>NC_041015.1:48604834-48923397 GCF_004193775.1 Glycine soja
AATTCAGCGCACTACCCCCATTATCTTCTTTCCTAACGCCCTCATATCCTAGAAATTCTTACATTTCCATTAAAAATTCATTGTGCACCAACCATTTTTCTTTCCGAAAATCCATGGCCAACACTAGAAGGATCCTCCATCTTGTGGTAAGGTTTGTGGCCTTTGCAGCAACCTTCTGTGCAGCCATTATCATGGCTGCTAGCCATGAGAGAGGTAGCATCTCCACAATGTCCTTTGAAGCAAAATACACTGTCTTTCCTTTCTTTGAGTGAGTGTCTTCTAGTGCTTTTAAATTATAATTATTAATCTTTTTTGTTCAACAAAATTGTTGATTGACTAGTCTGCATGAATCATTGTAAATTCTTGATACTTGTCTTTTCTTTGATTCTTACAAATAAAAAATTTATAATTATTAATCTTTTTTTTCCAACAAAACCTTTAGTTTACTTCACAATGGAAACTAATCAAAGAAATTTCTACCTAGGTACTTTCTGGTTGTAAACTCTGTTGCCACTGTTTATGGATTTTTGGTCCTTTTTATTCCCACGGAAAGCTTGCTCTGGCAACCCGTCGTGGCCGTGGATTTGGTACATGTCCTTAAACCAAGTTTAATGGTATCGTGTGATCCATATGATTGAGATAAGGCTATTATTATTGTGTAATTTAAAAAAAAATATGTGTAAATATTTTATTATAATATCAGCTCTATTAATTATAGATGAGTCAATTCCTTGCAAAATTTATATATTAATGGGTTGATTTTATGAGCAGGTTTTGACCATGGCACTCATCTCAAGCTTCTCTGCAGCATATGCTATAGGTATGGTGGGAATGAAAGGAAACAGTTATTGGAAACCAATATGTGGTTCAATTCCCAAATATTGTGATAAAGTGACAGGAGCATTTGTGGCTGATTTAATTGCAGTAGTTATATACATAATTCTTCTATTAAATTCCATTCACACTGCCTTAAACCCTCTCCTCTTGAAAAAAAAATTGAGCAACTTTTCAGGTTGAGTGTGTTGGAGCATTGAGAGTAGAGTTTGTGATAGATCATTAGCTGTTGAACCCCATCATCCCTTTTAGTTTTTCTCCTTCCCTAATCCCTTCTCTCTTGTAATATTTTCTTTACTTGAAATTTGTTCTTCATCCTTCAAATTTTAAAATATCACAATCACAATTTGTCTGTATGATCTATTCAGTAATGCTATATGCTACGAAACCATTATGCACAAAGAATACAAATTCCACAAGTTTAATTTTTGTATGATCCTTTTTGTATTTCGTGTTTTAATTTTTAGAGACACATAACCCTTTTTATTTGGTCTCTTAATTTTTTAGCCTCCTAGGCCCTTTAAGGACAAAATAAACAAAGGCTTAACATGAGGATTACATGGAGTGTGTAGTTTGGCTACTGTCTATCACCTTCCCTTTAATTTTTTAGTCACCTAGGCCATTTCCTAATACCTTTCTTATTCTATTAGCTAATAATATTTTCAGGTATAATATTTCTAAAAATGTGATTTTCGGAAATAAAATTTCACACCTCGAAACAAAGGCCACCTATAGTTACATGAATAGTGCCGGTTCAAAATGATCACCCATTTTCTTGTTGAGAAATTTGCCTTTTAAATTCGTCTTCTATTTTTTAAGCATAATATTAAGTGGTCGATTTGCTTAAATTAACTCCCCGTTTTCGCGTAAAAGAAAAATAAAAGTTTTTCTAACATTGAAAAAAATAAAGTGTTTTATATTATTTTAATGACTTAATTATTTTTTGTCTCTGAATTTAAGGAATATATTTTTTTAGCCCTCAAATTTAAAAATACTTTTTTAGTTTTTGAATTTTGACAATTTGTTTTTGTAGTCATTGACACAATAAATTGACATTTTATGATGACTTTTAGCACTTTGTGATGGGTTTTTTAGCATAATGGCAATTTTAAAATGCAAATCAAGCGGTTAAAAAATAAAAATCAATTTATAAGAACTAAAAATTGTTACAAAGTATCAACTTATTATACTAGAGACTAAAAAAATTAATTTTTCAAAATTCAAGAACAAAGAAAAATAATTTTAAATTTTAGGGACTAAAAAAAGCACGCATCCCAAATTCAAACACTAAAACATTAAGTAAACCTTTTTTATAACTAGTTTTGGTAGACCAATTTGTATACTTGTTTTAGAATTTGTTGAAACTTGTTTGGCAAGAAAATGGATTGATTTTCCAAATTAAGTCATAATGTTGGTTCATTTTGAATTTACATTTTAAGACTGTTATAAAATGTTAAAAAAACTATCACAAAGTGTTAAAAATTGATATAAAATATCAATTTATTACGTTAAAAACTAAAAAAATAATGTCAAAATTTAGGGATTAAAAAGTATTTTTAAATTTCAAAGACTAACCTGTAAGAGGTTTACGGATTTCGTATAAGGCTTACGGATTGCTCAATCCATATTTGTAAGCCTCATAAGCCCAATCCATAAGCCTCATATGGATTGACCAATCTATAAGAGGCTTATGGATTGCCCAATTGGTATTAGATTTATGAAAAGACAAAATCAGAATTTTGCAAATTATGCTGGGTGTACCATTAATTTACATGGTGCGCGTAGTAACACCCAATTTTCAGCTACATAAATACCCTTTATCCAAAAAAAAAGGATAATGCAGTACAGGCCCACTACACAGCCCACTTTGTTTAACCAAGGACTAGGAATTAAAATCATAGGATCTCAAATTCAACCAAAATTAGAGGAATCTGTGTATATACTATATACTTTCAACAAAACTTCCAAAGAAGCAAATTGTGTACAAAATAAAAATAAAGTAATGTGATAGTTTAAATTGCGTTGGCAAATAGTGGTACCGCATTACTCCACTAGGTTGGTTTAGCATCTAGCTTTCTCGATTACTTTACCCTAATTAATGTTCGTTCACTTTTAGCTTTATACGTTTTTATTTTACTAATGTGAGAATTGAAGATAACGTTAAATGTAAGGAAAAGCATAATGTCTATCTACTATTTGTCTTTATGCATTTTTATTTTACACCAAATTTAATACTACACTCAACATTCTTTATTTATTTATTTATTTATTTATATCTAAGATTATTAGTACTTGAAAATTATGTTGGATTTCAACTAATTTAGATCGAATCATATATGATTGATTTACTAGGATCGCAAAATTCCCATGTAATATTTAACGTAATTCCATTTCTATGGATTCGGACTCGTGATTGGTAAAGCAATCAAAACTCTTAATTTAAAAGTAGTAAATAATTTTCCAATATTTCTTCAGGTATAATTTAAAAAAAAAAAGAGTGCACGAGCAAATGATAATATGCATGTTTGAACTAAAGCTAAGAAAGCCTAAGCCTCCCTTTAATTCATTAAAATTATGGTACTAGACAAGAAAAGAAGAATAAAATAAGACAAAAACAGTTACAAGATAATTTTTTATATTGTATATTATTTGACAAATAATAGACAGTAAAATAATATAAAATTTACTAAAATATTTAATATTAATTATTTAATGCAATTGATATCAAATTCAATGAATTTACCAAAATAAAAAAATAGATAGATTAGAATAAAAAAATATGATGTTTTCTTTTTTAAAATAATTATGTTGGTTAGTTACTATTTTTTTGGTTATTAAAGAGATATAAATAGATATATGTGTTTTTTAATGCTTTATGCTTGGAAAAAAAATTGTCTCATAATTTTCTTTGGGGAACAAAAATTAGAGATTTTGTCATATAAGATCTTATATGTTTAATTTGTGTTATCCCTTAAACTTTTTTTTTCAAATCAAATCTGAAACAATTTTTGGTTCTGTCAAATACCATAATTTTTAACGGACTCTAAAGGTGTTTTTACTCTAAAAGCAACATTGTTTTCTTCATTTGATGCATCAGAATTCATTATTATAAATTAGAATTCGCAAAAACACTTTTCAAACTTTAATCCAACTATCGGCTATATCAAGAAGGTAACTTCAATTGGGAGCATAAAACTATAAAAAAATATATTATTAATTATTAAAGTTCTGAATTTGAATTGTAACTTCAAAGTAATTTTAAGTAAGAAAAAAATCATTATCTCAACATATCACCTAAAGCACAAACAGCCATGTCCGATGGGTTTGAATTCAAAGTATGCCTCTTTGAACATCTTAAATGCTGGATATTGAGTTGGGTTATTGAGCTCAACCTGGTCTTGGCAAGATCTTTCACTAGAGACAGATTTGAGGTTTCCAACATGAAGAATGGATTCTTTCACAAGAACCCTGAAGATTTGTACCATTCTAAAAAAAATCATTTTTTACTTTGTCTCCCTAACTGCTTGTGGAGGGAACCAACACTTACTCAGAATGAAGAGGGGAACGAAGATGGGTTGAAAAACAACAACAACAACAACAACAGAAGAGCATCCAAGTTGAACAACAACAAAAGCAACAAGTTCAATCTCTCAAAACAACATCAACAACAGATCCAAGTTAAAAAAGAATAAAACCAAAAAAATAAAATGAATTGAAGATGGGTTGTGTGAAGGCGCGATGTAGCTCTGATCAGGCCACGATCCGATGGCACAATGCGGTGGCCCTCGCCAGGGATATACATATCTAAAGCTCTTTAGGAGAGAGGGAGGGTAGGGGCAAAGAAAGGTGGGCAGAGAGCAAAAGGGAAAGGAGGCACCACCCTTTGTGTGTGTTGTCTCTGTGAAGGAGAAGAGTGTGTTTGTTTCCTTTTTCCATGAAAAGGTTTGATGAGGGAGAAGAGAGGGTGTGATGAGGGAGAAAAGTGTGTTTGCGGGGTGAAGGAGAAGGGTTGTTCGTGATTTTATTTTTTTTAAAATAAGAATCCCACTGTTGCCTGTCACCAATCACCATATCAACATTTGCTATAAACCATTGATTTCATTTTGAATAGTTTGCTATAAATTTACTATTATGTAACTGTTTGCTAGTGTAAAATTTTTCAAGATAATTGTTTATTTTTAGAGAATCTAGTCAATGAAATTAAAATATTATAAAATTAGATATTTGAAATCCTATAAATTTACTCATTGGTGATTATATTTTTCACGCCATTTTTTATTCTCTCATTCTCATTCTTAAAAGATCCAAATCAATTTTATTGACAAATTTATTATAATTTGTTGCAAAATTACCAAATGACTTCCTCGATCGAAAATTCTCAAGATCTTCTTTTTTTTTTTTCCTTCTTGTCACCATCACTACCAATGAATTTTATGCAAATTAACAAATCCATTTTATTGAAAATTCTCACAATTTACAAACTTTCCATTCAATTCCATAACACAATTCTGCCATGTTTCGTATACTTCCTAATAGTTCTAGTGGTCTACAAACTCTTTCCAATGATGAAGTAAAAACACAATTGTCACAATTTCTATCCAAGCTGGACTAGAAAATATCACACCAGAGGAAGGAGGAGAGGATTCTATGAAAAAGACAATACTAATTTACTTTTCAATTACTTATTGATTCATGGCTTAATGTCTCAACAGATCCAATTGTCGGAATGTTGGCATTCAAAAGTTTAAGGGTTATTACAAACAAGCTCTTGATTTGAAGAAAAGCGATTACATGGGAAACAATGTCATGATTAATATATATGTCACTTGGAAGGAAGACAAAGGAAGTGATTTTACTTTAGATCATTCATGGAGACTACTAAAAGATCAATTTAAATAGTTAGAACAATACACAAATACTAGTTCAAAAAAAAAAAGTTTTCTGCTACTGGGATTACTCATCGTCTTTTAATTCAAAGACACTAATTGGGGTTTCAATAGGTGATAGAACTACACGAATTGTTCGCCAATACGACAAAAGGCAATCAAAAGAAAGATGAAGGAGAAAGGAACTCCAACGTCTCAATAGAACATATTTAGGAACATTTTGGTGACAAAAATATTGAAATTTAAGTTTTCTTTCTCAATGTCAATGTTTGTGTTTTTTTATCAATATTTTATAATCGCAAGTTTAAATTATGATCATAATTAAATATTTAAATTATTATTATGTTTTCTATTTTTTAATATTATTTTTTTGATAATTGAAATTTATATGATTAATTACATATATTTATTTTAAACTACATTTTAAATAAAATTTTAAGGAATAATATCCATTATGAGACCTATAATAGATGACATAAGATCTTAAATTGAGATTTATTTTGGATCTTACATGACACTACGGACCCACCACAATTTGTTCAAGATCTCAAAATAAGTTCTACATTTAAAAATACTCTTGTAGATTTAGGTGTAAATATGATGACTTATATACGCATGTGTGCCCTTACATATATGCGCTAGAGGTAAAATGTAGCGCTCTATTAAATCTTTTCCCTAAAAATTTGTTATTTAATTACTACATAATTACATCTTATATTATTGAACATACGCTTATTGTGTACATCTTATATTATTGATCATTGTGTACATCTTATATTATTGATCATTAATTTTTCTTTTAGTTAAACACGCAAGGTACAAAATTTTCAAGCCCATAGGGCGAGAATAGACATTGCAGCAGAACCAAGGGTTAGGGCAACAAAAGATGCTTTCTTCAACAGGCGATTGGAGTTCATAAGCTTGTTGTGAAAAAAGTCAACTGCAATGAGATCGACAAGGGCCATGTAAATTAGTATTCCTGATGAAATTGAACCCAGTAACCCTTCCATGATTAAGGCATTTGGGCTACTATCATCATAACCTGTAAGTGAGAATAATGCCATCCCCAAAATTATTCCTATTGGTGTTGTCACTGCGAACATGAAGCACATGAATGTAATTGTTCCAAAGCTAAATCCCGCCTGTAATAATATCATCATGCAAAGGTATGGATTGGATTAACATCTTGTAGCTAAGAAAATAAAGATAAAAACAATTGTATCCACTATTATATATATAAAAAAAAACAATATAGTTACTCTTAAACTTAAAAGAAACAGTATTGTTTTTGAAAAAAAGTCCGACAAACGTTATCTAAACCAATTTGAAATAATATTTGAAGTTTATTTAATGTACTCAATTGGGGCTCTTTTGGGATAAAAGATTACGGCTCCTTAATGATTCCTTTTCAGCAAAATCAGTTTTTTTTTAAAATTATTTAGACTTAAACCATTCTGGTACACTATCTCCGATCCGACACACACACCTGAGACGTAGAGGGTAACACTACAACACTAATTGGTGTTAGCTTAGTTTAAACAATTCGCTACGAATCAAAGACAAACATTAATACTTTATTCTGTACAGAATGACTTTATAAATACTTGAAACATTGTTATTAAATTAGGACTGAAAGGTGTAGAACCAATCAAATATTTATTAATTAAACGGTTTTTCCTTCTTTTTTCCGGGAAAGTAACCTGCAGTCACAAGGTCAAGCACATGCTCTAAGGTCAAGCCATGATCTCACAAACAAATTCACGGTTTCCAATTTGCAATAGTCGTTTTCCCTCGTGATTATACAGACCACCAAAAGACATGTATTAAAAAATGAAAAATAAAAGCCTCGCCAAAATTTTCATTCGCGTCACTAGCTATTTTATACACTCTTTTTGGTAAATTATAGTTAAGTCTCATATTTTACTATAGCTACGTTTGAACGGGTGAGGTAAACAGGGGAGGTCATTTAATAATAGAATAAAAAAAAGTGAAAGGAACACAATATATTTATTTCAAAGTTCTATAAATATTAGACTAGATGGTTTCAGAATCGAAATCCATAGTGATCCATAATATTACTCAAATCAGCCAACTTTCCCCGTCGTTAATTTGGGGAGTTTAGATATCGTTATCTCCATTATTTTAGATTATGATTTAATTACAATAATAACCTTAAGCAATCTAGCCCCTTTTTACTCCCAAAAACCATACTTAATTACCAATCGGATAAATTATAATATAACACCCTTTCTTATGAATCTTATCTTCTTTATCATATTAAAGCTACCTGAGGCACTAAAATTCATTAAAAAAATACGTTAAAGGCAGAGCAATTTCTCATTTTTTTTATAAAAAAAAACCAGAATCAAATAGAAAACCAAGGAATTCTCCAACTACATCAAAATATTGGGCTCAGCTGGTATGAAGCAAAATGAAAAATAAGCAATAAACAAATTTAGAAACTCCCAAACACAACGTTACAAAGACTTACACTATTTTACTTTATAAATAAAAAAGGGGTATATAAAATAAAACTATAAATGTTGGAGATCGACAATTAACATAATGCAGCTCCTTAATACTCTTGTGTTAGTTTTCAATTAAAGCTTCACATTCATAATTTTCATATTTAAAAATTGCATTAAAAATCAGCCTACCTTATATAATTAATTAACAACCAGCATTAATTTGTTTATTTTTCCTTGTAACTATCCCTAACTAACTAAAATATATAGATAGGTTTACATTTCTTCGGAAGAAGAATAAAGTAGTGATTCTACAAGAATGGAAGTTTGCAGATTCTATATCCGCTCTCAACAAAATCTTAATTGATTTTATGTGACCAAGAGTTTTGATTATTCAATCAATTTAAAAAGCAGAAATAAGAGATTCCAGTTCAATATGCTTTTTGTTAAAACACAAAGATAAGAAAAGGAAAGAAACTAACCTGAGCGACGCAGCCACCAAGACCCATGCCTTCAAATATTTGATGAAAGGCCAAAGCAGCAACGAGTGGCCGAATAGTGCAAACGTTTTGAGACATTCCCATAGTAACCCCAATTATCACTGAGTGAAATATTATCCCAATCTCCAGCACTTGCGAAACCAGCCTCTGTTTCAATTTCGCCAATTCTTCACCCTTTTCTCCGTCGCCATCGCCGGCGGCTCCACCGAGCTCCACCGCAGCCTCCTTCTCCACCGGCGCGTGCGCGTGCTGCTCCACGTGCGAGCTGGCGGCGAGGTCCACGACTAGGGCAAGTAGCGCGCCGACGAGCGTGACGAGGCCCGCGAAGGGGAAGTCCCTCCAGGGGTGGCGCGACGCCACGTGGCAGTCGGCGAGTGCGGCGTACGCGTCGGGGAGCACGTGGACCAGCGAGGTCGAGAGTATCACCCCCGCCGCGAAACACTTGATTACGACGATGGCCTTGTCGTAGAGAGGCTTCCCACGGAAGATTCCGGCGAGGACCACCGGCGACGACATCCCGGCCACGCTCGTCACGAAGATGACGAATATCGAGATCATTTTCAGGTGCGCCGTCGCCGCGCCGTCCCTGCACGCCGCCGCGCGGGTAGCGTTCGTCACGCACGCCGAGGCCATGCAAGGTGTGATGAGAGAGAATGAATGAATGAAGAGAGAGAGAATTCTTGGTTGTGGAAGAAAGTGAGAGCGTTACTTGTTAATTGTTACTATTGTGGTTGAATTTGAAGAAGTGAAGTTGGAACTTGGAAAAGTATGAAGTGAGTGATAAATGGGCAAATTGACCCATCGGGGGTCTTTTTACAAACTATTTCTCGGAATGGGGTTATTTGTAAACATTTTCCAATGGGGAGCTGTTTTGTACGTGGAAAATGGCACCATACATGCATATTGCCATCATGAATGGCGAGATGCAGGTGGGAGGGGACTCGCCATTCCTTCTGGCGATTTGGCATGTCTATGTCGCCATTAGGTCTGGCGATTTGGCTTTGACGTAAAGAAGATGTAGACTTCTGTGCAGAAGAGATATATAATGCGATTTTTTTAAGAAAGAAATACGCTTAAAAAAATGTCATTTTATTTAATTGTTATAAAAAAGGAAACATTAAAAATATGCTTTTTTTAAGAAGGAAATACGCCAAAAAAAACGTTATTTGATTTAATTACTATAAAAAAGGAAACATTAGAAATATGTTTTTTTTTAAGGAGGAAATACGCTTAAAAAAGCATCATTTTATTTAATTGCTATAAAAAAAGGAAACATTGGAAATATATTTTTTTTAAGAAGGAAATACGCTTAAAAAATGTCATTTTATTTAATTGCTATAAAAAAGGAAATATTGGAAATACTTTTTTTTAAGAAGGAAATATGCTTAAAAAAAGTATCATTTTATTTAATTACTATAAAAAAGAAACATTAGAAATACGATTTTTTTAAGAAGGAAATACGCTTAAATAAAATGATGTTTTTTTAAAAAGGAAATACGATTTTTTTTAGAAGGAAAATTTCTAATGTTTCCTTTTTTATAGTAATTAAATAAAATGATGCTTTTTTTAAGCATATTTCCTTCTTAAAAAAAATATTTCTAATGTTTCCTTTTTTATAGCAATTAAATAAAATGACATTTTTTAAGCATATTTCCTTTTTAAAAAAATATATTTCCAATGTTTCCTTTTTTATAGCAATTAAATAAAATGACGCTTTTTTTAAGCGTATTTTCTCCTTAAAAAAAGCGTATTTCCAATGTTTCCTTTTTTATAGCAATTAAATCAAATAACGTTTTTTTAGCGTATTTCCTTCTTAAAAAAGCATATTTTTAATGTTTCCTTTTTTATAACAATTAAATAAAATGATATCTTTTTAAGCGTATTTCTTTCTTAAAAAAGAAATCGCATTACATATCTCTTCTGCACACAAGTCTGCGTCTTCTTCACGTCAAAGTCAAATCGCCAGACCTAATGACAACATAGACATGCCAAATCGCCAGAAGGAATGGCGAGTCCCCTCCTAAATCGCCAGAAGGAATGGCGAGTCTCATCCCACCTACATCTCGTCATTCATGCTGGCGATATGCATGCATGGTGGCATTTTTCACGTACAAAACAGCCCCCCATTGAAAAATGTTTACAAACAACCCCATTCCGAGAAATAGTTTGTAAAAAGACCCCCAATGGGTCAATTTGCCTGATAAATGATGTGGGGCTTACGTTCTAAGGTGGGGTTTGCTTCGTAATGGAATGACTCATTTTTTCACTGTTACTACTTACTGCGTCTTGATTGGTATCTTTAATGATTCACAACTCATTCCTGCTTTTTTCATAAAGAAGAAAGTCTATCTGTTTCTTTCTTTCTTTCTTGCTGAGCTACAAAACAAAAATAATGTTGGGATTTTGGAAAAATTACTCCATTTAATGAGATGAAAAAACCAATTAGTATAATCATTAACCAGCCTCTTCGTGTTGGAGTATATAAATAAATGACGACAAAGGGAAAGAAGGGCAAGAGTAAATTATTTCATGCATGTCACCCACTCATTTAAAAAAATAATTAATATTCATTGGATAAATATTAGTTTATAAGTTAGTTTATTTTTTTTATAAGGTTTATTAAAATAAGTTTGAGTATAAACAAATTTATTTTCTTCAAAAGATCTTATATGCTAGTCAAACAAACTTATAAACTCATCAAACATCTTATCAAAGATAGTCTTAGAGAAAAAAAAAATGTTTCAAAATAAATGTTGATTTACAAACCCAATGTTACATTAAATATATTTTTACAAGATTACCTTTAATTAATATTTAGTGAGAGATTTGCATAGGAAGAGTAAATAAGTCATTAATTAGAAGGACAAAAGATATATTACAAAGTTATCTGATATTTTTTATAAAATTCAACAAATTAATTAGATTTTTCGATATTTGTGTCAAAATTTTGAATATCATATAATCGGAAACGAATGAAATATTTATTAGAATATTCACAGTAGAAATTGCTTAATGAGTTGTTTAACAATAAAATATTATTTTGGTGTGTCATCTTGCTTAAAATTAATGAGTTATTTATATAAACAACTATTATTCATGAGTTACTTAATTTTGTATTAAATATAAAAAAAAGTAATAAAATATTTGTGAATTAAACAACTTATTAATAGAAATAATCATTGAAAAACTTAATATCAAAATGATATAAATTGAGTTGTTTATATTAACAAAATTAGAGGGTAATGGTAGGCGGCCCTTTGGTGATTTATGGCCAGGAGTCCTATACTTTCATGGATTTTATCGCAAAAATAGAATGCATCATTGGTTAAAGGTAAAATTTCTAACTCTCAACATTATATATTATGCTAATAGCATCATGCTAGCACTAACCCTTGTCGTGGGAAAAGTTGGGAAAATATCTAACTACTCTCAATATAGAGTGCATTTTGCAAGGGTTTGTACATGGTTGAATTTGAAGAAGTGAAGTAGGAAGTTGGAAGATGAAAAGGGGAGTGATGAAATGATGTGGACCTGGTTTCTTTCGAAATGGAATGGGTCATTTTTTTCACTCGTTAGTTACGTGTTGATTGGAATCTTTAATGATTCTTAACTCGTTGCTTTTTTAAAAAAACAAAATTAACAAATAAAAGAAGAAAGTCTATGTTTGTTAATTGCTGTAGTAAGAAAACAAAAATAATGTTTGTAGTAACAATTAATTTACTTTTTTAAGAAAAAAAAACTTACTCAATTAAATTAGCTAGATTAAAAAAAAGTAATTAGTCTTCATGTTACTTATCAATGTACGGCACATTTATCAATGTACATGCACGCATAATGAATATTTGTAGTCACTTCTTCAATTGAATGAAAATTTCTTGAGCATATTACACTCGTAACCCCTCAACTATGAATTTATTACATACACATCCCCTCTATTCTTGATTCCTAGAGACAACCCCTCTCCGTTTTGCAATCTAGTTACACTCGAATCCCCAACTCAAGTGGTCACATGTGAGGTACATGGGTTTGTTTAATGAATTTTTTGGACACAAGTGTCCTCATGTTCTTCATGAGTACACTTAATGTTCATGGCAATCAGCTGAAACATGGTGAACCAAAGAGAGAGCATACAAAATTTCAAAATCCACATAAACCAGCTACAAATTTTGGACAAACCCAGAAGACTCTACAACTTCAAAACCCTAAAATGAACAAAAATCCATCATTAATCATTTTAGCACAACCACACTTCATAACAACCCAATAAACTAAAATTCCAAAAATTGTCAAATAAGTTTTAACAGTTACAAAATACCAAATTACGAAGTTGTCGCACCTTCCTCGGTCTTGTAAACGGAGAAGGCAAAACCTCTACTTGCTGGGTTCCGATATGGCAGTTTCCTCGCAGGTTCCGACACGCCAGCGGCGGTGGAGGGCTGAGTGACCGTCATGCGGATGTTGAACATGATGGCCTTGACGGTGACGGTGACGGTGAGAATAAGGGTGGAGGTATATCAAGGAAGGAAGATAAGGGTGCAATCTTGTCATTCCACATAAAAATGTGAACATTGGTTAACACGTTTAATTAAGGGATGTCAAAGTAATACAAAAAAAGAAAAGAAATATATATTAGTGTAATAAGTTTAAAATACAGGAAGATGAATCTAATTTGCTCAAATTTGTTATATATATACACGCACCTTTATGAATATTCTTTAAACAGGTATATATATGAATTTTATGAACATTCTCGTAAGACTATATATACATATTTTCTAAAAAATAGAAAGGAAAACAAAATAAAAATAAGTAATTTCAAAGTATATATTTATACTAAAAAGTAAATTTTGCTGATGTATTTGTTTTTTTAAAAAATAAATCTTGAAGTAACTTTTTGTTTGTAAATCAACAGTTATAAAACTTTATATATAACTAGGTTAATTAGTAGTAGCAATTTTTACCTTTAAAAAAAGGATTAGGAACAGTTTTAATTCCTAATTCTCTTAGGCAATATATTTTGCAAAATCGTTTCGGACTTTCAAATTTTAAAATAGTTGTTTATGGATTTGGTATATGTCTCCCTATATTTTGTTCTATTCTTTTCTTTCATTTTCTTTAATAATATTTTGTCTCCCTATATTCAATTACCTACCGGATAAATTATAATATATGAACCCTTCTCATTATCTTGAGCATATTTGACACTAAAATCCATAAAGAATACTTTAAAGACAGAGGAATTTCTCATTCTTTTTTTTAAAAATAAAAATCAGAATCAAATAAAAAACTAAAGGAGTTCTCCAACTACATCAATTATGAATGGGTTGCAAATAAAAAGCAATAACGTTAATTTTTCTTATTAGCAAATATTAGTTGCTAATTATTAGGAGGTAATGAACCTAAATCCAGTTTCTTAGTATACCCTTTTGTTATTTTTCAATTAAAATTGAAGTTTCCCATTCATGATTTGTATATTAAAAATTTGCACTAAAAATCAACTTACCTTTATTTAAGAACCTGCTTTTTTTTTCCTGTATCGATTCTTAAGAATGGGAGTTTCCCAAACACTTTCTATTTCCGCTTTCAACAAAATCTTAATTCATTTTATATTGAAGAAGTGTTGGGGGTGGAATCTGAAGAAGTGAACGTTGGAACTTGAAAGAAGAGTATGAAAGGAATGGTAAATGCATCATGTGGACCATGCATGCTGGTTCAAGATTACGTTGTAATGTAAGGAACACTTGAGGATGGATATGACAAAGGATAAGAGTATGCACAGGTAGCAATCTCAATATGCGACGTGTGTGCCAAGTCTCAAACAACACATGACAGAGTTTATAAAGTTGAGTGATAAAACAAAATATTTGTGGCAGCCAAAAAACGAGTCAGTAAAAATAACATTTTCTGGCAGTTTCTGATGAGCGCCACAAATGCCTCTAAAGCACATTTTTAATTTGTAGTGAAATTATCTCTCGTTTAGTTGAATGAAAACGTAAATCTTGCACTAATTTTTAGTTTGTAGGTCAACAATTAATATATATATATACATATACATATATATATATATATATATATATATATATATATATAATTAAAATCATTTTCATTATGTTAAATTGTGGGTATTTATGGGTTGAGGACTTGAGGTAACTTATTACAATATTACTGATACCTTTAAATTAAAATACTGAAATCCGTAGGAGATATATGTGGACACATGTCATTTGGCATCCTAGAGACACTAATTTATCAGTCATTTTTTCCTTACTTTTAACACGTGATTAGTTCCTAACAAATTCGTTTTTTTTTTACGTGTCCTAATGAATCAAATTGAATTTTTTTTTTTTATTGAAGAGTGTCAGTATGATATTATTAATAAAATAGGAATAAAAATATTAATTAAATAGTTAAAAGATTTGATATATTGAAAATTCCAAATATGTGTATTATTTTTAAATAATTTGAGTATTTAATATAAAAATATTAAATACTTCTTAATAGAAGAAAGATCGATAAAGATTTGTGTTTTTTTGTTAAGTTTACACTTAAGGATCATCTATCTAGCTAGTTACAATAGTCTCAAGATATGGTAAGAAAAAAATGCTGAATCTTTCATGAACCAAATTAATCTTCTAGGGATAAAATTCTTTCCAAAACCCCTTTAAAATCAAAGAAAACAAAATTCTTTCAAAACATTTTTTGGAACATAAAAATAAAAGGTCTACTAATTGAGAATTTAGTACATTAGAGGTTTGAAGTAAACAACAATTGTTACCAGTCAGAGGTTGTGGATGATCATTATACTTGAGATTGATGCTTTGACCACAAAAAGTTTCAGTAAAATGACAGGATTCCGTGCGATGAGGGACAAGCTCAATGGTATTTATAAGTCCTTGGGGGATTTGAAATAAGGGATGACGACTTTCTTCTACATGATCAAGTTGACCTTGAGGAGGTCCTTTATTGATTTATGGCCATTAATGCACTCATTGATTTAAGGTTAGATTTCTAAGTCTCAACATTATGTATTATGCTAATAGCATCTTGCTAGCACTAACCATTGTATGGTTCCATAAGGTTTGGGGATTGTGTCTCAAATGGATAGGGATATCATCAGCTTGGATCAATGATTTCTGTGGCCAGTTTTGGCAATTTTAGGGTTTGGTGGGAGGTCACGGTGTGGACTTGGAGGGGTGGATGGCTGGTTCTCTATTATAAGGGCTATTTGGATTAGTCGGAAACAAAAATATTTTAAATAAATTTTTTTACATTAATATTAAATAGATATTATTTTTTTACTTCAAATATTAAAGTAAATTTTTTTACTTTAATATTTTTAATTATTATTATCTTTGTCCCATAAAAAATAGGTATTATTCCCCAAAAATATTTTTTTTCTAATAAAAAAATATAAAAAATAAAAGAGAAAATAAATTGATACTAATTTTACTCATTTTATCCTTTTAAATTTGTAGAAGCTTAAGTATTTCGATTATTTATTATGAGATTGTGTATTTTGTAAAAACTTATAATATTTTTTTCAGTAAAAATATTATGAACTATTTCTTTGCCTCCACTAAAAAAAATTATGAATCCATCATTGTTAGAATCAAATGGTTTTCAGACGAGGAGCTTCAACCACAACAAATTTTTGAACAAGCATTAATACAAGTGTGGCAATGGCTGAAAACAAGGAAGACAGATTTTTGTTATTCATTGTCCGAATGTATATCTAATCCATCGGTGTCTTGGGGGCAATCCGGTGTGGTAGTGTGTCTGAGAAGGGAAACAATCTGATGTGAGGAGGATGAGATATTTTGGTAATGTCTGTATTTTGCTCATAAAGTTATTATGCAAAATATATGTAACTGAGGTTTGTTGGGCTTATTATCATAAATTTGGTAAGCATGTGTGATAGGGATGGAGAAAAACAGTTGTTTGAAAACTTCAATGGTCCATTATTGACATCATTTCTATTTTATCAACAGACACAAAGTTTGGGGTGTTCACAAAGTTAACGGATGACATGTGTATGTAGAAGTGGTGGAAAAAGGGAATCTCTAGAGGAGTTTATAATACCAAATAATTCTTTAGCTAATTGGACAGATAAGATACATTAATAAAATAAATTTATCTTATAACATTATCTCTTCTTTTTGTCTTGGTTGCTAAACAAGGCCTAAGGTTGTATCACACATTGCTCTTGCAGGCTTGCAGCTGATTATCATAGAGAATATTATACATGAATAATGTAAACAGTAACTTAATTAGTAACTAGACATTGCCATTTTACTACTAAGTGCCGGGAAGACTCAAATTGATCCCAAAAAAATAAGTCTATTTCGGAAGGAAAGTAATTCAAATATGCATCAAGGAAAACACGCATATACAGATTACTAATTTCATGTTTAGATATTTGTTTGGAAAGTTTTGAATCATAGTTTGGATGAAAGTTTTGGCCATTAAATTAAGACGGTAGTAAAGTGCCACCAGCGTGACAGCAGCAAGAGCCTTCAACTTCCTCATCTTGGAGGCATAAAAAAATTCAATTGGATATTTGATGTCTAAAATTATTAAATAACACTGAACAAAATCTTAAGCAATATAACGATGCAAAAAGGAGTTCTAATACATGTGGACATTTCCACTTACTAAATAAATTGACATTAAAAATAATACACATATATTAGGCCAAACAATTGAGAAACATGATCTTCCTTTAGAAAAACTTTATAGGTATTCATTTCATCCATCACCTTCTCTTCTTACCATACATCAACGCCTCCAGAATTTTTGGAGCGACATAAGTTTGGTAGCCAACAACAACTCTAATTCCTGTACAATAATGCATACACATATAATAAGATCAAAGCTTTGCATGCATAAATGTCCCATAAAACACAACGTTATGGAAGAAAAATCATCAATTAATTTAATTCTGTTTAAAAGAATGCACTGGTCCATTGTAATCAAATTCCAAACGAAAAGGCTAGAAGCAAAGGGGTAACAAGTCAGAAGATGGTAACTATTCATTGCAGTACATGATCCACATTTCTCTATAAACAAAATGCAAACCCCTCAACCAAATCTGTTTGATAAAAAAACAGCAGAAGTTTGAACTAACCTTCTTCTTTTTGCTGGAGCAATCAATCCTCTTTTTTCTATGCTTTTATATCTATCCTTTATAAGGGTGCAGCAACCCTAAATATGAACCAGCAAAGGTAGGAAAATTTACTTGCATGCTTAATAAAACTGAGATACCAAAATAATCAAAATCATAGCAAGAGAACACAAGCCTACCTTGAGCTTCCGAATGGATCCAGTTATCTCTTCACTTAATAAAACTTGAACAGGTGCAGGCTCAAACCTGTTGTTATAAGAAAGGAATTGATAAACGTACATTTGTAAACAATCATAACTATGTTATTTTAAGGCACAAGTAACAGAAGCTCCACAAAAACTTAAGTGGTAGTTTTTAATTGTACAAAAACTACAAATGAAATGATAACGATTCACTAATACATTGAATAACGCTTAACAACTCATCCATCCCTTTAATTATGGCAATGGAAGTAAATTAAGATATACACAAAAGACTACTTACTTGTGCTTTCCTAAGCATGGTGGGCGTGTCTTTAACATCTCCTGTTTAGCAACTTGTCGCCTAAGATGTCTTTTCTTCTTTTCCTCATCTTCTTCCTCAATTCCCTGAATAATTTCCGGTATGCTGTAACCAGAAGAACAAAAGATGCTTAAAAATAATCTTTTATTGTGATGAAAGTGACTGAGAGAGAGGAGTCATATTACCTATCAATTTCCTTTGACAATTCCTTCATCTTTTTAGCTTCTCCTTCTTTTTTCTGCTGTTCTTTCCGCCTAGCTCTCTTATTCAACTCAACTCTAGTTACTCTCTTTGTTTTAATGGGCCTGTCCCATGATTATTCAAACAAGAATACATCAGATGTTTAGAAAACACTTATATAGGTGCAAATACACCATGTATATATAATGCAGTGATCAAAAGGAGATTATCTAAAATCAATCACATTTACACAATGTTTATTCCAAAAATAGTAATGTGTACTCTAGAAGAAAAAAGAAATTATGCATCAAAGAAATTTAATTAATTAGCATTAGAAAGAGAACCTATTGAGTAAATGTTAAGGGCCACATTACAATATTACAAATTCAATAGATACTTAAAACAACCATTAATATGCATTTGAATGTCTAAATTCAAATTTAACAATGAGAAGAGGAAGAGAAAACAATAGAACAAAATGTTATTTGACATGATGGGCAATCTATATTGTCAAATAAATATAGTAAAGGGGAAATATCATGAAGTCATATATGATAGCTCACTTTTTCTCCAATGTGCCATCTTCATTTTCACCCTCATTTTCAAGAGTACTTTCATCATTGTCACTCCCATTGTCCACATCAAGAAAATACATCTGAAAATAAAGTAGACTATTGAAAAAGCAAGACCAATGACAGAAGTCATACAAGGATTTCACCCTCCAATAATTGTATAAATAAAGAGAATGAGACTCACATCTTCTTCAGCAATAGCTTCTCCAGGAACAGTTAATGGCACTGGTTCAGGGCCCAATTCATTTTTGTAGATTTTTTGCATTTCTTCCGCAACAGCAGAAGCTAATGTATCCTGATTTAACAGATAATTTTTTAAAATTGTTCATCAAGATGCATAACATAAAAAAATATCACAAATAGCAGGGGAAAGCATCATTTCTTAAGAAACTACCTGGTGACTTTCATGTGAGGGATTGAAAGAGCAGCCTGGTGGATCAACCTCTACTGCTGGAATAAGAGCAGGTTTTGATAACTGTTGAACAGGTAGATATCATATTATCAACTAACACTGTAAGTGCAGCAAAGATAAAATGCAATATAAAATCTATTGATTAGAATGGACACCGCTATAAAGTATACCTTTTTCACCTTCTTGTTATCCTCACCTGCATGACAATATCCAAGAATATTGTGTTTAACATCTCATAATTAAAACAAAGTAAACCAAAACTTTAAATCAATTAACATACAAGGTACCTTTATCACCCCATAGATCAAACACGACAGAATCATCCTGAAAAAGATTATTAAAAACAAGAAATGTTAACAAAAACAAATTCTAAATAAGGTTCGAGATGTAAAGCAAAAAATAAATGCTCCATTTTGTCCACATAGGATTGCAGCTGATCATTTCAAACAAAGCCAACTCCTAATAGTCCATCCTTTCTGCATTAATGGACAACTTACTGACCTTATCACCATCTTGATTGACCTCTTTCATGTTAGATTTAGAGGCCACATTACGGTTTTTAGAACACTTCTTCAGAATAGAAGATGGCACAGGCTTAACAAACTGGTTTTTCTGTAGCAGGCTATCACATCGGAGCACTCTCTCCCTATGCTTCTCAATCTTCTTCTTCACCGCAAGATCTAGCAGTTTAATTGCATAATCAAATTAGGAAAACACCAACTATCCAAGAATCAAAACAAGAATTCAAAGTTGTAAACCCATTCTGGAGAAAAGAAAATCAAACAATACAGTTTTTTCTATAACAAACAGCCAAACATAAACATTAGAAACACGAAGTCTAGTACTCTACAATGTAGCCAGAAACATTCAAATAATCATAATTGGTTATTTCCACCAAATTAGTCAATCCCGAATAGCGGTGTGTACCCAAAACCGCTAAAGCGGATAGCAAAAAAACTAAGCTGGACTCAAATTGAAGCCCGACAAACCAAAACATAAAAAAAAAAAAAAAAAAACATTTGGACACATGGCTCAATTGCCTGAAACCTTAACTCCTTGAGCAGCTAGCTAAATACTGCCCCATGCTAGAAAATGAAAGTGCAGCCTCACATTTGGAAGAGCTAGCAGATGGAATATGTGGTCAGTGGCAGTAAGAGGGAGATTATAGTTGCTAGAATACCTTAAGCAGCTGCTAAAGAACGCAGTTGCACCTGCCGCAACAGCAAGCCCACACCACACCAACATTTTGATTACTTTGCATTTGTCTTTCAGCTTACTATAGTGATATTTGTGTTGGAGAAGAAGGTAGGGGGCAAATTCGAGTTTACATCATGACATTAGGTGTTTTAGCACCTTACCGTGGACTTGGTAATTGGTATTGGTAAGATATAATATGAATATCTTTCCCTGGTGATTGGAAGTTTAATTGATCATTTTTGTTAATGACTTCTTGGTGTGGATACTTGTCTCAGTACCATATACAGATAAATGGTTTGTCATAAGGTGCAAGCTCCATATTGGGAACATTTTAATTTATATCTTGCAACAGTCTCTCTGTTCAAAATTTATCACTTCCTTTTAAGCTTGTTATGCACATTCTTTTATAAACTATGCAAGTTTTGAGATGTGAAACTTGGGGTTTATGCAGGAACAAGGCTATTGAATCATGTTCTTGATCTTTTCTCTAAGCAAAACATTTCTGAGGTTTACTTACATGTGCAAAAAACAAACAAAGAAGATACCATTAACTTCTATAAGAAATTTCAGTTTGGAATTACAGACACAATTCAGAACCACTATACAAATATTACAACGCCAGACTGCTATATTCTCACAAGGTATACAGTTCTAAGCACAACGAAGAAGCAGCCAGTTATTTTGAGGGGAAGTGATCAGAGATTGTTGTATTGTTTTATAGGTTTTGCCATGGATCTATGTCCAACACTTGAGCTAGCTCATAAAATGAAGCACATGGAGATCTCTTGCTAAGGTACTATCTATGCTATTTCACCCATTTCCCTTCATCTTTCCCCAGTCTTATCATTTCCATCAAAATACTATAAGCTACAAATTATCTAAGAGTGTGTTTGGATGGAGGAATTTAAAATTCTGAAAAATTTTAAATTCTAAGAATTTCAAATACTTCAATTGAAATTCTTTTATTTTCAAAATTTTGTGTTTGGGTAAAAAAAGTTAAAATTATGAGGGTGAAAAAAAATGAATGAAAAAAAGAAAAAATATGATTGGTGTGCTAGTTATACGTGTTCCTCTACGCTCAGATCCGATCGATGGTTCACAATCCCATACAGTATTTCTTGAAGAAGACTGTAAGAAGAGAATTTCAATTTCTCACATTTTAGAAGGAAATTGAAATTCCAGATTTTTAATTGTTTAAAATTCTGTTTTAAAATTCCAAAATTTTAAATTCTTCACCAAAAAACATCCAAACAATGAATTCTAGATTACAGAAATTCAAATTCTCTGATAAATTACTTTCCTCAGTTAAAATTCTCTATCCAAACATACTCTAAAAGAATATCTGGAAACAATTACCGAAAATCGAGGCCCACAGAATAAACTACAAAAAAAACACATCAATCAATATATTGAAACCCAAATTACTTTAACTTGCATCTTGTTGTTATTAAAACTAAATCTACCTTTTGCGTCCTGAATTAGATTTGTATGGTTTGGGGCCGGCATATGCCTCAGTTATCAAAATATCAATCATAATATAGGATATCAGAGATCTCTTTCTATCTACCATTGTACTGAGGCCTGTGTCCTGTTGGCTCAGGATTCTCACCTTTCACCGTGGGCTTTTGGTGGTGGGAAAATGCCTAGTTTTCAAGTGTTTAGTTAAAATGTATGACCCAAAAAAAAGTGTACACTGTATAGTTAAGAAGAAATGTTTGGGACTTTGGGTTGGATAAAAAATATAAAACTGTGAGCAGCTTATACCCCAAAGTTAGAAATATTAGCAAAAGCCAAGCATAACATGCATGATGTTTAACTTTTGACTAAAAAAAAACATATAATATTATATACTGATACAAGGTTATGCAAATCACACAACTAATTATAATTGTTCACCTTCCAAATTTTTTTGTTTTGAATAATTTAGACGTCACCACTCAACTCAAAACCAGTTATCAAAAACATGATTTTCTGATACAAACCAACGGTTACGATAAAATCAAAAGCATGCCCAAATAAGAGAAACAGATAAAGGAAATACCTTTGGACTTGTCTTCATAAAAGAGGGAATCGCTAGAAACGGCTTGGAGAGAGCCACCAGAAAGAGCGTCCTTTGTTGATTTCTCGAAGAAATCTTCGATCTCTTCGGTGCTGATGTTAGCCCTCCATGCCTTCTTACCCTTCCTTGACCCTTTTGCTTTCTTCCCCATTCTCACGCCTGCAATGGCTTCGCTTAGTACACTTCACGATTTTGGTGTTGATTTCAGAGACAAGGGTTTTCGGAAACAATCACGAATACGCGATCCTGCTGGTGGCGGCAGAACATAACAAGGTTTATGTATGTTATTGTTATGCTATGCATAGGCGAACCATGTTGTCGTGCTCTCTTATACGGGCCTCAAAACAGGCCCAGCCCAAAATGACGACCCGATATCACTCCTTAATAATATATATAATTATAAAAAAGAAACAAAATTATCGTTTAAAAAGTTTAAGATCATCATCCAAGGCAACCTCTAGCATGGTCCTATAAGTTAGATGGTCTTTGGTGGACCGTTTTTATGGACCAATGGATTTATTAGGTGCACATAATAATACCATACATTTCATACATTGGATTATACTTCTTTTCCCTAAATTTGTCCATTTGAAACACCAATTGCCAGAATAGGTCTATCGTTTCTCATTCCAATAACTCTAGTTATGGGTATATATAATATCGTGTTGATTTTAGAAGTTATTGGATTTGTTAAAATTTAATTTTAGATTATTAAGATAAATTTATTTTTCATAAACAATGAAGAGGGAACAACAAGATCTATGATTTTAATAGGTTTTGATTTCAAACGGTGGGGATAACGAAGATTAAGAAAGTGGAGAAAGGAAGGGTTGAGTGAAAAAGAATTCAATGTGAAAAATATATAGTATACCAACAAAGATAAGATGAATCATATGGTGGATAAAAATTATCCGCTAAAGACTACTTACCTTATTTGATCACACTAGACATTGTCCATTATCCGCTAAATTTACTGACTTTATGATAATTACTTTAATAATCATATTAATAATGAATTATGGTTAGATGATATTATAAAAATGTTTTACATTATTAATGCACAAACATTAAACTTTATAAAAAATAAAAAGACATATTATTAAAAAAGTAAGGTATATATATATATAAGAAAATGGTAAAAAAAATAAGGGTCTACCAAGAAAGGTGGGTTTCAACAATGTCTTGGAATGACTATTTCACAATCTGTTGAAAACAATGACATTGAGGCACAGAAGAAAGAAAAATTCACAAATTGGGGTCGGGCAATAAAGATGTTTACTACCAACCTGATTTATAGGAAAAATATTATGATCTATACTTGCCGTAGCAATTTTATTCCTAGTTACTGAACAATCAAAAACTCATGGTTATTATATAGTTTGTTACACCGAGCCTCATGTATCCAATGAGGAGAGTGTTGTTATCGCGGAGCTCATTAAAGACTTACTCAAATGATTACTAAAAAACAAATAGAAAATTAAAGCTTTGATTTCAACTCATAGAAATAGAGATAGGAAAAAAAAGGGTGTGGCTTACTCTACTTAGGCAGAGATAGAAGAAATTATTTACTAACTCAATATATCTTTTAGCTATATGGACTAATCTTACATATCAAGTTTTATCGTGATGATCATATCTACTTTTATCTACTAACATTGGCATATCTCGTATGGAGAATGATTTTTTATTAGACATTTTTATACTTTTTTTTTAGATATATTTCGCACATCTTTTTTAGAATTGGCTAAAAAGAACATTTCTCACACTAATTTTAAAATCATTTTCAGTCTAATTTTTTTTTATAAACCAATTTTTCACAAAATCCATTTATAAATCCTTTTTGTACAAATACATTCTTAGAAGATAGAACCATTAAATTAGTATTGCTCATAAAAGCAAAGCCTCTACAAAAAAAAAATGAATTTCAAAAGACAATTTCTCAACAAGATTGAACCTTTGTTACCTAACATGGTCTACTGACATAGTATATAATTTCAAATTATTTATGAACTTTATTCTAGTCCTATATAAGTAGTTTTTTAGATTTTTTTTTATATGTAAAACTATGAAAAACATTAAAGAAAAATAAAAAGAGGTGAATCGTGTTTTCAAACTTTTTCGCAAATCCATTTTTATGCAACAAGGTTTGACATTAAAAAATTGGATCGTCGTATACAAGTTGTAAAATAAGGTTTATATAATACCAAAAAAAAAAAGTCTATAATGTTTTGATGAAATTTGCCATCAAGAGATAGGTAAAAACTCAGAGAAACAAAAAAAGATGAGAAAAGACAGTGAACACCATAAAGTTATATTGATTCGTCTAAAATCAATATTACATCAATTTTAAATTTTCCACCAAATAAGTCATTAACAACATAAGTAGAGATGAATTGGATAAAGTCTCTCATACTCACACTTTACAAAAATTCTCGTATACAGATTCATATTCACACAAACACAAATAGTAATTTTAATACTTAATTTTCTGATTGGTACCTAAATACTCATACTCATATTCATTGCTTATATTTTAATTAATTTATGAAAAATTGATAAATAAAATATTGATTGAAAATAGAATAATACTTAAATTAAATATTCGTTCAAATATCTTCATAAAACATAATAAATATAAAAAATTGAGAAAAGAAGCAAATAAAGAAGGTAATATTTTTTTAAAAATTTGGATTGTGACCTATCTATCTTTAAGTAAATAAATATCATGATCTATCTCTGTAAGAAATATAAATCTTTTTTTAATTAAATAACGTGATTTATCTGTTAATAAATAAAGAACGTGTTGTTTTTATTTTTATTTTTTATGAATTAAAACTTTTTGCAAATAAATAACGTCCATGCAAATTTGACAATCTTTAGTTTTTACTTCCAACTTTGTAAAACTTCTATTTTTTGTTCTTGCGTTCAACTTTCATCCCTAATAATATGCCAAGTTTGGAGATGGACGTTTTCCACAATAAGGATGAAAAATAGGATTTTAAAAATCAAGAATAAAAACAAAAGGATTGTGAATTTTACATGAACAAAAAACCACCATTAATCCTAATTTATTTGAAACATTTTATCTTAAAAGTTCTCATTTCCAAAAGAATAAATTTAGTTGAAAGTTAAATATTTTTAAAGGTTATTTATTGCACTGAAAAAAGTAGAGAGAAAGTGATTCATTGTCCGGAAAGTGGACCCAAAGGAAAGAAAAATAAGTCGAAACAAAAATGAAAGTAATTTGTCAAGAAATTGATTGCCCTAATTAAGGGCCCATTATTAATTGATTTTATGTAGGATGTGGGTCACATGTACCAACAACTTTAGCATCCTATCAAACCCCACTTTCATTCAATCAATGTGACCATCTAATCAGTGCATTACCATGCATTCACTCATTCTCCCTTCTTCAGTTCTGTTTAAATGGATTTGCATCACCTTCTTCTTTTCCCCTCCCTCTCTTATGTAATCTTTCTACCAAGGGCCTCATCACTATCTAATCAATCAACAACATGAGGACTTGGAAAATTATACAAATTATTCCTTTTTAATACAGTTGATTGCCTTCTACACCAAGGAAAGGCACTCAAATTGAACCCAAATATTGCTGTTACAAGAAAGACTTGGACTGCTTTAATTCCTTAGTTTTGATTAAAAATTTGTCTCCATAGTCATAAAATTTTAGATCATTTAAGAATTAAAGTTAAAGATCATTTATATATATATTTTTCTTTTAACTCACAAAAACATATTTTACAAGAATAAAATTATGGCAATCCATCAAATATTTAAGCGGACAATACTTTAAATATAAGAAGATATTGACAAAATCTTTAAGTATTTAAATTTAGATATGATGTTAATGTAAAATTTTAAAAGTCTTAATAATATACTTTTGAATCCATTTTTTTACTAAAAATTATAAAATTATAGGAGATATATATTAAATAAGAAACATTATCAACTAAATTTTGTACTAATTTAATAAATTTCAATCAATAATAAAAAAAATTCAAAAGAATATGTTATTAATTTATATTGATCTCATCCAACTCAAACACAATTATTTCCAATAAATAATTAGTGTTATCTCTATAAAAAAAAATGTTCCTGGCATTTTTCATAATCTTAATATTTTATCACCCTTGCACACATAAAATCATATATATTTCCTTATATAAATTTATGCCAATTGCACCAAATTTTTGGTTTGCATCAAGGACACCCCCAATCAATCCTTGGAGACAATTGTACTAAGTTAATTTCTCTGACTCGCACATGCAGCCAACCAAACATGAGTACTGCACCCTTAAAATTTGACATTTGAAAAACTTAATACTGTCCATAAAAACAATATTTTTAAAATTAAACTAAAGCGCAACAGCCAACATGCTCAACTAGTTTGACCATATATGAGACGTTTTTACTTTTTTTTTTAACTGAATTGTTTTTTGTTTTGCAGTATGATTCTATCTCAAATAAATTACTAAGTTAGTTTATTGACGATCTATGCGACCATGACTTAAGAAAACTTTGACCAATTTATCCTTTGATTTTCTTTTAAAACATTCGATGACTAATATTTGACATGCCTCACTTAGTTAGATTGAAAAGAAAAAAATTGATTTAAAATGTTAAATTCCGAAAATTGAACTAAGCTCTTCTATTCAGAAGTCCTTAGCAAGGAAAATTGAAGAACCTAACATAATGCAAGCACCTTGCTTTTATGGCGTACGATGGAAATGCATGTCAATGGAGACAAGGCAAGTTTGTGTTGAGAAGTGAGTTGAGGTGCAATAAGAGGCTAATTCCTTCAAAAGATTAAGGCCAATGAGAAGGATTGAGGCTGTCGAGTTTAAAAGAGAGTGAATAGAGATAGAGGTTATGGGTCCCTAAATTGAAATGGATATTTTCAAACATACAAAGGAAAATCAACTTGTGAGATTAGGAGAAGAAAATAGATATTTTGTTAACAATTAAAATTTATTTATTTATAACCATTTTCAAAGGTAGAAGGACATATTTTTTATTTTTTATAATTTTAATTTTAAAATAAAACACAAAATAAATTATTATCTTAAAATAAAATAAAAAAAATATGAGATACTACTTGTTGATTATTTATAAAACTCAAACTCAAAACCTATTTAAAGAATCAAAATTCAAACGTATTAACAACATGTCAACATATGAGGTGCATATAAGACTTAAATAAAAAAAATATAGTTTAAATAATCTTTTGATTCTATAGTTACACTTTTTTTTTTAATTTGGTACTTATAATTTAAAACATGCCAATTTAGTTCTCATAGTTAGTGTTTTTATATCCAATTTGGTCATCGCCGTAAAATCACCTTAACATCATTTGTTCAACCATGACATATTACTCCTACTCATTGAACTTGCCTTCTCTGCTCTTGACGACATGTTACTATTTTTACTGTTCATCAACCCCTAAATTACCTTCTACAATCGCAATACACCACCACCCAAAACAACACTTAAAAGCCACGTCATTGATCGAACAAACACCCGTAGCAGTGATCTCGATCTCACAACAAGGACCAAATTAGAAAGAAAAAGTTAAACTATAAAAATAAAAATCAAATAAGTATATTTAAATCTACTAGTATCAAATTGAAAAAAAAAATATTTTTGGTTGATGTAAATTAATGTTTTTTTGTTTATGTAAATTTATTTTTCTAATTTTATTTTTTATAAGTTAATGTTTTTTTTTTTGTTAACCAGTGTAGTTGATGTTTTTCTAATTTTGGTTCATGTAATATTTTTAATTTTTGTATTTATAGTCCCTATAAATTTATGGTTACATTAATCAAAATTGAAAAGAAAAATAAACTTACACAAACTAAAAATAAATAAAATATCTTACAAAAACTAAAATTAAAAAAACACAAACATACAAAAACTAAAATTAAAAAAACACAAACATACAAAAACTAAAATTAAAAAAAATAAACTTATAAAAATAAAAAAAATACTAACTGGCATAAGCCAAAAACATATTTAACCCAATTAAAAAATAAGTGTCACCATAGGGATTCGAGGGTATTTAAACCAAAAAAGAAAAATTCTTAGGATGTTATATACTCCATATTGCAAGACACTATGACCTACTAATTACTTTTTCTAAATTTTTAATTTTGTTTTTACTAAAATGGAGTTGAGGATACTTTAAAAGCAGCTATTGTATTGTTATCCCTGCTACCACAAAGTTTCTTTTTGCCGATTTACCTCAAAAAGTAGCAATAAAACATCCGACGGTTACACTACAAAAATGATTACACCCATTTATTATTACTTATTACTCCTCAACCTCATCACTCACTTTCCACACCACCACTTTCACCATCTTCCCCTCTCCCTCTTCTGAACTCACCAGTCCAACAATGGCCGCAGCCTTAGAATGTTGGTCCAGCCGCACCACCGCCGCCGCCGCCACCTCCACCGACGACGACACGGTGGAGCAAGTCCTCATGCGCACCCACCACAGATCCGAGGGAACCACCACCACTTCCACCCCCAACAACAACAACAACAACAAAGACCCTTCCTCCGCCATCCCCGTCCACAAGAAGCTCCAGAAGCTCACTCGCAACGTCTCCGAAGCCATCGCTTCCTTTAGAAACTCCCTCAACCTCGATTCTCCGCCTTCTTCCAAAGCCGATGCTTCTTCCCGGAAGCTCGCGTGGGGAAGCGTTGTTCGCAATCTTACTCAGCTCTACCCCGGTAGCCAGCTCCCTGAGAAGCTCATGTCCAACATTCGCAAGCATTACGATTCCTTGCCCCTCAGGTTCCTTAACAAAATGGCATCCTAAGTTAGTTTTTTTAACTAACTGTAGCCATCGCAGTTGCAGATTTTGTCGCAATTCTTGATATTACTGAAAATAAATCTGCTGCGGCAATTGTGGTCGTCATGCAGTTGCGGCCGAGCCTTTATTAAAAATCTTGATGTGTGACTGATATGACTGTAGTTGCTGTTACAATTACAATTTCTTCGCAATCCTTGATATTGCAGAAAAAAAAAATCTGTTACAGCAAAAGTAATTGCGGTGGAGACTTTATTAAAAGTCTTGACGTGTGACTAAACTGAAATTGAGTTGTTTTTTTTGAAACCTTGATGCCAATCACCCATCTTTTCACACCAATGCTTGATCTTGATTTCTACTTTTCATTTTTCCATCATGGGTTTTGCTTCTTCTTCTTCTTCTTTTTTTTTTTGCATTTCTACACTCTCCTAAGTTCACTCATGGTTTTATTTTAAATTGTGGTTTTCTTTTTCGATATTGCGAACGAATGTGACTGATGTAACCACAATTGCGGTGACAGACAAACACCATAAAAACGTCAAGGCTGAAATCACGGTCACTGACTATTTCTAAAAACTTTGAGCTTACTTGCTTTAGCTTTGAACAACTTAAAAAGTCAATAAACACGAGTTATGGAATCATGGGTGTTTTGTATTTTTGGCTTCTTCTCATATTTTTTATTCGTTGTTTTGCAGTTATGCACAGGCGGAGTTTGATATGAAGGATGTGTTTCTTCACATAAAGTTGATGGAGCAAGCTTCAGAGAGTGATCAGCCTGCGATTTTGATTCAAGAGGAGTGTGATTACGAGGTTCAGGGGTCTGCTTTGAGGCTCACGTTTGCTTGCAACTCTCCGATTTCGTGGCCTGCGATGTCCGGTGCGTTGGATAGTTCCTCCATTTGCTGCAAGAGGATGCAGATCTTTGAGAAGAAGGGCTTCACCTTGGGGGTTGTGCTTCTTGTGGTTCAATCTGGGCATGATAAGTTGGTGAGGACCAGGGTTGAAAGTGCTTTGAAGTTTGCCATGAAGAGGCCGAAAACCGGTGCTGTCAAGCTTCCCTTTGGGCTTTGTGGGTGCCAAGAGGAGAATTCTAAAGGGGGAGACCTTGTGGAGATTGAAGAAGAAATCAGTGATGGTTACCGTGGGAAGGAGTTTGAGAATTCAGGCCAAAGGATTCAGCTTCAGGTGCCTTTGCCTTCTTCATCTTTTGTTGTGTCAGTGGACGAATGGCAGACCATAAAGTCAGGTGGGGATGAGATTGAGAAATGGTTGTTGAACTCAGATAGTGTTGAGTTTGTTGAGCAGATTGGGCCGAATTCGTTTAAGGGAGTGTATTTGGGGAAGAGGGTTAAGATTGAGAAGCTGAAGGGGTGTGATAAAGGGAATTCTTATGAGTTTGAGCTCCACAAGGATCTGCTGGAACTCATGACTTGTGGTCATAGAAACATTCTGCAGTTCTGTGGTATTTGTGTGGATGATAATCATGGGTTGTGTGTGGTGACCAAGTTCATGGAAGGTGGATCTGTTCACGACTTGATGATGAAGAACAAGAAGCTTCAGACTAAGGATATTGTGAGGATTGCTGTTGATGTGGCTGAAGGGATCAAGTTTATGAATGACCATGGTGTTGCATATAGAGACCTTAATACACCGAGGATTCTGTTGGATAGGCATGGGAATGCTTGCTTGGGAGACATGGGTATAGTCACTGCCTGCAAAAGTGTTGGAGAAGCAATGGAGTATGAAACTGATGGTTATAGGTGGCTAGCTCCCGAGGTTTGTCCCTATTCATTCACCCTCATTTTATTTAGCAAAATACTTGTTGCAATTGTGCAACATTGTGTCACAGGATTATGTTCCATAGTCATATGTAGTTCTGTAGTGTTTTTGCCATGCATAGTCCGAAATATTCTCCAGCTGACCAGCTTTTTCTTTATAAGAAAATAAAAAGTGAAGAATAGGATCACAATGTGGTATCTATTCTTTTTAAAAGATAGGGCCCCTCCTTCTCAATAGTTTGACACCTAGACCTACACACCTAATCTAAATCCTCCTGGCTTTTAGGTAAGATAATAGATGACAATGTGTTATATGCTTTTTACCTGCTGCTCCAGAAAATCTTTTGACATGTAATGGTCTGCTTTTTCTAAACATAAGGTGCAAAAATACTAATGCTCCTATCCTATGCTCATGGATTCGCTATATGCATCCTCAATCAATAAAACTTTTTCTATATGCACCAACTTTATTCTCACTGATTTGGTTAGAAATTTATGACTTTGGCACAAATTATAAGATCGAAATCTCTCCAACGTGGAAATGAAAATGATTGTCTGCTTGTGATGCTTATTTGGCCAACTTGGTGTACTCCTCCAGGAATTTTAGAACTTTACCAATTTACCAGCACTGACTGCACTGTAGCACCTAGTATTCAAACATTGGCTCGAGCCATTTTCTCTACCCCTTCTTACCCTGAAAAAGAAGTTATGTCTACCAGCTTGGCACTAATGAAGTTTCTTAAAACATTCAATGTATCCTGCATGTGTTCAAGGAAGAATGACAGATATGTTATTACTGTCTGCCTTGTAAAGTTTAGTGTCTATAATATGTTGATTCTCCTAAATGATGTTTCAGCAACAGTAATGTATAGGAGTAGGATCCAATTGTAATTTAAATTTTCTTCACTCTCTCTCTGCCTGGTTTCTCTGTTTGCCCTCATACACTAGCTAGTTCAGTGACAAATTCCAGTCTAAAGCGTTTTAGCCCTTTTATCTTTTTTGTCTGTTCTTCATGTTTCAGTACACCTTGAAAAAGACATACTAGATATTCAACTAGAGAGCAATTTAGAGTAACTTTTGTGTGCTTTATTGTCCCAAAGAATGCTGTTTAGATCCATTGTATGAAAAGCAATGCTGAACTAACATTTTAAAAGAAACTTTACGTCACTTGTCCTGGCATCATTGTTTGAGCATGCCTAACATGTCTTAATAATTGTTTTCTTGCTTTCACTTTGTTGTGTTTACCTTTATTTAAGCACTCGTGTATATCATTAGGAAAATAAGTGTGCTTGTGCAATGCCAATTATACCATAATTAATGCCGCGCTGGAGCCCGCATGTCCTAAGGCTTTAAACCTTTAACATGATCTTTGCCCCAGCACTCTAGCTATTTGTCCTACTGATAAAGGTACTCAGAAATCCCTCACACCTCGTGTGCAGGCAGAAAAAAACATACAAAAGCTATCCACTAAAGCCATTCATTCAAAGAGAAAAAGTGAGTACTGAATAGAAACACATGTCCGAAGTTTTTTTCTCACAAGAGTGATTATTTGATTGTTGTGGATAAACAAGTTGGTTGTCATGCTTTATTAGCAAGTCTTACAAGAGAAAATTTCGTTACATATCACTTACAAACACACCAATTCACGTGTGTATGTGACAAACATTCATTTTGCGTGACCCAGGCCACCTACACACAAAAATGAGTGAGATGACAAGTTGCCACTATAATAAATGTGTAGTTGTGTACTAATATGTGCTGATGATTTTGTATCTAGACTTCTTTTTTTCCCCTTTTGGAGTGTTGAGTGCATGATATTGTCTTTGAAGAATGAAAACTAGTGATAGATTATACTCCCTTTTGGAGTATATTGTAGATTTAAAATTTTGCAAGGATCTATCCATTATTAATAATTTTCTTGCACTATGTTTTGTTTGGATGAGAGGAAGGAAAATATGAATAGTAATGCATTTTTTTGTTTGGTTGAAAAGAAAATTGAAAGGAAAAAAAAAGGAAAGTTAACTTTTAGAAACAGTTTTAAATTTTTTTCTTAGTTTTGGTTTTTTAGTACACATTTTTTTAGAGTTTAATTTTTATGTATTATTAGTGTAAAAAGTTTCACACCAGCAACTAATCAAAAGTTATTCTTAAAATGACTTTTAAGATAATTACTATAAAAATCAATTAAGTTATCATACGTGATAATTTATGATTAAATAATAATGTAAAAATTCTTTACATTGTTGATGCATATATTATTTATTTTATTCAAATATTTTTTTTTCGTTGTACACATGCTGACTAGTTTTAGTCTCATTTTTGTTGGGCTGGGATCAGATAATTGCAGGGGACCCAGAGAATGTGACAGAGACATGGATGAGTAACGTTTATAGTTTTGGGATGGTAATTTGGGAGATGGTAACTGGTGAGACAGCTTATTCTTCATTTTCACCTGTGCAAGCAGCAGTTGGCATTGCTGCATGTGGCCTTCGACCTGAAATCCCAAAAGACTGCCAACAAACTCTAAAATACATTATGACAAAGTGCTGGAACAACAACCCTTCCAAACGTCCTCACTTCTCTGAAATTTTAGCCATATTACTGCGATCAAACAACAACAATAGATAAATTTCTATATATAACAAGTTCATGGATAAGGAAATGATAACAAGTCCATGGAAAAACATGAACCCCCCCATATGCTTTTATGGCAGTAATGAAGATGTAAATTTTCTGCTTTTATCATCTCTTCTTGACAACATAAAAAATCTAAATGTCTGTCATCATAATTCTACTGTTATTTTCCCCTTGTACTATGATTCTCTGAAAATGAATATAATACAACAGAGAAAAATTTAAGTACCATGTATTTTTTTTTACTATGTTATAGCTGAAAATATATTTTTCTTCATCTCAATATAAGTATTTTCTTAATTTATTTTATATAAATAAAAAAAATTAATAAATAAATAAATAATAATAGTGATTTTACAAAACTAACATTAATATTAATATCACATTGAAAAGTCGAATGCATCACTTATTTTGAGATAATTTTTTTCTCAAATGTAATACTTATTTTGGAATAAAGAGAATATTAGTTTTATTGATAATTACCTTTTGCTAAAAAATTTAAATGATTTATTCACGAGATTTGGATATGACATCATACGGGAGGGATGCAATTCTAGTTTTACTCATTTTAATTAATGTAATTAGTTTAAGTATATTTTAGATATATATAAGTGTATTTTTAATAAAAATAAAATTTTATCTTGACAATTTAAATAATAGAAGTTGGCACTAACTATTACCCTCAAGGTTTATCCTATTACAATAGGCTTCACATTTATGAGAGGTAAAATGGGAGCATTATCTCGTGGAAACTAGGATAATGTCTGAGAAGCAATAGAAAAGCCAACAAATGACACGTTTTTGGGTTGGTTCTTCCTTTGTTTGTTCCACAGTGGCTATCTTAAGGGTATCATAAAGGGGTCCCATTTGATTTTATGTTTCTTTAGTGGTGAAATAATCCAACCCTTTCAGCAACGAAGTGACGTGCTTCTTGCTTGTGCCGGGCACAATATTTACACATATATGCTCCCATCATTTCATTGAGCGTCATGAGTATGGATCACAATGAATAGGGTCTTAGTATCTATGAGAATAATAATTATGATAATTAATGTTTGGTATTGATTAAGAAATTTAAAATATAAATATTTTAAATAAAAGATGAAAAATTATATTATTTATTATTTTTTTGTTTTTTTATAATTTATATAATAAATATTTTTTTATTTTAATTCCTTAACTAAGGTTCTAAGGACATTAATTAACAACACCCTGACTTTAACTTTCGTTTTCATACCTATATATTTATACCTTCATTCATTATTCACACTTCACTTTATATATAAAGTCAATAAATTATTCTGAGTAAATTGAAAATTTATTTTTAAATCACTCAAATATGACAATAAATACATCTAAACATAACATTAAAAGCAACAAAATATAACTTTGAGTAATTCAAACACGTCATATCTATAAAACATTATAAACGTAGTCATTTAACAGTTACATAAAAAAAACTATATATTTACTCACCTATAACAAAATAAAGAAAAAAATTTATCAAATAAAATAATAATTCTTGTAAATTTGAAGCAGTTAGAAAATGTTAAACATTGTTTTATCAACGTCTTGTAAATTTGTCCGAGTTTAGGCACTTGCAGAGAAATTGGAAGTGTGGGGTTTGACAAATTAAGCAAGACAAAAAAATTGCTACTTGTGGCAAATTGGCTAGAAATTTAATTCATATATATCCGCATGCGCAAAACAATCTCAAATGAAAGCTAAATTGCTTAACGTTGAATCACAATTCCTCTAAGGTGCTACTAATATTTCTTTTTTATATTTCATTTTTATAATTTTTAATTATATGATATAAAAATGAGTTTATCCTTGCTATGCAAAAACCGATATAACTTAATATATATTGTCTAAAATAGATATATTATTAACTAAAGAATACTAAAAAAGAAAAAAATAAACTAATCGATCATTTTTCGTAATACATCATTAAATAATATTATAATCATTATTAAAGATACTAAAAAAAGAATGAAATAATTAATTAAATAAAAATAAAATTATTTATATTTAATAGAAAAATAATTGAATATAACTCTAATGAAATGAATAATAAAATAGATTCTATTTACATAATAAAATAATATTGATATGAATTAATAATTTAATTAAATAATACATTTAGTATTTCTAGAGAAAATGGATATGTAATTATTAGGTCATATCATCACATAAAATCAAATCTAAATGCCTTAAAATACAAGGACTGAAAAATCATACATTTCTAGGGTACCTTACTTATATTGTGAAACCCTAAATACAAGGCCAAAAAAAATAATGAAACCTTAATCTAATATGTACAAAGATAAGTGGGCTCATACTTAGTCCATAGGCCCGAAATCTACCCTAAGGCTCATGAGAACCCTAGGACCTTCTCTTGCATTTCTAACTCAATCTTCTTGGAGTCTTCTATCCAATGCCCTTGCGGGGTAGGATTGCATCACCTTAACTTATTGAGGGATTCGTTCACTCATTCATTCTATAGGTTCATTTGACGTTAGCCATCACGAAAACCTCCAGCACTAGGTTGAGGGTCCATCGACTACTCACAACTTATGTGTCTACTCACATGCAATGACATTCATCAATGCATGTATGTTATGATCATTCAAACCAATATCATACGTCATCACACATTCATTCATCAATATCCAAACCAATATCATAGATTTGCCATTCATCATGTGATCATCACGCCCATAAATTCACCTATAGTTCAGTAAGCATAACAAGACATTCTAATGCCTTTAATTCCTGCAAACAACTCACAAAAACTCATATGGATATAAATCTCATGATCTCTCATAAACCCAATTGTAATTATAAAACAACAACATCTCAGCCACATCTCATATCATCATCAAGAAATCAACCAACACAACCCAAGACATTTATCACTCAACATAATTATCTCCTTATCAATACAATATTCTCAATAACAACATGATAAATTAGCAGCAATAAAATCTTAGACTAAACCATGAATCATATATAAAGTATATTGTGTTTAAAATTACAATCTATATGAAACTTTTACTTGCTACCGACAACTTGACCATTGTTCACTAATTTAATCATTTATAAAGTTATACACAATATTTTTAAGTGTAACCAAAGCCATTAGTTAACTAACATCCAAAGTTACAACTTTCATAAAGATCACTTTTCCAAAATCATACTCTATGACCGAGTTTTGGGCATTGTAATTGATTATAACTGATTGTAATGGATTACAGCATAGCTCGGGTAAACCAAAAATTCAGTGGGCTCGAATTAATCAATTACAATCAACCCAAAATCCAAAATCAACCTTTGCAACTCATTTTAATTGATTATCACATGATGTAATTAGTTAGAATGATTCAAAACTACAAAAAGTTACGATTTTTAAGCAAAGACATCATCTTTTTATCAAAAAATCATTCCTTTCAATCCAAAATATTTAACAATGGATTTAAGTTTCAACAAAACATTTTCTAACATTACAAAACATCCAAAATAAGAAAGGGATGAACTTCCTTTACCTATCAACTCAATGAGTTAACTTTGAGATGAAGAAGAGAAAATAAAGAGAGAGACTTTGAGTCCAAAATGAAAGCTTTCCTTCACTCCTACAATAATTTTACATCATCCATATCATTTTAAACTCCAAAACCAACAGAGAACACATTAAAACCTTGGAAATGAACATTTTCTTGGAGTTTTGAAGGGTGTTCATGGAGAAAAACAAGAATGAACACAAAGAGAGGAAAAGTGGGATTCACCTCACCTAGGAACAATCAATAAACACTAACGAGTAAGGAAATGAGCTCTCTTTTGCACAACATAAAAACTCTAAGCTTCTCCAATGTTGTTTTTCTTGGAGGTGAGAAAATCAATGAAAATGAGATTTTGTTGTGAGAAGTTTCTAAGGGTTTATGAGAGGTTTTTGGTAACTCTCTAGCTTCTCTCTATGCACCCTAGCTTCTACTAAACACATCTACCTTTCTCATAAATCAAAAGTTCATCCTTTCGACCCAAACACACCAAAACTCATTAATATACATAGAATACATGCTTAACATCACTAATTCTTCAATTAATTAGTTCATTCAAACACTTAACTTAAATTTTATTTCTCTTGTAATTTAATTAAATCACTTGAAAAAACAATTATAAAATTGTATATCAGAGACAAAAATTATTCAAAAAAATTGTTCAATAGATAGATCACAATAGTTAAAATATATATTGTACAAATATTTACATAAAAAATATTATTATTTATAGGTAGTACTAACATTATATTCATATTTTTATTGTAACATATAACTACAAATGACAACAAATCTATTTTTTTAATTAATGTTAATAATTTATTTTATATGAAAAAAAACTAATGATTAGTTATAAAATATAATTTTTTTTATCAATAATGTCTCTTATGAAAACCATGTATGTTTTTAAGTTACACACAAACCTTTTATAAAGGCCATACTTTGTAAAAAAGATCATATAACATGCAAATGTAAAATTATTTAAACATATATTAAAATTAATAATTTTTATATGTTAGTTAAATCTTTATAAACATATGTTTACATAAAGTAAAAGAATTACTAAGAAATTCATTAAAATTATAACAATATAACAATGTAAAAGATTATAATCTTATCACCAGACACAAGTTATTACCCTAGCATAAAAAATATTCATATTTGTGACAAATGGACACAAAAACCTAATGTTTATAACTTTAGGCCTAATGTGTATAAATGGAGTGAAGTAAACTTGAAACATATAGAAAATGTCTGGAATCGAATTGGTAAAATGGAGGGCTATAGTTTGAATGCAAATACATTTTAGATTATAAATTTAATAGTGTACAACATAACATAATTTGATAAAAATATATATCAATTTGAATAAGAATATAATTCTGTTATCAATTTCAAATTATGAAAATGATATTTATTAAAGTGAAGGTTATATATGGAGTTAAAGTTAACATCGATTGCTAAACTCCTTTTTTTCTTGATGCACCTTTAAGAGTTTTCATTTGTGGCAAAGATCCCAACAACAGTTATTTGAACATCGCTTGCTGTAGCAACAATTGTTGACTCAATTGGCTTAGATTAATAGTTGTTGAGTCGATAACTGGATTCTTCAATGGGATTCAAAAGCTCACTCATTACAAAGTGGTCGAGTAGATTCATGAGAGGCAAAAGCAGGCTTCTTAACCCATTTACTATGAAACCCTTAGAAAGAAAGTGAAAGCCACTTCCTGCAAGTGACTGGAGTATCATAGCAAAAACACTATATATACAACAAGTAGGTGCTCCAAAATGTATTATATGATGCAATTTATTAACTTTATATATATATATATATATATATATATATTTGTGTTATTTATACTTTATATAACATATAACCAACTTAAGTTTTTCCATAATGAGTTGTTTCTTGCTGTTTTAAGAGTGAAGAACAAATTTACTTAGACATTATGATTTGTAACGAACAAAAACAATATAGTATAAAAAAATGTATTTAAAAATATAATTAGTGTAATTTATACACTTTATTTATATTATATATATATATTTATCTTATTTAGGATTTTTTATATTATTGTAGGTCAATTTTTTAACGATTAGAAATTAAATAGCATGGGTAGTAGAAAATTAGTTTAAAAAATTTCAATTTTTTTAATGAAAGTATTGGAGAAGTCATTACATCAACGACACCCATAAATTTTTTCATTATTATTAGTATTCTTTTTTGGGTTTGAATTATTATTACTATTATTATAGCTCTCTTTTGTATTATTCACAAAGGATTAATTGTGGGCCGTAGGATGAATTGAAGGGCCAAGATTTTGTGAGTGTGTGTGAGTGCGTGATTACTTAAACCCTAGTATTTCTATTTCTTCGATGTTTCTCTTCAAAACCCTAGTTAGCCTCTTCTTGTTTCTCCTGCAATCAACGACACCCCCCCAAAAATGGTTGGTTCCGCTTCGCTCTCTTCTCAATTGAATCTTTATCTTCTTTATCTGAATGTTCAGATTTCTTATTTGTTTCTGTTTTGTTTGTTTTTTTTTGTTGCAGACAGGAGAGACAGTGAACCCAAAAGCTTACCCTTTGGCCGATGCGCAACTCGCAATAACAATACTGGATCTTGTGCAACAAGCTGCCAACTACAAGCAACTCAAAAAGGGTGCTAATGAAGGTAAGTTAGATAAGAAAAAAGAATCAGCATATTTTAAAAATTGGTTAAGTCTGATTCTGGTGTTAATGCATTTGTTTCAGCGACCAAGACACTGAACAGAGGCATCTCTGAGTTCGTTGTGATGGCCGCGGACACTGAGCCTCTTGAGATTCTTCTCCATCTTCCTCTCCTAGCTGAGGATAAGGTAATTTATTAATTTCTCTTCAAATATTACTTACTTGCTATGTTGCCGTGTCGGACACATTTCTGACACCAGACACATCCAAACACTTCTTATTAGGCGTCTAATTCAAAAGTTACTTTTTGTTGGTTTAAGCACTTAAACCGTCACCTTTACATGACTAATACACTGGAAATAACATAGAAGGTTGGTTTAAAAAGATGAAATTTAGATATTTTGTTATATGTTACTCATATTTTATTTAATACGAATCTCTTTGTTGGTGTCCCCTTGTTCTGTTTTTTAGACATTAGCCGGGTCGAAGTGTCCATTTTGTGTCCGGTGTCCTTGTTAGAGTCCATGCTTCATGACTTACTTGCCTTTGCACTTCAATTGGTCACTCTTTAGTATTAGGGAGTTGCCTTCGAAATTTAAGCATGCCAACTGGTTCCAAATTCAAAATTGTGTAATGGTTTTTCCTGATTGAGTATTACTTTTAGTATTACCATTGTGGTCCTTGAGTCCCCTCTTCTACCATATTTATTTATACAGAGTGAAGTTTTTAGCAGAGTCCAAAGATTCAAGTTTTAGAATATTCATGGGTCCTGTTGGACAGATGCAAGAAATGGGGAATTTATGATTTAGCCATGCTTTAAGGCCTAGAAAAAGGATTTGAAGACATACACCAAAGTCATATAGTGCGTGTCAATTATCAGTTGTAATATGTGTAATTCACAGTTTCTGATGCTTAGGGCTTTTGTATTTGATAATTTGAGATTTTTTTTTTTTCATTTGCTATTGAATAATGTAACTATCTGCCTGTACATGTACAGTATTTAACATTTATGTAATGCTTACCCTCTTTATTTTCATACATTATGTAATGCTTACCCTCTAACTTGTCAGAATATGCTTATGGAAATTTTGTATCTTTACAGTAACCCCTGCCATGGCTTTTTACAAGTTATTTTCATACCTTATCCTATCTAGTTGTCTACTAGATTTTTAACTATGAATTTTGGTCTCATTTTATTACAATCAGAATAATTTTTTGGCTAATGACATTGTTACCTAGTGATGCTTGATACCTGATTTGATCCTTATGCCTCAATGATCACACTTTACGATTTTATGCCCTTGTTAGATTAAGAGACTTTTCTTCTGTAAGACACCCCCAAGAACATGAATATAATTTTTCTTATTCTGTGGTTTGAGGTTACTGTGTGATCAATTACACCTTGTAAGTTGGGATTAGCAGACTCAGTGTTGGTGAAGTTTAGATAGCTTCAGATGTTAATTTCAGCTTTATTTCTTCTTCTTCTTTGGTCTTGACCACACCAGCCTCTGTCATTTCAATTCTATGATGTTTCTGGGATTTTTATCTGTATAGCAGCGAAGTAACCTGTACCTTTATGATTATTTGAATCTTTTAGAATGTTCCCTATGTATTCGTCCCATCAAAGCAAGCCCTTGGGCGAGCATGTGGAGTCACACGGCCAGTGATTGCATGTTCTGTAACAACTAATGAAGGAAGTCAACTGAAATCCCAAATTCAGCAACTAAAGGTATTCATATTCACAGCGCTTTACATTACTAATTTTGGTGTATTTGCCAACTATATTAATCATTGTTAATGTTAAAATCTGGACCGGTCATTAAGTTGATGAAAGTTTTAATTCACAGTTCATTGGTTTGATTGTAATTGAATTAATTTTGTTGGTGTGCAGGATGCTATTGAGAAGCTGTTAATTTGAAATTTTGATATTCGGTATGACGGGCTTCTTGAGTTGTGCTGACTGCTCCTTTAGAGGCTTTGACTGGACGACATGTTGTGTTCAATAGACAAAGTTGTTTTATGTGTAAACCTAAATTTTTATTTATTTCTGCCGGGAAAGATTGTTTAAAAGTAATTTTGAAGTTAGCTCAACTGATGTTTTACACTTCTGTTATAAACTGTTCAATGCTATGTATGTGGGGGTGCTGTTAAGAAAATTTAAACTACCTGATCATTTTTGTCATGTTCTTTTTGGATAACTCAAAATAGGTTGTCTTAATGTGCTCTCTTTTTTAGTTATTTTCCCATGGTTTTTTTTTTTATTTTTAAATCTATTGTATGTAAGTTCATGAAAACTAAGGGCGTAAGTGATTCCAGTTGGGTTGAGTTTTGTTAATTTTTCAATTCAATTAAACCTAATTCGGTTAGATTGAAGTGGGTTTGCCTTTTAAGTCAACTCTTTTAATTGGATCGAATTTAGTTTGGTATTAGATTGAATAATTAAAAAATTGTCAACTCTTTTAAGTCTTGAATTTTTTTATAAAAAGTATCTCAAATTCAAAAATAATAAGGGTGTTTTTTTTAATAAAATAGTAAGGATATTTTTAAAAATCAGCATTTATAAAATATTATATTAAATAATTTATAAATATATTTATAATGTCATTTATAAAACAATGTATTAGTTCAAGATAAATAATATATTATTATCATAAGAATGAGATGTGTTTAATTTATGATTTTAATATTAGTAATTTAATTATATGTTTGTTGGATTTGATTTTGTTCGGATTTAAAATTTTAAAACTGTAGTCAATTTAATTTTAATTGGATTTATTGAATTAAAATTAATCTAATTTAATGATTTATTTTAACTGGTAAAAATCTAAATTGAGTTGGGTTGGATTGGATGTGTTTAGGGATTGGGAGCTCGCTTATACCTAGTGAAAGTAATTAGTATTTGGAAAAAATGATTGTTTTGAGTAGTTTTTTTTTATATAAAAAGTTGGAATTATAATCAAACAATACATAACTTTTTATATATATATTTTTAAAAGATAAATAATGTTTTTGAAAGATTAAACGCTCCCTACATTAGGACAAGTAACAAGCAATTAGCTGGTTGACGCGCGGGGTCAAAGAATATGTCACTACCCGTCTCATGGTGGGTTTGGTTTGAATGCAACGAACGACAATATAAAACGACGACGTGGCATGTACTCGTCCCGGTGCATTCGTTTTGTCTACACACCGCTCAAGATTCTTCCATTATCACACTAGTAACAGGCTCAAATCAGAACATAGAAAGAAAACAAATGGCCTTAGCCAAAACCCTAGGTGAGTAGTAGCAACATTCACATAAATTTACATGCAAATCCATAAATACCCTTCTTTCTCTTTCTCTTATTATATCAAACAAGCGCACTCTCACTCTTCACACTCACATCTTCAAACCCAACCTCAAAAGCACACACTCTCTCTCTCTCTCTCTCTCCGATTCGCACTGTCCAATCTGTGATTTTATTCTTTCCTTCTCTCAAGTTCTATTCGGTACCTTCCCTACCTTCCTCGTTCATCTTTCGTTGTTGCTTTTCTTCATTGTTCCACACTCGAATCACGTGTAACTAAGGGTTTTGCATTTTTTGCTTATTTATTTATATATCCTCTACAGCATGGATCTTCTTCTTTATTATTATGACTTTAATTTTAACTTGATTGTTTTTGCTTTTGTTTTGCTGATAATTTCGATGGTGCGGTTTCGTTGTGTGTTCTGCAGCTTACTGCACTATATGCTTCCTAGAAAGAGAGTGAGGGAAGGAGGAGTGGTTGTAGAAGTAGACAGTGACGCTACCACCACCAACACCAATAGTGCTGCGGCGTCGTTTCCCAAGAAGGCTCGGATCGGGAGCTTTGCTGCCTGCTCGGGTGCCGGTGCTGCGGATTCGCCGGTGAACGTCAGCGGCCAGGGATTCAGTAGCGGCGGCGGCGGCGACAACAGCCTCGGGAACTCGGTCGGAGGAATGGCTTTGGGGAATTCGCACCCGGCGGAGATCGACGAGGATCTGCACAGTCGGCAGCTCGCCGTGTATGGCCGGGAGACCATGCGGAGGCTCTTTGCGTCCAGCGTCCTCGTTTCGGGGATGCAGGGTCTTGGTGTTGAGATTGGTAATTTGGTTTTCGAACGCTTTCCTTTTAATTCTTTCAATTTTTGTGAGGGACAAGGGTAGTGGTTAAATGAATCTTCGGGGTTTTATTGGAGATTGCAAGGTTTATGAATCATGCTTACTTTCAATTCTCAACTGCTAAATTGATTTAGCCGCTTTTTGGATAAACTTTTCAGAAATCAGTACTAATAGGAGAAAAAAAACCCAGGTAAAATGAATTAAGCTTTTCTTGTAAGTTAAGATTAGCTTATATATGTAAGTTAAACAAGAGAGTTTTTGTAAATAAGTGCTTATTAAGAAATTTATCTAAACAGGTCCTTAGATTTGGTGATCATGCTAGCAGTGGTTTTCTGACCTCTCTCTAAATAAAAGAAAATTGTTTAGTTGTGTTGTTTATCAGGATTGGTGTTAGGATTGGTAATTTGGTCCCTGGTCTCCTTTGTAACCTGAAAAATGAAGTGCTGGAGAGTAATAGACTTGTACAATTCATTTTTTTTTTTGGATAGGCATATGTTAGTTGTTAGTATTGTTAGTTTTTGTTAGTGGGGGGATTTGAACCCGCGACCTCTTGCCCCTTCCCTTCTCCCTTCACCACTAGACCAACCTTATATCTCCAGACTTGTACAATTCATATTCTTGTTATTTGTTGTCCATGCTGAAAATGATTACTAGTTGCTCATGTTCTGTATTTCAAGCTTTATATCGTTAACTTGGGAGTTTGGATGTTATTTCACCGTATACATATACCTATCAACTGGTTAAAAGTCATTGCTGCATATCGTTGGGCAACCTTGCTGAAGGTTCTTACTTATGTGCTATTCTCTAATTAGTTAAGAGAGTATATAAATACATAATGCAATTTAAACCATTTTGTAAGCTATGTTGTTTTTCTGTATTCTAATAAAGTTTACTACTTGCAGCGAAGAATCTCATTCTTGCTGGGGTGAAATCTGTAACCTTGCACGATGAAGAAAATGTGGAGTTATGGGATTTGTCTAGTAATTTTGTGTTTTCAGAAAATGATGTTGGCAAGAACAGGGCAGAGGCTTCCGTTAGTAAGTTGCAAGAGCTTAACAATGCCGTGGTTGTACTAAGCTTAACATCGAAGCTGACAAAAGAACAACTTTCTAATTTCCAGGTACTTCCAATCTTGTTTTCTACTCCTGTTTTATTTTTGGAACTTTATTTTTTTCTTTCTTAAATGCATTTATATGTACATCTGCTTTATATCAAGTGATTATATGTGTGCTGTGGTGTGTTTTGATGTCCATGGAACTTCAGAAAAAAAGAATTTTCCTTATTCATATGTAATATTGCAAGAGTAACTTCTAATGTTTCATAGCTATATGTGTTTCAATTTCATGTATTTGAAACTTCTGCTACAGTTTTGTATGGATGTGTATTATTTACAAAACCTGGTGATTAACAATGAGTGAACAATATTATGCCATTTAAAAAATGACTGATTAGGGAGGGGGGATTCCTGTAAATGCATAGAGTCAAGTGGTTCTTATGTCTGTAATACTACTGTATTTTAATTTTGTTTTACACATGCCGGAGTTATTTGCTAACGTCTTAATTGTACTTCTGAGTTCTGACTGTAATACGGCACTTGACTATTTGTTCTCGACTTTATTTGAAGTTAATGAAAATGTAACTATTGTTAATTAAAATGAGGTAAGTGCAGAGCACATTTGAATTTTCTTGACCATTTCAGCAAGATTTGTCCTTGAGAATATTTTTATTTTGAAGTGATATATATCACTTGGATTGTGAATGTTGGTTAATGGTGCACTTTAATGTGAACTTTTCCTGCTCACCCGCAATCATGAATTCATTTGTATCTTTATTTATTTCAACTATTTTGTAGGCTGTTGTTTTCACTGAAATCAGTCTTGAGAAAGCCATTGAGTTCAATGATTACTGCCACAGTCATCAGCCTCCTATTGCCTTTATTAAAAGTGAAGTTAGGGGCCTTTTTGGTTCTCTGTTTTGTGATTTTGGGCCTGAGTTCACTGTTGTTGATGTTGATGGAGAGGATCCCCATACTGGTATAATTGCATCCATCAGCAATGACAACCCTGCTCTTGTTTCCTGTGTTGATGATGAGAGGCTCGAGTTTCAGGATGGAGATCTGGTTGTATTCTCTGAAGTTCATGGTATGAAAGAGTTGAATGATGGAAAGCCAAGAAAGATAAAAAATGCTAGAGCATATTCATTCACTCTTGAAGAAGACACCACAAATTATGGTAGATATGAAAAAGGTGGTATCGTCACACAAGTCAAACAACCCAAGGTTTTGAACTTTAAACCATTCAGGGAAGCGCTCAGTGATCCTGGTGATTTTCTTCTGAGTGATTTTTCTAAGTTTGATCGCCCACCTCTACTGCATTTAGCATTCCAGGCTTTGGATAAGTTCGTTTCTGAGATAGGTCGCTTCCCTGTTGCTGGTTCGGAGGATGATGCACAGAAACTAATATCTATTGCCAGTAATATTAACGGTAGCTTGGGTGATGGAAGATTAGAAGATGTGAATCCGAAACTTCTACAGCAATTTGCCTTTGGCGCTAGGGCAGTATTGAACCCTATGGCAGCCATGTTTGGTGGAATTGTAGGACAAGAGGTTGTAAAGGCATGCTCTGGGAAATTTCATCCACTTTTTCAAGTAAGTAATATTTTTTTTCTTGTTAATCAATAATCATTGTATCATCTTGTATTTTTCTAGAGTTAGTCAGCCATTTGGATTGTGTGTTCAGTTTGCTGCTTCACTTGATGTTTTATTACTCTGGATCTTCTATAGTTTTCTTTAAAAATAACCGCATAGCCATAATTCATGATTTAAACAAAGCAACCTCTATCATATCTTGAATAACAAAAAAAAAATCCATCTGTTGAGTTAGGCACTTTGTAGAATTTGATTCTTATAAATGAAATTTGATCTTGACTTAGATTTTGATTCCTGGATCATGTTCTTATGTTTAGGGAAAACTACACTTGAACCCTTCGAGGTTTAAGAAAACTTAAGTCAATACCCCTTCGAGTCTATTGGCAACTATATGTTGTCCATGTTTCTATTTTTTCTTTCCCTATTTATTGAGCATTCTTTTTTGAGGTTATAAATACTTGTCCTTTTTGTGGTTTTAACTTTAGTTCCTCCTCTGACCTTTGCAGTTTTTCTACTTTGACTCTGTGGAATCACTCCCTACAGAACCGCTTGATGCTAATGATTTAAAACCATTGAATAGTCGTTATGATGCACAGATTTCAGTTTTTGGACAAAAGTTACAGAAGAAGTTAGAGGATGCTGAAGTTTTTGTTGTTGGATCTGGTGCATTGGGATGCGAATTTTTGAAAAACCTTGCCCTAATGGGAGTTTCTTGTGGTCAGGGAAAGCTCACAATTACTGATGATGATGTCATAGAAAAGAGTAACCTAAGTAGGCAGTTCCTCTTCCGTGATTGGAATATTGGCCAGGCCAAGTCTACAGTTGCTGCTTCAGCTGCTGCATCTATAAATCCCCGTCTGAATATTGACGCTCTGCAAAATCGTGTTGGCCCTGAAACTGAAAATGTGTTTCATGATACCTTCTGGGAAAACTTGAGTGTCGTGATTAATGCACTAGACAATGTGAATGCAAGACTGTATGTTGATCAGAGGTGCTTGTATTTCCAGAAGTCACTTCTTGAATCTGGAACTCTTGGGGCCAAATGCAATACCCAAATGGTCATTCCCCACCTAACAGAAAATTATGGCGCATCAAGAGATCCACCTGAGAAACAGGCACCAATGTGTACTGTTCATTCATTTCCACATAACATTGACCACTGCTTGACATGGGCTCGGTCAGAGTTTGAGGGTTTGCTTGAGAAAACTCCAGCTGAAGTAAATGCATATTTATCTAATCCAAATGAATATACTAATGCAATGAGGAATGCTGGTGATGCTCAAGCGAGGGATAACTTAGAGCGTGTTCTTGAGTGTTTGGACAAGGAGAAGTGTGAGACTTTTGAAGATTGTATTACATGGGCTAGGCTAAAGTATGCTGTTTTATAATAAATTATTTTGTTCTCTTGTTATATTGTCAGTGTGTTAGATTTTCTGTATGTCCTACACTCATACATTGTTTTTTATTCACAGGTTTGAAGATTATTTTGCTAACCGAGTAAAGCAATTAATTTATACTTTTCCCGAAGATGCTGCAACTAGTACTGGAGCTCCTTTCTGGTCTGCACCAAAAAGGTTCCCTCATCCACTGCAATTCTCATCCTCTGATCTGGGTCATCTTCTGTTTTTGATGGCAGCTTCTATATTACGAGCAGAAACATTTGGTATTCCTATTCCTGACTGGGTGAAGCATCCTAAGAAGTTGGCTGAAGCTGTTGATAGAGTGATAGTACCTGACTTTCAGCCTAAGAAAGATGCGAAAATAGTGACAGATGAAAAGGCCACCAGTCTCTCATCTGCGTCTATAGATGATGCAGCTGTGATTAATGATTTAATCGTCAAGTTAGAGGGGTGCCGGACAAAGCTGCAACCAGAGTTCAGGATGAAACCAGTTCAGTTTGAGAAGGTCTATTTTTCTTTCATTGAGTTTTTGTTCTGACTGGATTTTCAGTGATGCTGGATAAAGCCTTCTCTGTTGTCTAATTTGAATTTGGTAGTTTCAATTTGGGATTTTGAGTCAGTGTGGGCTGAGATTGTATTTGCCTAGAAATAGGCATACATGAACTCTTCCACCTGCCATTTTATTTATCTATTTATTACAATTTATTTTCATCCAAAGTTAAAATACCTTTGTCTGATCTTTTTTTGCTGAAACCTTTGTGCTGTAAAACTACAGGATGATGATACAAACTACCATATGGACCTGATAGCTGGGCTTGCAAACATGAGGGCACGGAATTACAGCATTCCTGAAGTTGACAAGCTGAAGGCCAAGTTTATTGCCGGACGGATCATTCCAGCAATTGCAACATCAACTGCCATGGCCACAGGGCTTGTCTGCCTGGAGCTGTACAAAGCTTTGGATGGAGGGCACAAAGTTGAGGACTACCGAAACACATTTGCCAACTTAGCACTGCCTCTCTTTTCCATGGCAGAGCCAGTTCCACCAAAGGTCATCAAGCATCAAGATATGAGTTGGACAGTTTGGGACAGATGGATTCTAAAAGACAATCCTACTCTTAGGGAGCTTCTTGAGTGGCTGAAGGCAAAAGGTTTGAATGCTTATAGTATTTCATGTGGAAGTTGTCTGCTCTATAATAGCATGTTCCCTAGGCACAGAGAACGCATGGACAAAAAAATGGTGGATTTAGCTAGGGAAGTGGCCAAGGTGGAAATACCTTCTTACCGTCGTCACTTGGATGTTGTTGTTGCCTGTGAGGATGATGAGGATAATGACATTGACATCCCCCAAATATCCATCTATTTCCGTTAAGGTGGTTGTTGTCGTCCTATCAGGTGTGTCCGAGACTTATCTTTAGTTTAGAAAACAGAATATGTTGGACCTTCCAGCTTCATATTCATAATGGTTACACACAAGGCGACACTGTCGACCATATCACATTTCATATATGAATTGAAAAGCAACTTTCGTTCCTTGTATGTTATATCATTTGCTCTAATTTTTTTAATACACTTTTCTTGAGATGATGGATTTTGATGGCATGTCGTCATTTCTTCATATGATCCCATTTCGTTAATATTTTTCGGCTACTGCATCATGGTAGGCAACATACTTAATTATGATGCTCTTGGGGAATGGAGTTTGTTTTGCACAAATATTTTTCATTAAAAAATTACATTCATGTTTTGTGGAGTCGTTTTCAATTTTTTGGATGATGAAGCCTTAACAAGAGCCAATGAATGAGAGTTTTTGCGAGGACAAAAATTTAGAAGTTTCTTATATCTTTATCATCAAGTTTTTTAGTCAAATAATGGCAATGTAAATGTTTATGGGTTTAATTATTCATTTGGTCTTTATATTTATACAATCTTTACGTTTTATTTCTATATCTCGTTTTGGTCTATAATTACACACTTTTTCACCTGTTTAGTCCCTATACAAAGTTTGTTTTTAATCTGTTCTTTATAATTTTGGAGGTAGGAATTAAAACAGATAAAGAAGTATTTATAGGGATTTAAATGAGTTGTTTATAAATGTAAGGACTAAAATGAGTAATTGGTTAAACCATGTTTATTTATTACTTTATAGCACATTTAATAGAGATGATTTATTATTAAAAAAACCATGTGTATGTGTCATATTTTAAAAAGATATTTTCAGTTCCAAAATAAGTGTCATATTTGAAAAGATGTCTAACAATAAGTTAAAATAAGTGTCATATTTGAAAAGAAGTCTAACAATAAATTTTATGTTAGTTTTTTAATGTAATATTAATTATTTTTTTCATTAATATTTTTAATAAATATTATTATAGTTTTTTTAATGTATTATTAATTATAAGATTAGTTTGTAAAATTCTTATTCTCTTTCCCATAATATTCATTAACAATCTAGGACAATACTTGTTTTGGGACAAACATAGTGTCTTTTAAATTTTGTTACTCTCCACTTGTATCTATCTGTTAAAATTTATATGGTGGAAAAAACATTTGATACATAATTGCAGAACCCGCTTATCACATGGGCATAATAAATCTGGTTATAAACATTTATACAATGTTATGAAAATCAATCCGATCATTGATCTTTGAGGTAGTGGATTAGTGGTTTAATCAATGGGTCAGGAATTTATTCGATTAAAAAATTCAAAATTATATATATTTATTATATATAAATATATAATTAACATTATTTGATTATGACATATTTTAAAATTTAAAATAATAATTGAAATATTAAAATTAATAATAATGAGATATTAAAATAATATCTAAATATGATTTATTTTTTTTGCATACATATCCCAGCCCGAGTTTATAAAACCGATCTGGTTACATACATGAATAATCCAATAACAAAATGGGCCTCATTTGGTTACCGGATTCCCATTGGACTAATGCCACTGGCCGGGCCGAACAACACTGCATTTATAGACGCATGGAATTCTTACCCGTATCACAATTATTGACATTTTTTAGATAAAGTCCATCCATCACGTTACTGGGAAATGAAAAGAAAATAAAAAAAGAAGAAAGAAAAGTCAATCCTAGCGTGCAGATAGGTGAGAGTCTTTTCCTGCCCTATAGTAGGTGTTGATTTTTGCTAGCACTGGTCTCGATTCTCTGGTTTCCAATAATATCGTGGGTTATTTATAGGTTTAATTAACAATTCAGTTCCTAAATTATTTAAAATACATTAATTTAGTTTCCAAATTTTGAACGCCTGAAATTAGGTTCTCTAATTTTTTTAAATGTCTAAATTAGATCTTTTCCGTCAAATTGATATTTCTGATGGTTTCATAGGCAAAAATGTGATGAGATGATTGGGTTTATGTTGCCAGCCACACATTAGGGAAATGCTAGGTGCACCCAGTAATATTGTTGGTACACCCAGCAATTAGGTGAATGGACAAAACTGTCCTTGTATCAAAGTTTGAAAATAAAACTAATTCAAAAAAAAGTAATTCCTTCTTTCAAAAGGTGCACCTAGCATGTTCCCACACATTATCGCCGTTGCAGGTCCAGGAAGGTGGCGTAGTTTGTGGTGGAGGGGGAGGACACCACGGAGCCTAGAGGAGGGAGGAATCAGATTATTTTTCCTCTCGTGATTTTTAAAAATAAGAAAAAATATATAATGATAAATTTTAGCCGTCACTTTTGTAAATGAAACTATTAGAATTTTATCCTGGCAACGTTAATTTGATAAAAATGACTTATTGAGTTTAAAAAATTAAAAGATCTGATTCAAGCGTTTAAAAATTTGGAGATCAAATTGATGTATTTTAAATAATTTAGGGATCAAAATATAATTAAGTATTATTTATGCCTATACAAATGCAAATAAAACATTTAAAATTATGATTTTTTTTTACATTATTTTCTTTCCGTCCTATCTTTACGGTTTAATGCATCAGATAAATGTGTCATCATATAAGAAAAAATAAAATTTGGTGTAACACAAATTGAGAAAAAAATGTCAAAAAATTGGTGAAGATAATTTGGACATATATAAAAAAAAATTCACAGAGGTGTTGGTCAAAAGAATAGATTGCATAATTTTTATTGTTATAAAAAGTAGGAGAGATACAAAGAGATCGGAGGTAGGAATGAAGAGAAATATAATTATTTTTGAAACTTTAATTTTTAATCATATTCATTGATATCGTGTAATTCATGTAAGTAATATCATCTGATCGACAAGATTTTGTTGAATCTTATAATTATATTTTAATTTTTTACATGAATATTCTATTCCCAGGGATAATTAAACTTATTAGTTATGTAAGTTATTTTAATGAATCTTATCCTCTAGCTATATATATACATCTTTAATGAATTGGGTTTTCTGTTCTACTGTGAAAAAAAAAGGTTTCTATACATCAAATAATAAAAGCACTAAAATCAAATGTTGAATATATGGTCGGATCCATATGACAACTGCACGATGACCCAGCATTCTGTAAAATTCATACATTTCTGGCAGGAAAATATGTTAGATTATCATTAATGTTCTGTTGCTTACCTGTTATTATTTTACCAACTAAGGATATGATCTGGGGCCTGTCTGCAATACAAACCATAACGTGGTGCCAAACATATTTTAGTGTTCAGGAGTTCTGACCCTGATTCTGTAGTATCGTTTATTTAATTGCATTAGCATGTGTGAGCAATAAGAACAATTAAGTTAGTCAACATTGGAAATGCACTCTTTTTATGTGAAATTTTTATATATGGTTAGGGGATTTTTTTTTTCTCTTCACCTTCTGGTTCGTAAGAGAAAAAGAATAAATAAAACTTAATTAATAATTGTTTTCATCAACAATGATTAGGAAATGAGAAAAGCAAAATAGTAAATATAGAAGTTTTATATATAATTTAATGATTGTTCACAAGATTACTTATGTAATATTTCTCGACCTATTTATCATTTGTAAAATAGATACATTTCGGCGGGTATTACTTGAGATCCGTCTTTGAACCACGACATTCTAAAACGGTTGAATAATTGATGTAAAAAGATGTGCGTGTCTCAATGATATCGATTACAATAACGGGTGATAATCGACATAGAAAGACATTTTTAATCGATGTAGAAAGGTAATTTTTTAGTAATAAGTTAAAGGCTAACAAGTGTATGGACTGTTGCACCCAGATCAAGAAAAACACAATGTTAGTTTACTCACATGAGTGAAAAAAAAAGGAAAGAACATTCTTGTTAATTGTTAGTTCAATGTTAAATCAATCACAACATTGCATGTGCATGTGGGTTTTCTATCCTTCACTTCACTGATCCATTCTTGCTTCCACTTTTTTCTTACTCTCCGTGACCATGTGATGCTTTTCAGAATCCACTCACTCGATGGTAGTGATGGAGATAAGAAAAACCTTTTACTTTATTTGAAGTCATTGATGAAGTACAGTGCAATGCTAAACACGCCTTACTCATCTGGTGTTATTATAGCATATGGTCCAATGCAACTGACCACATGAATAATTCCCTTGCCTTTGTACTATCTTTTTCTATCCCTTATCCCCTTAACTTAACTTATAAAAATGAAAATGAAAATAGTAATAATAATGACAATAAAGGGAATATTAAATCTTGTTTTGGCCCATAAACAATTCACGCATTGCTTATAAATCAACATGTGGTTGATTTGAGTGATTTTTTTTAACTTAACTTGTGAGTATTGTGGATAAAAAAAATGATTAAAAGAAAAAATAATCATTTTGTATTTTTAATTTTTTTTATAAATACTCTTTCTCATTTCACTCAAACACCATTTAGAGGACAAAATCATATTTATTCACAATAATCAAAACAAATAATATTTTTTTAGTTATTATAATACTAATAAGAAATATTTATCAGTTTTGTGGATCACTAATATCTAAGTTAATTTAGCTTATCACTCTTAAAAAAGTATCATCTCTTTTTTTTTTTTTTTCTTCACACTCAAATCTGAAACTGATTTCACTTATGTCATCCACATGTTTTCTGAAATACGAGCGACATGTTAGTAAAACAGAGAATACTTGAAATGAGCCTAATAATGCAACTGGACACAAACCTAAAGGACTTAATAAAGGACACATATGAATGTTGTCCTTTGTTTTGGTGCATAAACAAGGCCAAATTGCAAAGAAGAGGAAACTACACGTGGTTGACATGAATGGGGTTTAAGTGGCCCTTGCTTGTAGAAGATGGCTCATGCTCATGCAGCTGAAATCATCATAAGGCTCCAATTATCGGTTCAGTCTTGTTTGGTGTTTGTTGGGAGAGATAAAGACAGTGTATGTAATTGTCAATAGGTACAATTCAATATTAATTAAAGGACATAAATTAAACATCTGTCTCCCATGGCATTATCGCCATGAATCAACTAGTGCTAAGTCATGCATCCTTTATTTACTCTTTCTTAATTCTTACTTTGCATTACCTCAACAATTAAATCACAATAACATAATTCTTTTTGCATGTCAAGTTAATTGATGCAATTCTATGATAAATAGAAATTAATTAGTGCAATATTTTTTTTGGTGAATAATGCAATAAAATTGAATCGCTAATTAACTATTGATGATGTGGGTTTAAGTGGTGAAGTGCTTAATTTTATTTAAATAACTATTTGAATATAAATGTTGGGAATATAAAAATGTTATGAATTTCTTCTCTCTTTAAAATTAATTTACTAACACCGCTTAAATTAGTTAAAATTTAATGTAACCCATCATTGTCGCTTTTTGTCCTTTTTAAACAAAGTAACGCTTGAGCCTTTGTGTCGATTTCAACAAAATTATCGAATTTAATTTATATATATTATTTAAAATATTTAATCAGATTTATGATTTTAACACATAATATTGTACCAACGAAATTTTTAACACAATATAATATAGCGATAAAATAAATTCTTATTAGATAGTTGTATAAAAATGTAGATAATGTTGCGTCTCTGAGGAAAAGACTAGAGAATTTACTTTCTATATCAATTATAATCACAAGTAATATAAAAAAGTGAATTTCACGTCACGTTGTTATAAAAAATGACTTTCTATATCTATAATATAATAGTTTGAAAGTGTCAAAACAATTTTAACTTTAACGGGTTGACATACATAATTTATTCAAATAGGTTTGGTTATACGTTCTAACTCACTAATCCATTTAACTCGCCAACGCAATACAAGTTTGATTGGATTAACTCAGTTGTGTCTTTCTCTATCCTTTTTCTTTAGCTGCATTTAATACTTATATTTTTTTATGACCATCTCTTAAATATTTACTTGATTTACTAGTTTTATAATATTTTCTCTTTTTTTTTAATTATATTTGATTATAAAAGGTGGAAATTTTTAAGATGAACAAAATGATAAAATATTTTGTTAATTTTTTCAAAACAAGAATGAGTTGACGGGCCAACCCAACCCACAACCCAATTCAAAAATAGGTTTTACCTCAATCCAACTTTTTTTTTTCCCAGCAGATTAAAGACAAGTTGAATTTGGCTGACCAGTTTGACACCTCTGGAACTATAACCTATATTGAAAGTATTTTTTAAAATAAAAGAATACTGACATAGATAACTTGGATATATAACTAATACCTATTAGCTTAATTTCATAGCCAGTTCAAACACAATAAAAAGATCACATAATAATTACACTTTGATAGTATGATTCACATAATTAAAAACACTTGTCACATACATTTAAAATATTGACACTATCCCTTACACACACACACACATTCAGTTTGATGGAACCAATTCACAGAAAATCACTTTAACAACACAATAATCAATTCACATAACTCATACATCAACGCTAATATATATATATATATATATATATATATATATATATATATATATATATATATATATATATATATGTCGGTGGTTTTCTAACGCTATTAGGCATACTGGATGAACTTATTTCTCAATATTTCAGATTTTAGAATGTTGAACATGAGCTATAATACATGAATACAATGAAGGTACACACAAGGGCATAAGCATATAAAAGGTCTTGTAAAAAGTCTAAAATTCAAAATGACTTTCTAGATAATTTTTTTGCAACTGATGCAAAAAGTTTTGTAAGAAATTTAATAAGTTTGAGAATGCATCAATAAAACAAAATTACTTCGTAAAGCCAATCTAAAAAATGTATATTAAGTTTTTGTCAATTGATTTGTATGTCTATTTCAATTTAAAGAAAATGTAATTATCTCACGTACTACATTAAATTTCAAGGACCAATATATATTATCAAGAAAAAAAAATCTTTTATATACTAGTTACAATTAGAACAAAATTTCAAATGATACTAAATACCCGTATTTAAAACTTACAATATGAAATTTAAAGCAATGCACAAATCCGTGGATAAGATAAGTCATAATCGTGTAAAGTCATTCAATTGTATTTCAACGAAGTCGTATACAGAACTAGGTTTGAAGCTCGATCGTCCAAGTCTTTGTTGGTGACAATAAAACTTTTAAGTTCGAGAAAAAGGCTTGTGATTTTACACAATTAATGATAAATTGAATAAATCATAATGTCTTTTTAATTTGGGGCAGAGATGGAGAAGCCCAAAATGCTAAAATTACCAAATAAAATAGGAGAAAAATACCCAAACAATGTCAAGAAAATCCATTAGATTTAAAACACACGAAATTCAAAATAACTCGTATAATAGATGATGAAGCAACTAGTAATTAGCAAAAGAAATAAACAATTCGAATTCGAATATTGTATTTTTTTATGTAAAAAAATTTGTGAGTTGAATCCTAAAAATTCATTAGAATCATAACAGACCTTAATATTTAAAAAACTTATAAAAATACTTACAAATTGATCACCAATGAGATAATTATACATTTTTTATATGGTATATAATAATATATATGTCTTAGATTCAATAAATTCAACAGCAACACATAATTTCGTCAGTTGATTTATTTTTTAATGATATTAATATTAAAACAAACATTTGTATGTGGAATATATTTTTGATTAATTTTTTATAAGAGGCAATTTTATTTAAAACATTATCACCGTTAGATATTATAACCATTTTTCCAAATGAAAGTCAAACCTAATTTCTTTTATGTAAAAACTTGTTTCTTTTGTTCAAGAGAAATATAAAATTTACCTCAATAAAAAAACAAAAATATAAAATTTACATTTTTATATAATATACATAACTTAGATTCAAACATATAATAACGTATTTCATACTCAGTAAACAAAGTCATTAGTTTGTTCAAATAGGGATTTAAAATACCAAAGTTAATTTTATAAATAGGATGATGATATTGTACTATTACATTAACAACTATATTTTAGATTTTATTATTATCTACGGTCCATTTAATTTAACATTTTGGATTTTTTGTTTTATTTTGATAGTTATTTATAATATTAATAAAATATTATTTATATATTTTTATCATATGCTTAATCATATATTTATAACAAAAAAATAACAAAAAAGTATAAAAGAAAAAAATATAATTAATATGAAAAACTTACATAATATTCTTTATAAAATTAAAAATATTAGTTTGATTTCTTATAAAATTATAGATTCATTAGATTCTGTTTGTTATAGTTGATGTACCAAAATCTCAAATATAAAAAGAATATAAATGGGATTTGAGTTAAAAAAGGGAGTGTAATTCTGATCCACAAATAGTTCATTTTGTAGTACAAACTTGTAAAGAGGGCCTCTCATCCTCCCTTGATCTCCCATTAAACCCCCATCAAAGCCAATTACAAAACAAAATAAACCAACCCCTCAACTACCTCTCAACCCCTCACTCTACCTCTCAACCCTAATTTCCAAATTTTTTTATTTTATTTTTAAATTCTCCCTTGCTCCCTCTTTCCCTGTCCCTCCTTTTCCCCCGGTAAAAAGAGAAACAAAAAGCTGAGGACCTCCCCAAACTTTGCAAACATGCAAATTCACCACCACCACCACCACCAAAGCCTAAACTTTAAGCATCCAAAATCCCCCTCTTCTCTCTATCCACCCATCCATCTTCCCCACCAACAAAAATAGTAACAAACCCAAAACAAAAAACAAAAAAGAATCCATTCTTTCTCCATTTTCAACCCCATTTCCCCCCAAAATCCAATCTTTCCCCATACCCACTTCACAAAATCTCCCTTTTCTCCAAACCCAAATCCCAATTCCGGCAAAGCCAAGCAAAGAAAGAGAATCAATCACAAAGTTGAAGCTTCCCACCTTCAATGTGGCGACCGTGGGGCAAATCAACGGTTCGAATTCACAGCGCGTCTTCATCACCCTCTTCCACATTCTCTTGTTCTTCCTTCAAAGACATTCAGACCCTTTGCCTCGACGAACCCCCCCAACACCACCACCACCAACTACCCTCTCCTTCCCCCACTAGAAAAGCCTCCGTTTTCCACCGAGTCCGACTCGCCAACTCGCTCCTCCGAACCTGGTCAACTCACCTCCACCCCCAACCTCCCAAACTCCCCCGAACCCTCTCCCACCCCGATCCCCCCGAATCCGAACCTGATGTTGTTGTTTCAAAACCCGAACCTGATGTTGTTGTCTCAAAACCCGAACAACAACAACAACCTGCGATTTATTATTTCCCAGGCGCGGAACAGCGCGTGGTGGTGTACTACACGAGCCTGCGCGTGGTGAGGCCCACGTTCGAGGCGTGCAAGAGCGTGCTCTCCATCCTACGCGGCTTCCGCGTCCAAATCGACGAGCGTGACGTGTCCATGGACTCGGGCTTCACCGCCGAACTCAACCGCATCATGGGCCGCCCCGAGCTCGGCCCAGGCCCATCCCTGCCGCGCGTGTTCATCGCTGGCAGGTACGTTGGTGGGGCCGAGGAGCTGCGACAGCTCAACGAGGTCGGCGAGCTTAAGAAGATCCTCCTGGACCTGCCCGCAGTGGATCCCACCGCTGAGTGCCACGTGTGCGCGGGTCACAGGTTCGTTCTGTGCGACGAGTGTAACGGTAGCAGGAAGGTCTACACCGAAAAGACCGGCTTCAAAACGTGTAACGCGTGCAATGAAAACGGTCTCGTTAAGTGCCCCTCTTGTTTTCCTTCTACTTCTCCACCACCCATTTTATCATCAACAACATCCAAATTTAACAATGAAATCCAAAATTGAAACCATTTTCCTCTTCTTTTTTTATAAATTAAATTGTTTAGGTTTTATTTTTGGATAATGAGTTTTGTAGCTTTTTGGGCGTGTGAGAATGATATGTATAGGCCCATCTGGAAGGGTAATATTTTGAAGATTATATATCTTAATTTAACTAACTTGTTTTTTTTTTTGTTGTTTTCCTTTTACTCAATCACATTGTACTCTTCTCTTGAAACAAAAAGTTGTGTATATTTTAATTTTGATTTAATTTGTGTATTTTATTTTCATATTTTTTTTCTCGTTAGTTTTATTTATATTCTTATTAATTGAGTGAGGAATAATTTCGGGTGTATAGAAAAGTTGAAGTGAATTCTTATGTCATGACTTTTGTATACTTCATTTTTTTGTAGTATTATTTTTGCTCATACTACACATAATTGGTGACTTGCTGTGGAATTGGTGAGAATCATTCTGGTGCAAAAAAATGTGGAAAGTATTAATTTTCCTGTTATTATAGTAACTGTTTAATTAATTGCACGAAAAGTGTGTAAAGTGAACAGTGATGTAGCTAAATACTATACTATGAGAAACAAAGTACAAGAGCCCAAACTACAACGAGCTGTGCCTGTGCTGAGAAACAATAATGCAATCCCTGAACCCTATGTAACAAAACATTCATCATTCTACATATGCATACATTTTTTTTTCCTTATTTAGGTAAGTAATTGTCAATTTCTGTAACTTGATCCAGTATTTTATCTTGGTCATTGTCATCTTGAGCTAGTTTTGGATGCATTCTGGACATTTGCTAGAAGTAGTTTGTCTTTATTATGTTCCAGTTTAGGCTTAAGTCTAGGGTTGTTGGATTGGAACCCTCCACGGTAATATTCACAAAAATGACCTTCTCTGGCATTTGGGAGATTGTACATTTATCTAACGAACTTGCTGAATTCCTTTACACCTTTCATGATTTGATTCTTTTAAGCCTGTAATTGGTGAAGGGCTTTTATTTATTTTTTTAAACGGTATGATATTTTAGCTGCCATTCATTCACCCATTCAATTCTAGACGAGGTAAGTCACCAAAGTTGAGTTGATCCACCGATGCTTGTATGATAGTAGTATTAGAGATTCAAAACTTGGTTCATTTATTAGCTTGTTAAACTTAGACTAAATGAATTTAACTTTGAGTTGAAAATTGTGAACTCGTAAAATAGATGAACTTGAATCATGAGTAGTGTTGATAAAATGATTTGTGCAGATGCTGATAGTTGTTAATATGTTATAGACGTTTTGGTTTTGAATCGGTGATGGCCTGATGGGTATTGTTACAAATAATTGTTACGTATATACAGGGAAATTTTATATTGAGCGAGCTTTTTTCATACTAAAATGTTCAGTCAATTTTTTTTTAAGATTAGTTCTCAGGAAAGCTAATAGATTCTCTACACTAATGTTTTGGTGATCCAATATGGAGCAACTTTTTTTATCAGTTAAAACCTGAGTTTCTAATGTCCAAAATTACCTCCATAGAATGTGTTCATAAGTTAAATATTTATTTTGTCATTTTGGAAATTCTTTATTACTTTTTGGGAGAATACCATTGTAGAACACCAATCTCTATTCTCTAACCATAATAAATATTGGCCTTCATGCTGCAAAAATTTGACCAAACTCTATGTAGCAAGCAGGGCATACACTGAATCGTGTGTATCCAACACAATGAGTTGGTTATGATTTCTAATTCAAGCTTGTACGATTTGTATTAACTCATGGGTTTGTTCTTACTTATTACACCACAATCATGGACTTAAATTATAGGTGATGACAACATATGTTAGCAAGTGTAGAGTATCCACATGCATACTGAAAACTACTAATTCAGTCGTTTTCTTTTGGCAATGTAGTTGTCACTTCACTTGGGATATTCAAAAACTGCAATTACTATATGCTTTTATTCTTATTAATATACCATCGTAGGTTGAACATTAAAACTCTAATATGATCGTTTAATTGCCATATAATGATAACCAGCTTGGCAAACGATAAGACTTCGCACCAAACATATAATGATATTGTCATAAATGTCACTTTATTTAAGTTGGACGACGAAGCTGACATGCAACTTGGTTGTGCGTTCAATACTAGTAGAGCCAAGAGGATGACAAATGTGTTGTCTTGTCCCTTAATTTTAGCTAGAAACCCTTTATACTGTTGATTAAAAAAATCCTTTAATGACCCAAATTATCAAATTCTGATTTAAAAAGTAAAAAAAAAAAACTACACCCTTCGTTTCTTTTTATTTGCCTCCTTTTGAAAAAAGATTAAAATTTTAGTTCTGTCCTTTAAAAGGTTTATAACCATTGATTGTTATCTTTCCGGTTACACTTTGATCTTAATTTTTAAATACTTTACAAACTTGTCATAAACGAGAGAAAGCGTTAATGGAAGTCCTACTAACAAATAACAAGTTAACAAATAATTTCAATATATTTATAAAAAATGTTATAATAAAATAAAAATATTAAATTATATTCTTTCATTTGTGTGTTATCCTCCAAAAGAAACAGATGAAAAGAAAGCGAATGAAATATTTAGAAAGCTTGGTTGACATGCACGCAACTTCTTATAGTTGGGACTCGAATGCCATACCTTTTATTATAAAGTAATTCTTGCCCATTATGAAATTATTAGTGGTTGAAAAATTTAGTTGGTTGGCTAGTTTTGTTTCTTTATTATTTCTAGCAAAAACTTTCTGATTTAGCTTAGCCTTCTCTTTAGTATCTTCATTGAAAGGATTGTGAACACATGACTGACCCGGTATGCTTTTTTGCATGGATGTAATAATGGAGAGGAAGCATCCAATTTCTCGAGAAAACATGTTCCCTCCTTTCTCTTTCAAATATTGAAATTTTGTCCTTTTCTGTTTGATTAGGAGTGAAGAAAAACTTCCAAATGAGAATGAAGTATCTTATATAATATGTACACGATCTGTTAGTAGGACTGGCAAAGCCTAGAAATAAATATCATCATAATTGGGCTTTGTCAGGAAAGAAATAAACAGTAATAGGAATGTAACCCTTGTGGGTTAGTGGGCCAAATGAGTTGTTAATAAAAAAAAAAAATAGGTACAACTCAAGGAACAGAACTTAGGGACATGCTAGGTGCACCCAGCAACATTGCTGGTGCACCCAGCAATTAGGTGAATGGGCAAAATTGCCCTTGCATTAAAAAAGATAATTTCTTCTTCCGGAAGAAGGTTCTTCCGGAAAGCTTCCGGAAGAACCTTCTTCCGGAAGCTTTCCGGAAGAACCTTCTTCCGGAAGAACAATTTGTGTTCTTCCGGAAGAACCTTCTTCCGGAAACTTTCCGGAAGAACTTTTTTCCGGAAGAACCTTCTTCCGGAAGAACAATTTGTGCTCTATCAAAAGAACCTTTTTTCCGAAAACTTTCCGGAAGAACCTTCTTCCGGAAGCTTTCCGGAAAAACCTTCTTCCGGAAGAACAATTTGTATTCTACCGGAAGAACCTTCTTCCGGAAAGCTTCCGGAAGAAGGTTCTTCCGGTAGAACAATTTGTTCATCCGGAAGAAGGTTCTTCCGGATGAACAATTTATTCTACCGGAAGAACCTTCTTCCGGAGAAGCTTCCGGAAGAAGGTTCTTCCGGTGTAACAAATTGTTCATCCGGAAGAATCTTCTTCCGGAGAAGTTACCGGAAGAACTTCTTCCGGTAGCTTCTCCGGAAGAAGGTTCTTCCGGTAGAATAAATTGTTCTATCGGAAGAACCTTCTTCCGAAAAAATAATTATTTTTTTTAACAGGGGCAATTTTGCCCATTCACTTAATTGCTGGGTGCACCAGCAATGTTGCTGGGTGCACCTAGCATGTCCCCAGAACTTATTGTTTGATGCCAATATTAATAAAAAGTTGAATCTTTTTCTTTTCAATATAATTATACGATATTATTAAATAATAATAAGAGATGATTTTTTTGTTTTATAAAATTAGAGGGTCAACAAACGAGAAAACAGAAGTATTTCAACTATGTTGGCACCCTAATGAGAACCCAAAGCAAATCACTTCTAATATCATTAAAAAGAGGAGAAAACATAATTAACAAAATGGGGGAGGGGACTAGGCTAAGGCACATGTGAGAAGGTACAAAAATCTATAATTAGGGATAACATTTCTATTACGGAGGAATTGTCTTGAGAAACGGATTCCCACCAAGTGAAACTAGCAAAAAGGTCCCACGACTACCTTGAGCATCTATACAAAAATTTCCTTCCATACAAATATAAGAAGAAAGCAAAACTGCAAGGTTCTATTTACAAAAAAAAAAAAAAACAAAGGATTTTCCATTGCGGGCAAACAAACCAATAGTGTGTTTGGTTTGGTGATAGAAAATCATGACGAGTGCAAAATCATGGTGAGTTCACCACAAAAGCGACTATTTGTTGCTTCAAAAAATCATGATGAGTTTAATCCACCACCCATCCAAACACACAACAAAGAAAAATGAATGAGTTTTTCAGCACCCAAAAGACTCCAGCCATATCTTCTTCCAATTATTTTGGATGGCAATTTCAAGAGCAAGAATGATCGCAAAATTAAACCTCAACATACAAGGGAGATTGAATCCCAATATAGAAAGAAAAGCTTTCCAACAAGGCGTCCATGTGGTCATGGAAAATGCCACCATGATGTGATGCATTGTTTTTGTAATGCTACACAATAGAAGTCCCACATCCACTTGTCTAATTTAAATTAATGATAAGACTAACTTAAGGTAAACGATTTATAAATATGGGATGAATTTAGTAGAAGAGTTAATTCTTACGCAATCTAACTCAAGCCCAGTACTGTATTTTTTTTTTCGACTTGAATCAATCCAATAAAAAAAATTTATATAATTTTTATTATCTTTTAACATTTAATTTAAAGTAATTCATTTTTTTTCAAAAAAATATAAAATATCAACTGAAATATTTGACTCAAACCAACCCAACCAAATGAGTCAATATTGAGTTTAGTTGGTTTTGATTGATAATTTTTTTAATCCAGTTTAATCTAATCGAACTCTAATTAATTGGTTTGATTTTATTTTTGTCTAATCGTTTAATCTATGATCACTTTAGTGCCTCGATATCTTTTTAAGACTATAAATTTGAGTTTGGAGTTAGTTAATTTTTTGAAGATGGCGAGTTTAGGTTTCAAGCCCAATGACTTTAAGGATAAAAGAGAGAGTTACTATTGAGCTCATTAAAATTGCTCTTGACTCCTATCAAGAGATTGAATTTTTTTTTAATTCCAAAAATATCCTCTTAACAAAATTGTGATTCTGTTGAACAAAATGCACAACAGACTTATAATCATTGTGCACCATTTTTCTCACCCCAAACATAATAATAAAATCGTGATTCAATTGTTATATTTTGTAGTAACCCCCTTAACACAACGGAATCAAGATTTCGATTATGTTTTGATAAAAAATATCCTTAATGGGATCGTGGTGGTGTTTGGACATGATGGTGAGGACGCGTGATGCTGGCTGGGCCAGTGAGGGGTCTCGCGCTTGCGAACATGAAGTTGGGAATAACGCACGACGTTGATGGTGATGTTGCATTCAAATTTGGTAAGTTAGGGGGTTCGAAGATTAGATCTGGTCGGTGAAGGGGTCGCACAGTGAGGGGGTGACACGGTGAGGGGTTAGTTTGAGGAGGTGGTGACACAGTGAGGCCAATGTCATGCAGTGAGGTGGTGGCTTGCGACCTTGGTGTGATGGTGACGGGTTTGATGGGTGAAAAGAAGGTGAAGGGAAAGAATGAAGGATAAGAAGGTCTTTTTTCATGTTTGTAGAGACCAATAACAAATGGGGATGGAGTCAATAGTAATTCCCTAAAAAAAATCGAAGCAGCTTGATTGGATTGAGTGGTTGGGCTTTTTTTCTTTTTATGCTGAAAAAAAAGGAATGAACACCTTTCATGCATGTTTAGTAATGTATGTTGATAAAATAATTATATTTTTACTACTTTGTGAGATACCTTTTTTCTTCAAAAAATGTCTCCACTAATTTTCATTCAACTAGCACTGTTCATCTCTCTTTCTTTCCCTCTCTCTCCCTCCCACCCCTTAAAAATCATAGTATTATGTTGATAATAATTTAGCTTTTCAAAAAGGTAGTGAAATATAATTTGGAAAACATGCTAACATATAATAAATTAAAATACAATATGTAATAAAACATGATATATTAAAAATTTTATTATATTATATTTTCTAAAGTTATATTATATGAGTGGTAAAAAAGTAATTCAAGTGATCAAAACAGGAGAGATTGAGCTAATTTTGTGTGCGGCAAAATAAATGTTTTAAGCACCACAAAATCTCTAAATCAACTAACTTGTGATGTGATTGTTTTTATCACTCATATAATGTTCTTACTTAATTCGAGTAATATTATCTTTCATAAACAATATAAAAAAATGTTTTAGGAATAGTTATTTTGAGAGGAAAATTAAATATCAAAAGCCTTTATTTAAATTTTTAAATAAGGATAAGTTTTAAAAATATATACAAATTAAAATGTGAATAAATATATTAATTTATTAATATATACTTCCAGACCCACAAAATATATATCCGTAAAGTATAAAGAGTGGGTAGGCTAAATTGGAACAAAAATGCCTTATAGAAAACCATGCAATTTCTAAAATAAAATGTATTTGCCAACCTATTTTGAGTGAAAAAAAGACAACACAAAAAGCAAAATTAATAAATGTGATAAAAATAGGAAAAAATGAGTGAAAATAAGATGGAAAAGAAAATAAATATATATTTATAGGAGTTGGTTTCTAAATAGATTATGTAACATGTTTGGATTGATGTTTACATGAAGTTTAATGTACCATAGAAGAAAATTGGCATATTGATGTTCAATTTCTTTTGTAATGGAAATCCAAACACACACTTTGCTAATTGGTATAGCTGGAGAAAAGGTTTTTCAGTAGAAATCTATTAAGTTTAATTTATGGTTTAATAGTTTAAACGGTTAGTTAAATTAACTAACGAATTATATATACCACTTAGTTAGGATCGTTCAAATTGGTCAACACCAATTCAATATATATGTAAGAATTACCCGGAGACAAGTTTGAAAATGGTTGTGCCATATGATTCGAAGAACATTGTTACGAATCTTTTACCATGCCATGTTAATGTTTGTGTAAGTTTTAGTTAAACAATTTGTTAAAATAGAAAGAAAAAAAAAGTTTAAGATTTGACAGACAAAATGGGTGGTATTTAATACTACACAATTTTCATTTTTGTCACGTAAGAAGTAGCTTTTCCTAAAGCTTACTGAAGATTTAGTAGCAATTGGCTATGGTGTGGCGTAGAGATGAATTATCTCTGTCGTACTCATTATGAGTTGGCAAAGGTCGTAAGCCATTTTCTGCTGGAACAGGGAGGTTGCCTTGTCTATTTTTAATTATAATAAAGAAGACTAACCTAGATATTAATGAGTTAATAAATTTTGAACTGGTGAAGTTTAAGTTGGTTTAAAGGAATAATCATTTATTTTTATTATTTTAAAAAACTATTTTTAAGAAATAAGTTATTCTCCGGCACCACTAGGTTTTTATTATTAAATATTTAATTTATTTAACTAATTAAATGATCGCAACTTTTGAAAGTTTACAAATCAACTTTAACTTTTATAAGTTTGGCACTATTAGTTTGGATTTAGTCCATTTTAAAGGATAAATCATCGAGTGCATTTTAAAAATGTAGAATGTGATGATAAAATATTATCGATTAAGATTTTTAACTTACTCTATGTATTTTATTACAATCTTTGTTATTAATTTTTCAATCAACAATCACATTCTGAATGAAACAAATCTATTTATTTTAATAAAATCTAATTTGTTTGACTGAGTTTGAGTGTATAATTACAAATTTAAAAAGAACATGTGCATAACGAAAATAATTTAAGGAAATATTTAATACTGGAAAATAATTAAATTATAACTTAGCTAAATAAATTAAATTCAAATTTCATATTTTTAGACATTTAAGTCTAAATTTTAAAATTGAATTTTCTTTTGATAGGAAAATGAGCTAACTAAGATAGTGGATATTATATGCTTCTAGAATAAGAACTCTCTTACCCATTGTATAAAAAAAAATAACGAAAAGGAAAAAAAATCTCTTACTCATTCTAAAAGAAGAAGAATCTCTACTCTTTTTCTCTCCTCATTTTGAACCATAAAACTGGTATAAGCAAAAGTTAATATGTTTTGGAGAAGATCTACATCTTGAAATATAGAAGAAACATTTTAAGTAGGGATGACCATTAATTTTTCTAAATTTAACAGGTGCTTAGTAGAATTTTCATTTATCATATAAATCTTGATGGTCCGAGCCTGGATAATTGCTTATAAAAATGTGTAGGTATGGTTGCACCTTTTTTTTTTCTTACCCAAGGTATGGTTGTCACCATTATTTAATGAACATTTTCGCTATTGTTCATGTTTGTGATGAAAATTAAAAGTACATTTGTGGGTTTACAAGGAGTGTGCAATCAAACAAGAAGTTCAACCTTTAGAGAATCATTGATTTTTTTTTTTATTGTTTTTTCGTACACAATTAGAGTTGAAATTGAGTCGCGGTCAATATATATAACAAAGGTATATAGGAATGTCATGGATGAACTCAAATGAAGAAGAAGAGATAACTTGTGAAAAAAACTTTAGAATAAGGAGGATATCTGATCATAGAAAATGGATAAGAATTATTAATACAAAGTATCTTTTATTACTTATATATACTCTATAACTACCATAACAGAAAATTAACCACCTCTAACTAATTATAAAAGACTTAGTTAGTTAGGTAACTAACAACTAACTCAAGTTACAAGGATGGTTAATACCCCCTCAAGCTGGAGAATGTATATCTGACATTCCCAGCTTGCACGGAAGAAAATTGAAAGCGCCTGGTGGAAGTGCTTTAGTATATATGTTTGCAAGTTGTTGAGCAAAAGTAATGGGTAACAACTTAATAAGGCTTGAATGTAGTTTCTCTTGCACAATGTGACAGTCTATCTCAATATGTTTTGTGTGTTCATGAAAGACAGGATTAGCAACAATGTGAAGAGTAGGGCGATTGTCACAAAACAAAAGAGTTGATCGAGTGTAAACAATCCCAAAATCATTAAGCAAGTGGGTTAACCATTGTAATTCACATGTAGCACAGGCTAGTGCATGATACTTACAAGGTGATTTGCTTCGAATTTCTGATTTACAACATAAATTAGCTTCAATTAAACAAGGAGACATGAATATTATTGATTATTTTACAAAGCTAAGAACAATTTTGGATGAGCTTGAGAGTTATCGACCTGAACCTGTGCGTACGTGTGCTTCTAGATGTGACTGTGATGCTCTTGTTGAAGTAAAGAAAAGGAAAGATCAAGATAGAATAATGGAGTTTATGCATGATCTCTTAATGATCAATACAATCATGTTAGATCAAACATACTCATGATGGATCCCTTGTCATCGATTAACAAAGCTTTCTCTTATATGGCACAACAAGAAAAAGAATTTAAAAAACTAACCACCTCTAACTAATTATAACAGATTTAATTAATTAGGTAACTAACTACTAACATACTTAATTAGTTAGGTAACTAACCATTAACTTAAGTTATTAGGATGATTAATAATATATCTAAGCTTCATAACTTGCTACAAATTATGTCCCAATGATTTGTCTAGCCAAAGTTGGTCTACAATTTTGTTTTATTCTTTAATTATGAAAAAAGAATGTGGAAAGAATAGACAAATGTTCTTACATTACTCGTGTCACTTTGGAAGAAGGTTGGATATCATTATCCCTCATCTAATTGCTAAATGGAATATTACACTTCACATCTCCAACCCAACTTCTGTACTTGTTTTTCAAGTAATGACATTCTCATTTCCCTCTTTCCCCATGTTTCCGTCATTGTATGAGAATGATTAGGAACATATCATTAATTTCAACCCAAAATTAGCAAATCCGAACCTCATCTTTTTAAACTCAAATCAAGATAACTTTGGTCCACATGGCATTCATAGTATATAGCAAGTCCTAGCTACTCTCGAAGAGTTTAACTATGATCTTATTTGTCATTATTGTTATATAAATAGAATACACACATATATATAAAAGAAGGCTCTTATTAGATAGTCCAATCAAATGATACAAATGTGGAGTTGTGTGGAGCAGTTCAAAGTTCAAGTGTTTCCCTCAAGTTTAAGGAATTGGATAGCGACGTTACAAATTTAAGCTTATAACATGTTTGGCCGATTATATGTATACTATTATTTAAGCCTCGGATTAGGATTTGGCCTATACGGCTATACGTATGATAAATAGTCAACGGTTGTATATCTAGAAACGCACGTAGAAATTATTTTCAGGTGGACTTGGCAAACTATATGATTTATGAGTAAATTATTTGGGATATGAATTTGATTGTTAAAAATTTTATGTAGAATGATGGAAATAAATGTTATTAATTATTTTGCTTGGGTTGACGAAGATAATGAAGGTGTAGCCAATGTAAATGAAAGATAACAAATTTGGATGGTTGATATGAGTTGCAAATGTTGTGAATATGTAGGTTAAAATTAGGATGATAACATTTTTTTTTTACAAATTAAGGATGTTAACATTCTTATAATAGTAGTATCATTATGTTAATTTTTGTTTTTACTAATGTTGCCAACTGGCAAGCAAAAAAGGCAAAGAAAACGGGGAGGGGAAAGGAAAGAGAAGAAAAATGGTTTCAAATAAAGGTGGAAAACTTAATCGAATAAGGTTTCGGTTAATGGTTTATTTGGTTTAAGAAAGAAAGTAAGAGGAAAGGAAGATAAGTGAAAGAAAAGGAACTAAAATTGACATGACTCTTTAAAGTAATTTAGTAGGTAATGAAAAAAAGAAAATAGACATAAAATATGGCATTATTGACATGTTTATTTTTGCTCACATGGCACAATTGCATGGCATTCTTGCTTATGTGACATTTACTAACATCAACAACTATTAACCACATTAGTAATTTCTAATAACATGGAGTAACAATTTTTTTACAAGGGCCAAAACAAAATTAGCTAGACAAATTATCAGAATCAAATGCACATTTAAGTTTTTTTTTTAATTAGAACACATGTTATTTGTGTGCTCGGTAATAATATTTATAACCTACTAGGGTCATCTTAACGGTGAAAAATTGATTAGTTTATGAGTTCATAGGTTCTAACCTCCACCGTCATTGTATAAAAAAAAGGATAAAAGATAATGGTACATTTTCAAACTTAAATTGTGAATCTAGCCTTAGATGTGATTTAAAGCACGTTAATACTGATTGATTTGGTTAGCCGATTTTTTTGGGCAACACGGTTAGCCAAATTTAATTCAGTGTAAAAAATTGTTAATATTTAGTTTGCTTTACATTCATTTCCATTTATAAATGTTATTTTATACAATTAATCATCATTGATTTTATAAATAGTGTTTACTAATTTATCAAGAATAATTGTCGAGTGATTATTAAAAATTGTTAGCATATGTAGTTCCATATTTGAGTCCTTATTCAAGGTCTGATTAAACAAATTAAATAAAAAAATAATTGCCATCTTTGGCGAGCTATTCAAATTTTGAGTGAATCCAATTTTTTTTCTTGTAATCATATTATGCCCATCTTAAGAAAATGATTTTTACACTCTTTTCGTTACGTTGTTTATTTTTTTTTTTTTTTGTTTTAAAGAAAATCTCAGTGTTTCTTGGGTTATATATATTTCTTCTTTACCCTCTGTTGTTCTAATACCTTGGGTTGTTGAGAATAGCCCGTTGTGCTGCTACTTCGTTGTTTGATTGCTTCTTTCCTAGCACTTCTTACCTTATCTTTATATTAAAAAAGGTAAAGATTTTCGATAGATTTTACTCTTAACCAAACTATATATGAAGTCATTTTCTATCTTAAGCTAGCTGCATGACATATTTTCTTAACTTTTTTTTGTCTTACTTTTGGCATAATAATAGTTTTGTTTATTAGACAGTTGGTCGAACTAACAAACCGGTGACTAAACCCATTAATGGGTTCAACCTAGGTAAACTTTGTAGCAATCAACCTATGTAATTTAATTTTAAGCATTAGTTTGGAACAACTAAACACATTAGGCACAAAAGCACACAAATATAATACGATGCTGACATGTAAAAATAATAAATTTAAAAATTATACTAATATGTAGTATAATGCAAATATAATTAAGATATGGTATATAAAATAACTTATTAACCTAATAATACAAATTTCACTTAAAAATAAAAAATAAAGTCACTTAATCAAGACCACATATTTCTCTAATAAAAAATAAAGGTTAAAATCGTTGAAAAATAAAAAATAAAATCTTAATTTAATTCCTTAAACTAGTATCATCCGTTCATTTTATTTTGAATTATGAAAAATCAATTTAATTTTTTATTTAATAATCATTAATAAAATTAGTTATTAATATAATAAGAAGACAACTGGATTCATAACTTTAATAATTATCACTCAATTTAATTTTAGATTTAGTGAATCTTAATCAATTTGATTTGATTCTTATTATTCAAGATCATCATCAAATTTACATATTAAGTTGATTGATTTGACAAAATTAGAACCAAATTTACAAGAACAAATTCTATAATTAAATTAATTGAAAATGATCAAATTCAATATGTAACTATTAATGTTATACATTACTCTAATAAAATTTAACTCAAGTAAAATTTTGAATTTAAGTCTTATAAAAAAATCTAATTAAGAAGAGAATTCGTCAAAAAGATGACTAACCATGTTTTCAAATATTGATTAATTATACTAAAATTGCTAAATATTTTTTTATAGAAATCAGTTATACTTTATACTAGAAAAATTAACAAAATACTTTTTTTTAATAATATCAATCACTAAATTAGCTAATGACACGAATTGGACGTTTTACTTGAAAATACCTATTAAGTAATTTTCATAAAACATGTTTTGATAAGATAGAGGAACTGTTTAAAGTTAAAATAGAGCAATGCTAGGTAGGTTTAAATAGAAAATTAGATATGTAACCGAATTAATATTATTTTGTATTATTGTGCCTATATAGATAGCACTCTGATTTTCTCTCTCTCCATGTATGTCGCTTCTCTTTCCCATAGCCAGAACAACAGGGAACTAGTAACTTCCTTCATCATCTCACCATGGCACCATTCACTCCGTTGAAGTTGCTGCTGCTGCTAACGCTGTTTTTCGCGTTGAGCCAGAAACAGAGTCTCTGTTCCACGCTCAAGAGCGAAGAAGGTAATTCATAATGGTTATGTAAACGACGGCGCTGAGGTGCTTCGTTTTAGTTTGGTGTTGTTTTTAACTAAGCGAGTCTTTACGAAACGGCGTGTCGTTTGGAATTGCTCAGGCTTGGCGCTGCTGGCGTTGAGGGAGAGAGTGGTGAGTGACCCGCAGGGGACTTTATCAAGTTGGAGTGGCGCAGATGGAGACGTTGATCCTTGCTCGTGGTTCGGTGTGGAGTGTTTTCATGGTTATGTTGTGACCTTGTAAGTAATTAACCTCTTTTCTTCCTTCTTTTGCTTCTCATCATCCATACTCTTCTCCTTAGTTTGTTACAGTTTATATTTCTACTTAGGAAGATATATTCTTAACTTTTTAAAGTAATTATTAAGAAAAACAATCATTTAATCACACATCCCAATTTTGTGATCCAACATGGTATAAAACTCTTGTTTTACGTTATTATGGATTACTATATAATTAAAATATATTCTTTTTTAAGTAATAATTTTAAAAGTTACATTTTAAATATTCTTAATTCATTAATAGAGTAGACTTCGTGTACCAAAATTAAACTTAAAAAGTTAAGTTCAGATATGTTTTTCATAATTGTGATATATCTTTTTTTAGTTTACTACCTAAATACATTTTTAATATTTTCATAAACTAATAAAATTTATATCATTTAAGATAATAAACTAAAAAAAGGGACCTAAGGTATGAAAAATATATTTAATTCAAAAAATTATAACTATAATTTCTTTTTTCATCTCTCTGTCTTACAAGAAAAGGAATTTGCCAGCATTTCTAAGTGTTCTCAACGATATGCGGCGTAAGAGCTAGTTGGAATCTTGCATTTTGCTAGACATGAACTATGGGCCTGTTTGGTTCTGTACTAGAAACTAAAACTTGTAATAACTTCTAGGTTTTGTTCAAATTTGCTGTAGTTTCATATATTTTTAACGTGAGTCACATGCACGCTATGTCAAGTTGAATTGAACATGAAAGTATCTATTCCTTAAGATGCAAAATAATGAGTGAGGTAACTAGTTAAATAATTTCTGCAACAAATGTTTATTTTTCTCTGGCAAGACTAGTGAGAGGAAAAATAGTAAAATTGATGAGGCCAATTAAAGGAGATGTCACTAATCTCATCTGTGACCTGACACTTGCGTTTGAATTTAAACACGTCATTGAATAGATATTTTGACGTTGTTGCCACTGTTTTAAGCCACGTTTGAATGGATTTTGACTGGTCTCGTTACACAATAGGGCTTTAATATTGGCTGGGCCCAGGGAACTGTGGTCCATTAAGCTTTTATTTCCCTCTTAAATTGGCCGGCAGACACCGTCTTCTTGCGGTGGGGGGAAAGTTGCTTTTTTAATAATGAAAATGAAAAATAATATTTAGTATTTTTTTAACTGAATTATTGCGTTAATTTTTGGCTGATTTAACTTACGATGCATGTGTTCCTAATATAGGAAGTTCCTTCCATTTGTTGTCTATATCTACAACGGACTAACAGTCATGCACCATGGACACACCCATTAAAACTTTTATAATGTTAATTAATATCTTCTTTTATATTACAAGTAGTGAAACTCGGTCAATTTGACAAAATAATCTCATCTTATAATATAATAATTAAAATGTTTATGACGGGATCTTATAATTAAAATATGATTTTGAAAAATATTACACTGAATTGTGGTGTACTATATTAAGTAATAAACAAACATTTTTTTTCCTCTGGACTCAGATATAAGAAAAAGAAAGCTCATGTTGTGTGATTGAAGATTATTTTCATCTAAACAAATATTTTTTTTCCTCTAAAAAAATTTCACCGAATTCAATCCTATTTAATATTATTATTTCAAAAATATCTTTAAATTGAAATTTGAGCACCATCTCCAATAAATATAAATATGATTAAGAGTTGTTTAGAAAATGCATTTTCTTTTGTATGAAATAATATCATTTAATGATTCTGAATCTGTGTGAAATTAGGTATTTTAACTCATATTTGAGTTCAGTAATCTCTTAATCATCTTGCATAATTTTCTTCTGTTTGTTAAATTATACCTGTTTTGTCGGATTTGGTATTTTAAAGGGCAATGTTTACTTCAAAATAAAGTAATGAGTGAGTGTTAACAAAAGCAATTTATAAATACTCGCTGGTAAAATCAAATGAGTGAGTTTTAATAATTTTGTATTTATTAATTCATATGCTTGTGTATTACATCTAACTGATCTAAGTTGAAATATTCAGTCTTTTGTCAAATTATGAACACTTTATTATTCTTTAAATGTACCCTATTTTCTTAGAATCTTTATATTTTATTTCTACTTACCTTTTTTTCGGTTGATTGAGTGATGTTTCCCATCTAAAACTGATGACTTAAATCCTTATATATATATATATATATATTTTATATAATTAGTGAATAGGTCTGTTCGGGTAAATTTATCCATAAGGATTTTTAGCTTCTAGGAAAAGAAAACAAGATAAAAACAAAATAAATTTCTCTATAAACTCAAATTAACATATGTACAAGATAATTTTCTCATCTTTTAAAAAAATTATATGAGAGAATTTTTATAAATTAATTTATACATAAACTAATTTTAATTTATGAGAAAAATCATTTATTTATTTTTCTTATTTTCTTTTCTTGAAAGTCCTTCTAGATAAATTTATTCAAACATATTTGTCTTTCTTTATATAACTTAGGATAGGAAAAGAGACAACATCTGTCACTTATAAAATAAAATAAAATCAAAATCACTGTTTTAAAAGTATAGGATTTAAGATTAGTTTTGACCAAAAAAATTGAGGGATTTATAACATATTTTATCTTATTTTTAATTTAATTTTTTTCATTAAAAAGTTCTCTGGTAACAAAAATTCTCAAAATGAAATGTTCTACTACCTTGCTTTCCTTCCAAACTCTTCCATCCGAATGCATCCTCAGTGGGGGGTGGTCTTGTAATATTTTTCTCTCCGTTAGTGCATAAAGTATACAATGAACACTGATCTTGAATATTCAACTTGCAGGAATTTAAAAGACCTTTGTCTTGAAGGAACACTAGCACCAGAAATTGGAAAGCTGGCTCACATAAGATCAATGTAAGATGGTTCACATGCCAATCCATATGTTTCAGAAATAAATATTCCTTAACAAACTTTGTACACTTTGCATTCTCCTCAGCATTTTGCGCAACAATTCCTTCTTTGGAGAAATTCCCAAGGAGATACTACACTTAGAGGAGTTGGAAGTGCTTGACTTGGGATATAACAACTTTAGTGGATCAATTCCATTTGATCATGGCAATATTTCATCCCTGACCACTCTGTAAGTTGATCCTTTCATGCCAGATATTTTCTTCCTATCATGTTCTTTGGTTGACTAGTAATGTCATCAAATTTGTACTGCAGTTTATTGGACAACAATTACTATCTAGCCAACTTAACTACAGAGCTGTATAAGCTCAAGATGAATTCTGAATTTCATGCCAATGAAGAACAGCTAATTGGTGCCACCTCTAGAGAACTATTTGTCGGCAGATGTAATTTACGGTAAGCATATGATGATGGATTGCACAAAACAGATTTCTGAGTTCATCAATATAAGAATTTGGATTTGATGAACAGTTCCTTAGTAAATGGTTGAATGGCATAATTTTTTACCATAACATAGCTGTAACATGAAAATAATCTTCAGTCCAATATTGCTTAAAGCGTGCTCATTCATTGTGAAGTTCATCTTCAGTTCGAGTTTGAAACTATTCGTCTGTGTCAATCTTGTCTCAGGCGCATTAGCCAACATGGGGATAGATCATACAGGAGGCAACTTCTCAAGGTAGCAAATGCTGCTAATACACCCAAAATCCAAGGGGATGTTAACCAAGGGACACTTAAACAATCAGCATCACATTTCCGTTTTTCATTACCACCAGATTTTGAGCCTTTCTCATCATCACCATCAGAAAGTCCTTTATATTCACCAGGATCAGCTCCATTATCATATTCGCCATCGCCATCTCCATCACCCTCCAGTATTTTTTTCGCTCCTTCACCTGTAGTGTTACCAACTCCAGACATCCCACCCCCAGTAAACACGCCTGTCACTGTGTCTACACCACCCGAGTTTAATTGGGCGCCTAGCCCTTCATCATTTTCTAACCAAGGGAACACAAATAGTTCCAATCAAATACATCATTCAGTGATAATCTGGTCTGCAGTTGGGGGCTTCTCCTTATTGATTTTATTGTCAGCCATTATTTTTGCTTGCTTCCAAAGTAGGAAGGTTGTGGCTGTTAAACCTTGGTCCACAGGGTTGAGTGGCCAGCTGCAGAAAGCTTTTATAAAAGGTAATTTATGCTTGCAAGTTGCAAGGTCATTCTGAATCTTATTTACTTCATTCAGAAGATTAGCAATACATTCAAACTCTAAAATGCATTGTCTACAAAGAATGAAGTTAGTTTTCTAGGCCTTCCACCCTTCACAACTATTTCTTTCTGTGGAATTTAGTTAACTCATTTATTATGTGTGATTTAGGTGTGCCAAGTCTCAAACGAGGAGAAATTGAAGCAGCTTCTGAATATTTCAGTAACATTATTGGTTCTCTTCCTGATGGAATTGTGTATAAGGGGACTCTCTCCAGTGGAGTTGAGATAGCTGTAGCATCCTCTGCAGTGACCACAGCTCAAAACTGGTCAAAAAGTATGGAAGCTCAATTCCGAAAGAAGGTATGCTAGCAACAAATGTAGCAAATGCGCAATAAATTGTAATCCTACTTCTAATCTTTGCATGGTTGCAGATTGCGTCATTATCTAGAGTGAACCACAAGAATTTTGTGAATCTTATTGGGTATTGTGAAGAGAATAAGCCATTCTCAAGAATGATGGTGTTTGAGTACGCTCCAAATGGAACACTCTTTGAGCATCTGCACAGTGAGTAACATTTTGATCAAATTTACTTACATCCACAGCCATATCCTCCTTTGATTATTACAGGCTAATAGCAACCTAACTTCTTCAACCAGGCTGTGAGGATGGCTTGAACTTTGTAGCAAAAATATAAATTAGACCTGTTTAAATAATCTTCTCCATAATTATTTATAAGAGAGAAAAAATAGAAAAAAAATTAATTGAACTTCTCTCATAAATTAAAATCAACTTATGTACCTCAACTTTTTGAGAAGTCAGATGAGAACAATTAAAGGTAAGTACATAAGTTGATTATAATTTATTGAAGAAGTTCAATCCAATTCATTTTATCTAATTTTCTTTCCATGTAAGTGTTTATGGAGAACTTTATTCAGACAGGACTAGTTCCCTGGCATCTTGAAAATTGTTTGCTATATGCACTGGCATTTATAGTTGTTGAGTTTTGACTTTATTCTTGCATATGCTTGCAGTTAGAGAAGGAGAAGAACTAAATTGGACAATGAGAATGAGGATAGCTATGGGAATAGCCTACTGCCTAGAGTATATGCATGAGTTGAAACCACCCATTGCCCATAGAAACCTGCAATCTTCCTTTATATACCTTACTGAAGATTATGCTGCTAAAGTATCAGATCTTAGTTTATGGAATGACATGTGTGCTACAAAGAATGGGTCTGCAACCACACAACTCTTGGAAACATCGTCAGCAGATACCAAGGACAATGTTTACAGCTTTGGAATAATATTGTTTGAGTTGATTACAGGGAGAATTCCCCTTGCTGGGAACAGTGAACTTCTGGCAGATTGGGCAGCAGAATATGTAAGGTGGGGGAAATCCTTAAGAGATGTTGTGGATCTAAGACTGAAGTCTTTGCAGGAAGAAGAGATTGAGGAATGGTCTGAAGTAATAAGAAACTGTGTACAACCAGATCCAGAGAAAAGGCCAACTATGAAAGAAATTACATCTAGACTCAAGGAACTCACAGCTATGGGGCCTGATGGAGCAAATCCAAAAGCATCACCACTTTGGTGGGCAGAAATGGCAATTACATCCACTGATTCAAGTTGAGACATTAATATTATAACCCAAATAAAAGTGGAATGCTAATTTGTACAGTTGCTCTAAATTTGGAATTCATACACTTTTGAAATATTTATGTTTATACTAATTTTTTCTAAACTATTATTTTGAAGCCAACAGAAGAAGCATGTAAAGAACAAATAACATTTGTCTCATTCTAGAGGAATTGATTTTTGTTATTGTTTGGAGGGACAGAGACAGAGAATGCTTCCTTAATAATACCCTTTCCAATATGTTCTTTTGGGAAACTGTTGTTGAGGCAGGGGAAAGGGCTGTGCTATGTTTGCCTACTAGGAGAAGGAAACAAATTCATTTTGTATTGTGAATACATAGTTGGCATAACTAGTGTTTCCTTGTTTCTAAAATGCTAGACATGGAAATGCTTGTGACGTCTAGTAACTCATCATCATCATCATCAATTATTACTATTTTATGAGTTGGAAACACAATACTTATCATTTTCTTTGGCAAGATGCAGAAAAATAAAACATTTCATCAAGAACAATAAATTATAGTGTAGGAAACAAAGTGCCAATCACTCTATAAATCATAACCCTGTCACTGTACAAATGTGTGAATAGTGTGAGATCAATTATGTGCACAAGGCTCACAAGAATCTATATTATATCAATGGAGTTACTATTCTCATTCTGAACATCTTCTGATGTACACCTGAATCATCTTCCTATCTGATCATGTGAAACACATGACTCCATCTTTTCCTCGAATCATCCAAGTATTGCTTCTTGGGGGGTCTTGGCATTGTTTCAACAGTAGGATTATCCATGTCCTCTTCTTGTGTCTTAACAAAGTTGGGATGCCCCAGCAATTTCCTAATCAAGATCTCCACATTTTAGCCATTTAATGTGCATGTCATTTATGATTAAAAGCTTAGTTTCCGTGCCCTTTGATACAGATCAAGTGTGTCTGTATGGTTAGGGTCTAAGCATAGAGCTGCCTGACAATCTTGAAGAGCTGATGATAGTTCCCCTATTGCCTCATAAAATGCTGCTCGGAGATGAAGCATTTGCAAGTCAGGTTTGAAATTTATGGCCTTGGTGAGCTCATCAACAGCTTCAGATTCCTTTTGCTCATCCATCATCACTGGTTTATATGTGACATTTTATGTGAGAAAAATTCAGTTTAACAAATCTATGTCACTAATCTAGCCATTAAATTTAACTTTTGGTGTGTAGGTCAAATGTTGATAAATTTAAAGCAACACGTTAATTATCCTCTTCCCCATTAAGACAGTGACCAAATCTTGATGCTATATTAAATGGTAATACTTTTGAAAACAAATTTATCAGTTTCTACTTTCCTAGTGTCAGTTGTAGCTATTGATATATTTCATAATGATGAGTAACTAGAATCCATCAAGATGCAAGCTTCAAAGAGAGGAATAGTGTGCATAGATCAATGACTTACACATGGTGCCACAACAAACTCATTAACATGTGGGTAAAATCTTAAAAAGACATACTTAAATTAAGACAAAATCAAGCCATTAACTTGTCAAAAATAAAAACAAGGTTTAATCATGAAGCATCATAAAAATATGCATGGAATTTATATTTTTCTGCTGAAAATGATACTCTATCCCTCATAAAAACTTGCAAAGGGTCTCAATCTGTATTTAACCACAATAGCAGTAGTGTGTGATCGTGACAACTTCAAAGATTGAGGACCACCCAAATACAGAAGGAATCAACTTATAAACATAGATGGACTTAGTATTTAAAGTACAAATCAAACTACAGACTGAACATAGTCACATTACATATTTCTAGGCTTCAGGGCTTGGCCATGCCAAGAAATCCAATACACAACAAGTGTTTTGTTGTCAGTAACATAGGAAACAGGTTATAAAACACTGAATTAGAACATCAAGTTTCAAAATAAAAATACTTCATGTTTAACAAGTTTTCTGTAGTAAATGAAAGCAAGTTTGATGACTAACTGTAGATTAGTATGTCATAACCCAGTTATTAACTAAGTCCCAGTTTCCAATTAAAAAGAACATGGCAGATGGTATAGAATGAAAGATAGGTGAAGTACCTGCTGCCCTGTATCTATACGGATATGTTTTCAAAGGATCCAGTTGGGTTGCTACATCAAGGTCAACCTTTGCCATCTCACGGTCACAGTATTCTGATCGTTTCTCATATGCTGAGGCATTGCTCTCTGCCTTTTCAATTAGCTTGGTCATCTCATCATATGCAGCTTTTCGTTGATTTTTCTGATGATAAACCCGTGCTAGACCTTGATGAGCTCTTGTGTGCCTAATTGCAAGGGCATTCTCATAGCATGCCTCTGCAAGATCAAGATTACCACAATCTACATAAATACTCCCCAAGTTATTTAGTGCCTACAAAATATTGCAGAAGACAATCAAATGACCGGACAACCAAGAAGACTTAATCAATACTAGGGATGGTGGATGAGGTCACTAACTTGTCCTTTGCGAAGACCATCTGAAGGACATTTAAGTGCTTCTTCCAGAAGTTCAATAACATAAGAAGCAGATTCCGGATCCATACTTGTATCTGCTAACACATATGCTTTTAGAAAATAGGCTTCAAATGATCTCTGAATTGTAATTGACCTATCAACCCTAGCCAGCGCTTCATCCCGATAGCCAGTATCATATAGAATCCATCCTTCATAAATTAATCTTTCTTGCAGTGAGCTAGAATGGTTTCTGGCCATCCTCAAACTGCGCATTGCAGCCTTTTGACAGTTTAACCTATGAATTTCATCAATGTGAGGAATTCTCTTGATATTGTATTTTATTAACTGGGGTTGAAAGACCAGGAAACATCGACACACTCAAAAATCAAAATAAATCAAATATCTAGATACCAGCAATAGCATTATGTATAATAAACAATGTGATAAGCTTACCAGTTCCAGAACAATGTGCAACAAATACCATAACAATTCAAACTATAAGAAGAGAGATACCGCCTATAGTTTTGATTAATAGATGTGCTTACCTCAAAAGGAGTAGAGACTGACGAAACTCCAGCAGGCTCTTTCCAGGCTCATTCTCCAGCATCTGATGTATAATAGCCAAAGAACCAACATCATCTACAGAAGACCATTGTTCGTATAATTGCATCCAGCATTCAGCCTGACTCTTTTGCTGTACCACATGGCTAAGGAGATGAACCAAGTATTTCCCTGAGATCTTTTCATTTGAAGTTATATAATTTGGTTCCAAAGTTAACAATGCCCTGATATCTTTTATGGCACTGCCATAATCCTTAAGAGCAATAAACATCCTCGCCCGCACTTCTAAGCAATCAGGAGAGAGCTTGAATCCAATAATCTTATCAAGCTCTAAAATTCCAGCTTTTATATGCTTCTCCTCCACCTTTGCCAGGGCTCTATACTTATATGGAAATGAAAGGGAGGGGTCCAATTCAGTTGCAACATCCAAATCAAAACTTTTTTCCCTCCCCATGTTGTAAAGAGCGCGCTCCTGATACATCCACCCAGCAGGTTTGTGCTCAAATATGAGAGAACTAATTAACTTATAGGCCGAATATGGTTGACCCTGCTTGTACTTGGTTCTGGCCACACCAGCCACAGAATACACATGACCTGCTTCAGCTGCTACCTCAAAACTATGCTGAGCCTCTTTATATTGTTTCCTTTCAAGCAGCACACAACCCAATTGATGGAATGCAAGGGCTTTCTGCCACCTTTCAGTAGCACACTCTCCCAACCTTTCTAGTAACATAAGTGTAGTTTCTGACACCATGATTTCCTCCATAGCCACCTGGCTCAGGAAATAGTATAGCAAGAAAGAATCATACCCCACCATGGCCAACCTTTTCATTCCCTCAGAACTACAAAATACATTCATCACTTTTGAATTATGCAAAGAATTTGGTAGCTCCCTGAGCAACACTTGTAAGCAGGAAGCCACAAGAAGGGGTGCTCTCTCTTCCAATCCATAGTCAATAAGTATCAATGCATCATCAACACTTCCAACAAATGAAGCCAAATGAGCATCACAAGCAGCCTTCATCTCCTCACAACAGAAACTATTGGCAAAGGAAAGAAGCTCCAAAACAGTCATGGCACAGAAAAAGTCCAACCTCTTAGCCCTGCTGTACAACTCCACTGCCCTCATACCCTTTGAGCTTATACCATTTTTGCTGAAATCAATCTTCCTCATCTTGGACTCAGCAAAGCCACCATAAAGCATTGCCTTAAAAGGGTCAGAAAGGGCAGCAATTCTCCACTTAACACAATCAATTTCCTCACTCCCAATGCAAAAAGAAACATCCTTTTTTTCCTCATCTGGCAAACACAAAAACACACTTTCTTCATTGCTAGTTTCCTCTTTAGTCCCTTGTGGACACTGGCACCTATCATTGATTGAACAAGGACTAAAGCCCTTCACCAAATTCACCTTCGGACATTCAAGAACACAACCACCACAATCCATAGAAGACACACCCTCAAGCTCATCCTCCCTCCTCTCAAACCTCAACCATGCCGAAAGCACAACCTTGGAAAGCACATCCTCAGCGTTTTGCCGCGCAGTCCTGAGACACCTCCTCAGAAGCTTCTGGTCTCCGAGGCTGCGCAGAAGCGTGAACTGCTCCACACACAGTGATGTTTTTTTCTCAGACTGAAGGCAGCAACATTCTAGCCTGTGGTAAAGTTCCGCCAAAGCCTCCACGAGGTTGGTGGGTTTAAGGTAAGGCTCTATGGAAGGTTCGAGAGTGTCAGCAGAAGGGAGCTGAAGAGGAACAACGAGGTTTGCAATTGCTGAATTTGTTGTTGTTGTTGTGGTGGTGGTGGTGGTGGTGGTGGTGTTGGATTTGGACTTTGACACCAATGATCTGATTGTGATGGCTCTGGCTTCCCCTGTGGCCTTGTTTCTTCTGCTAGTTGCTTCTGAGTTGAGGGCATGAACTTGGATGCTCTTGAAGCGTTCAACTAGCTTCAGGCCACGCATTTTTCTTCTGGTTTTTTCAGTGAACACACGTTGTTGTTGGGAGAAAGAGCTTAACTTTGGCATGCCCATAAGCTATGGATGCTAGGGGTGTGAGTATGTGAACCTTTGAGTAAAAGATGTTCCTCGTACCAGCTTCCAAAACCCATCAGAGGGAGAGGAGCCGGGAAGGGGGTGTTTGCAGCACCCAACACAATGAAGCTTGTAGCTGAAAAAGAATGCTTTTTTAGCTTTGGTATACTGGTGTTTTACTTTTACATAGTTTTTTGTTGGCATTGGTGGGAAGAGAAAGTGGCCTAAACATAACTTGGCATCATAAAAAGGTGCTAAATTCAGGCTTTATATCACGGGTAATACCAGATAAATTATTGCATGATTGGATATTATTAAGCGTTTATGTCCCAATTAATCTTTATAAAATATTACTCTCTCTTATTCATTATAATTTTTGTGTTTGGAAAAAAAATATTTTAAAATAATGATTATTTTAATCTTTTAATATAATATTAGTTATTTTTTATTAATATTTCTTTTATATTAATAATAAATTTTAAAAATAAACTAATGATAAAGATTAATTTTATAAAATTATTATTTTATTTTATTTATGTATTATTTTTTTATATTTGTGTAAAATAATTTAAGATCTTAATTATTTTAGAACGGAAGAGTATATGTTTGTATTACGTGAATGTTGATTGGAATTATGAATATATGATAATTTTATTTCAGGATTATTTATAACAAAAAAATTAATTTACAGCAGGTTTAATCATAATTTTATTTTCAAGGTTGCTGTTGTGATTATTGACCGTTTGATCAATTAGTGTAAAAAGTGTATTTCTCAAGAGATATAAATGCATTAATTAAATACATAATAATAAGAGAGTTTTATTATTTATAATAATTTTATTTGATTTGAATAAGATTATTTCAAGTAAAAAACATTTTAGTCTTTACCAAAAAAAACATTGTACTACAGTAATTAAATAAAATATTTTAGTTCAATTAATTAAATAAAATATATGAATTATTATAAATTTTAAATTTATTTTTTTTATTGTTACGGATAAAAAAAAATTCTCCTCCAACCAAAGAAAGCAAATTGTCAACTCAACTTTTCTTCTAATAGAGATCAGCACTGTAATAAATGAAATTGTGAATATTGGTTGAGTGTCTAAATCATAAATGGCCCCCTTTCTCATTTTTGGCTTTTGGTAGAAGCGGGAACGAAGCAACCGGCATCTAAATAATTTCCTTTTTGCTGGATTATTTTCAATGTAATTATAAAAAGTTAATCTTTCGGAAATTTTAAACCAAACTTCCCATATACTTTCCTTTGATAAATTCAATTCAATATGTAATTATATCTAATATATTTATACTGGTTACAAGATAAAATGATACTATATATTAACTTTAATAAAATAATAATTTGGTACACAAAAATATAATTTTAAAAGTATTCCACAGAAATTAAATTATGAATGCAACCATTATATTTTTATTTTAATAAGAGCATAATTTCTATTTACTCATGCATGGTGTATAATATTTTATACTCTCAACCAATAAAAAATTATTATTAATATAACTTTAAAATAATTATTATAAAAATTAATAAACTTATTATTCATGATGATTTGATTGAATAACAATATAAAAATACAACGTTATTTACTCTTTAAATAATTTAGAAATTTATAAAATATGCACTCTCATAGTAAAATATACTTATATTTTAAATATAATACTATACTATATATTAAAATAGAGTACTGCAACAATATATCAGTTGATTTTTAAATTACATTTTCTTTATAAATTTGATCTGTTTCATAAGAGCTTTTAATATAACAATTAAATTGATAAGATTTGACTTTTGTAAGAAAAAAAAAAGTATTAAAAGTATCATTTGAGCAATTTTTCCACCGAGTATCATTTGATCTTATCCCTTTATACTAATGCTGATGTTAGCAAATTACTTTATCATTATTATTATTTTATGTTGAATCTATTAAATTATCTAACGTTATAACTTACTAACAATTCTTTTTTATATATATTTTCATGTAAAGTAAATGATCCATTTAAGCTTAATAAAATATACCAATACGTGCAAGATCGATTAAAATTAAGAATCCACGACGTCTCCACAACACGTGAATTTGCCTGGATATGCTTGACCATCTCTAAATAAAGTGCTAAAAACAAATAAAATCTCGACGTTCTAGGCAATGGTTGATGGTCATGGAGCTAATTATTGGGGACCCAGAAAGCAATTAGATCTAGCAATTCATTTTTATAATTTTGTTTATAGTTTTGAACCATCGTGAGCCATGTAAAGTGGCACTTCTACTAACATAATTGCGTCAATAATTAGATGTACATACAAAAGAATAATTTCTGCACATCAACACAAGTTGGAGTTCATGTCAAAGGAACAAGGTTCATCGTGAATATATACCCATCTAGAGATAGCAAAATGACAAGAATAAGGATCGTGTCCCTACAATCACCATGTGACACCATTGAAGCATGTTCTCAATCTATTCTACTGTCCCACAACGCATACTTATCCAACTTGTGCGAAATGACTCAAACTGGCTTTTGGAAAGCGATTCCCCAAGTCTATGCAAGTGCGAATGCTTCGTGTTGGTTATATACTTGGTTGTGATTTGATATCAATAGACAAAAAAACGTGTGGCACCAAACATAAGTTTGTGTGCGGTATATTTCTAGGTAAATTCTTCAAATGGTAGTATATTAATTTTTGGCAAAATTTATATTTGCAAATGTGATGATATATATGAGGGGAAATTTTAACGTGTATGATGATATATGTATCTAAAATTTTGCTGATTCCAGGGTGGTATATCTTGTACCTACCCCTGTTTAATAAATTAGTTCATTGGTTCATTTAAAAAAAAAAAACAAGACTATGATCCCAAACCTACAACAAATTCAATGTTAATATGATTGATGAATTGTACTTTGAAGAACTTATTTAAATCTTTCTTAGTTTTAAAAACTAATATTATAACCTTCTATGGACTAAAACAATAATTTACAATAAAAAAAGGTTTGACAAATAGTCAAATGGTTGAAATGAACCTTTTGAAAAGTTTATTTAAGATGTGAGATTAGACTTGAGAAAAGTGAAAGAAAAGAAAGAATGAATAATGTTTTTTAAAAAGTTTTCTTAAGACAAATTGTGTTTGAGAGAAGAAAGTGAAAGGAAATAAAAAAACGTTTGCTTTTATAATGCAAGCAAAGATGAAGGATCCAATTGAAATTGAATATGAGGTTGTAAATAGAGAAAACAATAATAAGAAGAAAAAAGAGTAGAGAGAAAAAGGGAAAAGAAATAGTGAAAAGAATTTTTAAAATAGTATTTTTAAGAGAAATTGTAGTTGAGAGAGGAAAGTGAAAGGAAATAAAGATTTGCTTTTACAATACAGGGATAGATGAAGGATCCAACTAAAGTTGAATATGGGGAGACTTCAAACTTTGTAACTAGAGAAAACAATAATAAGAGGAAAAGGAGTAGAGAGAAAAAGGAAAAAGAAAAGGTGAAAAGAATTTCTATAAAAGTCTTCTTAAGAGAAATTGTGATTGAGAGAGAAAAGTGTAAGGAAATAAAGGTTTGTTTTTATAACACAAGGATTAATGAAGGATCCAACTGAAGTTGAATATAGAGAGACTTCAAACTTTGTAACTAGAGAGAACAATAATAAGAGGAAAATGAGTAGAGAGAAAAAGGGAAAAGAAAAAGTGAAAAGAATTTATAGAAAAGTCTTCTTAAGACAAATTGTGGTTGAGAGAGGAAAGTGAAAGGAAATAAAGGGTTCGCTTTTATAACACAGAAGGATGATGGATACAATTGAAGATGAATATGGGAAGACTTTGAACTTTGTAACTAGAGAAAACAATAATAAGAAGAAAAGGAGTACAAAGAAAAAGGGAAAAGAAATAGTGAAAAGAATTTCTAGAAAAAATTTCTTAAGAGAAATTGTGGTTGAGAGAGGAAAGTGAAAGGAAATAAAGGATTTGCTTTTATAACACTAGAAAAGATGAACGATCCAATTGAAGTTGAATATGGGAAGACTTCAAACTTTGTAACTAGAGAAAATAATAATAAGAAAAAAGATTATCCAATGAAAATGAAAATATAGTTTTGGTCCTTAAATTTGGGCTACTTTAGTTTGTCTTCTAAATTGAAAATTGCTTATTTTTAGTTCTCATAATTTAAAAAATATTGTTTTTGGTCTCTCTCTGTAGATGTCTTTAGTGACTTGCATTTGTGACAAATGATGCAATTTTTAGTGATTTTAGATTCACAATTTTGGGATCTTCCGACTTTAATTTTGAAATTTAATTTCTGATAATTTTAAATTGCTAGAATAAGTAAAGGAAAAAAATAAAAACATAATCACATCTTCCTTCCTTAAGACAAATTGCAGTTAAGGAGAAAAGTGAAAGGAAACGTTTTTATAACTTAGGAAAAGATGAACAATCCAATTGAAGTTGAATATGGAAAGACTCTAAACTTTATAACCTGAGAAAATAAAAAAAAAGGAAGAAGAAAATAAAGAAAAAGGATTACCCAACAAAAATGAGATTATAATTTTAATCTTTAAATTTGGGTCATTTTATTGTTTGTCTTCTAAATTAAAAGATTGCTTCTTTTTTTTTTATTCTCACAATTCAAAAAATGCTACTTTTGGGTCCTCTTCATAGATGTCGTTAGTGACTTGAATATGTGGCAAATCATGCAATTTTAAATTTGAGTTTTGGGATTTTAAATTGCTAGAATAAGTGAAGAAAATATTTTTTAAAAAAATATGATGTGGAAGATTTATTAATGCCGAAATTGATTTGATGTGACTTTTTTATTATTAAAAGCTGTGTAAGAATAATGACATTTATTTGGAAAATTCATACTCCTGATCGTTGGTCAAGCGAGGAAGCCATAGTCATGTGTATTTTTCTTAAAACAAAAGCGGATCAGCCTTACAATAGAGAAATGTGATATGTAAACCATGATGGGCCAAAACAAAAATAAAGATGGGCTATCATTGGGCTAACTTTTAGATAAATTGTTTTAATTTGTGGGACCTTGCTACTTCTACCCTTTTTTTCCTTCTTCATTGCATACTTTTCAAAAAAAGAGTGAAAAGTCACTCTTATCCCCTTTTAATTTCTTACCCCCTTCACTCTTTTTTCCTCTTCCCCTTCCCTCTTCCTCCTCTCTTGCCACACTGTGGCATGCTTTCACAATCTTGTCGTGACACTCATGTCATCACAATTTCATCACTTCATTGTCATCATTATTGCTAGTAAACTTTTTTGTTACTTATAAATTTAATGTAATTGCATTTCTGATATGTTAGGGGTGCATCCTCCATATACAACAAAAACATGTTTTTCTATGTATTTTACGTAACAAAAATATTTTTTCATGAGGACGACACTCTCTTTAATACTCCTTTTCTAGCACTATCTATGTGATTAAGTGAAAATCACCAATTTTGGAGTTTCACGTTTAAATAAAAGAGAGAAGCATTAAATGAGAAATAAGACCTCCAAAATTGTTAATTTCCAACAAATTTCAACCAATCACATCGAGTGTTAAAAAGGAGGTATTAGAAAGTGAAAAGAATTTCTAGAGAAGTCTTCTTAAGACAAATTGTGGTTGAGAGAGGAAGTGAGAGTAAATAAAGGGTTCGCTTTTATAACACAGAAAAGGATGATGAATCCAATTGAAGATGAATATGGGAAGACTTCGAACTTTGTAACTAGAGAAAACAATAATAAGAAGAAAAGGAGTACAAAGAGAAAGGGAAAAGAAATAGTGAAAAGAATTTCTAGAAAAAATTTCTTAAGAGAAATTGTGGTTTAGTGAGGAAAGTGAAAGGAAATAAAGGATTTGCTTTTATAACACTAGAAAAGATGAACGATCCAATTGAAGTTGAATATGGGAAGACTTTAAACTTTGTAACTAGAGAAAATAATAATAAGAAAAAAGATTATCCAATGAAAATGAAAATATAGTTTTGGTCCTTAAATTATTGTTAAAAAGGAGGTATTAGAGAAAGTATTACTAGCATTCCTTCATTTTCATTGTATATGGAGGACACATTCCTGGCACAATGAAAATACATTTTTTTTTTGTGTATTTTGCACACTAAAACACATTATTGTTAGGAGTATTTGCAGAAAAAAATTACAAACAAAATTTGAGGTAAAAAAAAAAAAACAAGAACGTTGGGTGGAAATAGCAGGGGCCTAATTTAAGCATTTCAAAATCGACCAAAGAAACCAAGATGGGCTAACTTTTGATGAACTTGGTTTCAATTTGAGTTTGAGCATTTCGATCTCAACCAAAGAAAAAGGCAATGCATTACCATCATGTCTCCCAAACAATAATAATAACAAACGATGTCAACAATCCATCCTCATTACTCTATAAGATCAATCTCTAACACCTTAAATGTTTTCACTTTAGGTTCTAAAATTTCTAAAACAAATCAACAAAAGACATTACATAACCTCAGTTGGAATTAGACATGAGCTGCAACGAAGTGAAGTTATTATGCATTCATTCTGCTTTGAAGTTCACACAACCTATCTGCTTCTGCTTTGTTCTTTTCAAACTCAGCTATAAAAAACAGAATAGCACTTTCACAAACGATACTATACAAACATAAAAATTAACATGAGAGTGAGAGAGTAAAAGGGATGAGACAATTTACCTTCTAGAACAATTCTTTGCTTTTCACAAGCAGCCATTTGGAATTTCAATGTATGATGCTCAATTTGCAACAACTTTTGCTCGTTTTGTTCGGCTGCAATTTGTTCACGGAGAAGGCTTATGGTATTCTGCACACCAAAAACTTACAACATTATAACAAATCATGGATACACAGTGAACAAATCGACTAATTGGTTCGAATGATTCATTGAATCGGTTATGTAATTTAACTTGTTGCAAATTGGATTGAATCTCTAGATATGTCATTATTTTTGTCACAAATTTTATTTTCTCTAAGTACGCTAGTTTTTTTTTTTTTTATCAGTGTGATGCACAAAACTTAAAATGACATTTGTAATTAAATATTATTGATGAAAGTAAACAAAAATATTTATTTATTTTTTTATATTTTTGAGGATTCAATTTTTAAGTTGGCCCTTTTTAATTGAGCAAAATATATATTGTACTTTTAGCTAAAAACTATAATTCTTTAATTGAATTATTTTTATGATATATATAATATTATTTATTAAAAATATTAAGTCAAAACAATTTCAGCTGATTATATAAAAATATTATTTATATCATATAAGAAGTAAAACATTAAAATTGTTGTTTAAGCTTCTTTTTTTTTAATTCATAGTGAAAGACACATTTTTCAATTGCTTTATACTACCTTTCTTTTTAAGTGTATCATTTTTAAAAATTTTATGTTCTTTTTTATCAGTTATTTTCAGATTTCGAGGTAATATTAAGTTTTTTTCTCAATTATGTCCTTGTATCCTTTAATTATTTTATATTTTTTTTCATAAAATTAGATAATAAATAATTTAAAAATTCAAGGGTGTAATTATTACCTATTGAACAAAAGAATGTGAATTGGTACATTGAGAGAAGTTCCAATACTTTGTATCTCACAAAACGTTTTGTTTTTCCAATAAGAGAACTTGTCAGTACAAACTTTAAATGTAAGAGAAATTTAAAGAATTTTGTGAAAACAAATCATTTAAAAGGGGTAAAATATGAAATATATTAACAAAATCACTTAAAATCTGAAAAATAAATAACTTCCCTGGTTATCTCAATTTAAGATAAAACGACATACTTAAAAAGAAACGAAGGGAGTACATGATTACCACCCCTCTTCATCAAATTCACTTCATTTCAACAATCTCATCACCGATCAAATTCATTTTTCAATTAGAATTTCATTACAAATTAAACTTCTCCAAGTTACACACATAATTTGTTTCCTGTTATTTTTTTACTCTCATCTCAACTTCCTATTTATAAGATAAAAAAGTTGTTTGTTATTTATATAAAACTCAATCCATTATGTTTTATACATTTATTATTTTTAAATTAAAATACTCATAATTAAATAGAAGAGAAGTTATGTTGACATGCATTTAAAAGAGAGAGAAATATTAATTACAGTAGTGATATATTTTTAAAAATATATAAGTTTTAGAATAAAATTATTGTTATCAATTAAAGTAACCACTTCTCTTAAATAGGAATAAAATTAATATGAAATATTTCAATATTTTCACTAAATTTATCATCTTCTACAAATATAAGAATGATACATGAACAACCGGTGATACTAAATGCAAAAGCTCAAAAAAATTAAAGATATATATTTAATTGAGGATTTTTCACGTTATTCCTTTGGTTCACATTGACTTGCACCAATTTACATGTCTTGTGTTCAAATAAGATGTAAGATGGAGCAAAACATTTGAGGTATCATTATTTACATGTAATAGCAACTTTTATAAAAAAAAAAAATAATTAGTTATTCAAATGAAAATATTAAATGAAGTATAAAATTAAAAAATTATTATTATAAGATAGTTAAATAATAATTAACTTATTTAGTATCAAAATAATCATTAATCACATAGAAAGTAAAAGTTTCTTATTATTATTGTGGAAGACACATAGAAATTAATGATATGTATGATAATAATATAAATTGTATTGATATACCTTCATAAAAAAGGGGTTGATTTATAAAGTATACTTAACAGACATATATAAAAACTAATAAATAAATAATTTATTATTGTTAAAACATTAAAGAATAATGTATCATAAATTTATTATATTAATTTTTGTTAAGTTTATAATAAAATGTTTATTTTTACTCATGTATATTACATTATTAAAGTTGGAGACATAACAACAACAATAATATTAATTACTTAAATATGAAACATGTATATCTCACATATGATGGTGATTTTAGAAAAGTCTATCTCATATTATAATCACTTTTTGTCATGTATTAATTAACTGTTGAAAAAAACTCTATCTATTCTGATAATTAATTTTTTGATGATGTAAATATTATTTTTATTATGAAAGACACATAGAATTTTCATATATATATATATATATATATATATATATATGATATTATTGATAATTATATATTAATAATTTTTTAATCACTATTAAACAATAATTGCATATTAATACCTCTAGTTCTTTTTGTTTTTAAATATTGTATGATTTTTATTTTAAAAAATAAAATTCATAAATATAATAAAAGAAGACATTGTAATCAATTAATAAATGCATGAAGTCAAATGCTCATTAATAACACTATTAAATTTTATTATTCTTACTTAAATGTCTAATAATAAATGTGCATTTAATACTTTTTTGACTGCACTAATTAAGGTATTTAATACAGTACATACTTTTATTAAATGCATTAATTAATATGATTTTTCAAATAAATAAATAAAAAGATATCTAAAAGGAAATTGTCCAAAGCGTCCTTACTTTGGGAGGAAAAAATGCGTGAAAATTTTCTTATTTTATATTATAATAGATAAAAAAATACACTATTTTCTCTTGAAAAGTGAGATTGAAAACAAAAAATTAATAATTAAATTAATAAATAGCTTTTGATATTTTCTTAAAAATGTGAGATTCTCGTCTTTCATTATGGAAATGGTAACACAGATTTAAAACATAATAATGTTACTTATAATGAAAAATTAATTTCCTAAGTTTTCATTAACGATATTTTTTTTCTCTGTGAATTATTAAATCCTTTTAACACCTACAGCAACACAAATACACATATTCATGGATTAAAAAAAAAAGTGATTGTTTCAATGATTGGTCCTAAATACCTCGAAAGATTTCGCTTTGCTCTCCAACTCCGCCATGTAAGCAAGTTTCTTCAATCTTGATCTCCGTGCAGAAAATCGGTTTGAGATGGTTCTAGCCACCAAAGAAAATGGTACAAAACCACAACATTTATATTAGATACACACACATGCAATAATTTTCATAGTTGTAACTACAGAAAAACAAACGATTAGAGACTAAATTTACAGACGAAAATTAATTTTCATTATTAATATTGAAATCACAAAATATTTAAAGACAATTGTTTTAAAAAAATATACATAAATGATTTTGCCCCTAATTTTAATTTTTCTTGATATGTGTATATTAATTATGCCTGCATGTTAAAATAACATATACATACCGCCTAAACTTCCTCTCCATTTCTTGCTCAGTGTTTGCTTGGGCTTCATTGGAAATGTTTTGATTATTAGCATCAACAAAAGCTGCGCCACCTTCATTAGTAGTGTTTTCCTCTGTAGAAAGATTGTCATTTTCTGGAATGGTGGCAAGCTTAGGAAGTGGCTTAGAGGGTTTTTGCCTTTGTTGAAAGGATGGACCAACGCCTATAGGTACATTAGCTTGAGCTCTTTGAGGAATAGGCTTAATTAGAGTGGGTTTCTGTGGCCATAATTGCTCTTCAACTATGTCACCTCTAATCTTAAGGTCTCCCATTTTCCTTTTCTCTAGTGTGTTCTGTTTGCAAAACTTAGATCTGCATGAAGCACACAGTCTTTGCTAGAAAATTTACTTATATATTAGAGAAAGTAAAAAAACTCGCCTAAATTTTGCCGGTTTGGTTACGATTATGTAACACGTGTCTACATTCTCTCTCTTCGTTCTTCAGAATCGACAAATCCTAACGTCATGTAAATAAGTTAATTTGACTTAATTTAAAGAAGAAACGTGTCTACTAGACGCACCCTCAATCACACTTAATAGTTTTTCCCTCTTTTTCTTGTCAATCTCAAGGAATTTCGGATTAACTCAATGAACATTATAGAGGATGGAGGCAGTGCAATCCTGGGTGGCGGCATATGTAATAATTAACTGTAAATATTTAGGTAATCAATTTCAAAAGATTAAGCATGCAATGTTTGCAAGATTGTGATAACCATTAATATTATTTTCATGACTAACCATCCAAGTGAAGTCTCATTCTCATTTCTAACTAGGGTTTCTCTTACCTAAGTTAAGCATGTAAAGTTGCCCCTTAGAGGATGGCTTCATATCTTAGATTTTCATCCATACACATGAATACTATTCAAATTCATAATAAAATGCCAACATGTCATTAATTTAAGTAAAAATGAACTTAAAACTCTTAAGCAAATTTTCATGTTTGGACAAGGATAAAAAAATAATTAAAAAAAAATTCTACTAAAAGTGATCAATCACATTTATACATATTAGTTGTCAATAAAATTGATAATACATTGTATCAATAACTTGAGAATAAAAAAATAATAATAATATAAATGAATTATTATTATTATAATTATTATTGATTTGATTGGACCCAAGGCATAATCAGTGTTTATTTGGACATAGAGAAGGAACATGTACACATATTAATTTGTACAAGCATAATAAAGTGTCATAGAAGCCTCTTCTATCAATAAAGTTGTCATTACAAAAAACCAAGTGTCATTACAAAAAACTTGTCATTACAAAAAACCAAGTGTCATAGAAGCCTCTTCTATCAATAAAGTGGAAGGAAGTTCTTCTATTTATTCAAAGTGCTCCCAGTTTTGAGTAATCACTGTAGATGTTGGAAATGAAGTTGGGGAGTTCAAGCTTCCAACTCCTGATTCAAAGGCCTCCCAAATCACAGGGACTGCATTGTTAGCAGCATTGCTAAATGCAGCAGAATTTCTTGCCTTCAGGTTGTTAATTATATCCACATATCTTTGCACACGACGAACCGGTGTTATGTGTACAAGGACTAAAATGTGAGAACCTTAAACTATCAATTTGGAATCTGCATTAAATAAGAAAGTGGTGGGAACTATTGATGCATTGGAGTTTTGTGAACATTACATCTTTGGAAGGGTAAAGAGATTCAAATTTGCCACTATTGCTCATAACTCAAAAGGCACTCTTGAAAACATTCATAGTGATGTATGAAGGCCATCAAGAGTTGCATCACACAGTGGATTAAGATACTTTCTATCCATTATTGATGATTTTTTCAAGGAAAGTATGGATTTATATTCTTAAGAGTAAGAATAAGTCCTTTGACAAATTTAAAGAATGGAAGGTACTAGTTAAAATTCAAACCAGTAGAAATGTAAAAAATTTAATAGCTGATAATGGTTTGAAATTCTGTTCTAAAGAATTCAATCAGTTTTGCAAGAAACATGGAATTGAAAAGCATAGGACAACTAGAGGAACACCTCAGCAGAATGAACTTGCTGAAAGAATGAATAGAACAATTATGTAGAGAGTAAGATGCATTTTGTCTGATGCTAATTGTTCTACACATTTCTGGGCTGAAGTTATGATAATGATGGCTTATTTGATGAATAGAATTCCATCTATTGCCATTAATATGAAGCCTCCATAAGAAATGTGGGGTGGTCACCCTCCAAGCCTTAAAATTTTAAGAACTTTCGGGTGTGTGGCATATGCTCACATAAGGCAAGGTAAACTAGAACGAAGAGCTCTAAAATGCATGTTTTTGGGATACCCTGATACACTCGGGATAAAGGATTCCTGGAATTCGAGGACCAGGAGAGCCTCCAAACACACAATTGAGGAAGAAGGAGAAATTCTTATTGATGATGCTGTTATTTACATAGGGATATTTATATTGATATTCTACAATAACCGAATTTGTCCTTTTCTGCCTAAATGGAATATCAAGGAGAATGAAAATATCAGAGCTGTTAAGCACGATTCTGCAGCATCATCCTCAGGGACTTCAAGCTTTCAAACATAGTCTTGCAGGTACTTGGGCCTGAAGGTCCTTCTCTTAGTGTCACTTGTTATTCGCACCTCTCCTTCACAATGATTTGCTTGTTCTGCACCTTTATCTTCATCTGCTATTTGCACCTTGTGTATTGCAGTGCTATCACCCGGGGGCCCTTGCAGAATCACCTTGTCCTCAAGGTGATAGTCCTGCTGCAATGTGTCCCAATCCTCCCAAGTAGTATCGTCGGGAGTCAACCCTTTCCATTGCACGAGCACCTGCCATGGGTCTGCTGGGGTGGACCTCCTATAATCCAGAATAGATAGCGGAGAAATGAGAGGTTGATTCTGAAGGAACTGATCCGGCAATGGGATCGGAATGTCAGACTCCGGTGTCCCTTGGAATTGCTTCAACACCGAACAATGGAAAACAGGATGGATACACGCATTTTCCGGCAACTGAAGTCGATATGCAACTGGTCCCACACGCTCAATCACTTTGAAAGGCCCATAAAACCTCTTTGCTAACTTGCCTTGCACAACAGGATTTTCCTTCATTGATGATTGCCGGCGAGGTCGGAGTTTGAGTAAAACCCAATCTCCCGGCTGATAAGACATCTCCCTCCTCTTCATATATGCGAACTTCTTCATCTTAATTTGAGCCTTAATAAGTTTCTTCCTGATGCATTGGAAGGTCTCATCCCTGTCCTTGAGCATCTCCTCGACTGCATCCAATTTCGATGTCCCTGTGATGTAGTCTGGAAAGTTGAAGGGCTTTCGTCCAAAGGTAATCTCATAAGGCGTGGTCCCTGTTGCAGTGTTCCAGGAAGTATTATGGGACCACTCTACCCATAAGAGGAGATTCCCCCACCCTTGCGGCCTCCGATGAACAAACTCTCTCAGGTATTGCTCGATGATTCTATTCATCACCTCAGTCTGCCCATCTGTCTGAGGGTGATAAGCAGAACTCATCCGGAGTTGCGTCCCGCTCAATTGGAAGAGCTCACGCCAGAAGTTGCTAAGAAACAGGGGGTCTCTATCAGAGACTAAACTTCGGGGAATTCCATGAATTTTCCTGACAATCTCCATGAACAACACTGCCACCATGTGAGCTGTGTGTGAAGCCGGTAAGGTGCCCAAGTGTATCCCCTTCGAGAAGCGATCAACTACCACGAGAATTACGGAATGTCCCTGAAAAGGAGGAAGACCCATTATGAAATCTAGAGAAAGGTCTTCCCATGGTCTTTGTGGCACTGGTAAGGGACAGAGTAGCCCTGCACTTTTCTTAGTTTCGTATTTAGTAAGCTGGCAATCAACACACTGTGTCACAAATTTGGTTACATCCCTTCGAAGACCAGGCCAGCTGAAGTTTTTTGAGACTCGAGCTAATGTTTTAGCCACTCTCATATGCCCCCCAGTTGGAGTTAAGTGAAATTCAGTAAGCAATGTGGGTATTAATGGCAGGCCTTGGGGAAGCCATATGCGTTTCTGATGCAAGATAAGATTGTTAACAATGGAGTAGCCCGGAAATGTGGCAGGGGATTGACCAATTGCATTCCTCTGTGACACATACTCTGATGAAGCCTCCAATTGATGGCGGAGCTCCTCCATAAAGGTAAGGCAGGGTACCGACAGGGTCATTAAAGACGAATTATGCTTTGGGATACGCGACAAGGCATCAGCAGCTTGATTCAAAGCTCCAGAACGGTGAATTATTTGGTAATCATACCCCACCAATCTTGCTAAATAAGTGTGTTGCTCTGGGGTTTGTATTACCTAGGTTAACAATTCTTTCAAGCTTCTATGATCAGTAACAATGGTGAAACGATGACCCAATAGGTACTGTCTCCACTTCTTAACCGCCGCTGTCACCGCAAACAACTCCCTTACATAGGTGGAAGCACTCAAGAGTTTTGGTGGAAAAGGCTTGCTGAAGAATGCCAGGGGGTGTCCCTGCTGAGATAGAACCGCTCCCATCCCTAAACCGGACGCGTCAGTCTCGGCGGTGAAGGGTTGCTCGAAATCCGGCAGGGAAAGCACAGGGGCCGTTGATACAGCTTGCTTAAGTTTCTCAAATGCGTCTTGGGCTAAGTCTGTACACATGAAATGGGCCTTGGTGGTGATATGAACCAAAGGGGCAGCAATGGTTGCATAACCCCTGATGAATCGCCTATAGAAGCCGGCAAGGCCTAAAAAACTCCTAACTGCTTTAATTGAATGCGGAATTGGCCATTGGAGAATGGCCTCAACCTTGGACGCCACTGGTTTCACCCCCTCCGATGACACGATGTGGCCCAGGTATTCAACTTGAGTCTGCGCAAAGAAACACTTTGAAAATTTGAGAACAAATTGATGGGTGAGTAATACCTGAAAAGTGATTTCGAGGTGATTAAGATGCTCTGCCATGGAAGCACTATACACCAATATATCATCAAAAAAGACAATAATGAATCGCCGGAGATATGGCCGGAATATCGCGTTCATCGTCGCCTGAAACGATGAAGGGGCATTGCATGACCCAAACGGCATTACACGAAATTCGTAATGTCCGTGATGGGTTCGAAAAGACGTTTTCGAAATGTCTTCAGGGGACATACGTATTTGATGATACCCTTGAAGCAAATCGAGCTTCGAGAAATAGTGAGCCCCGCCTAATTCATCCAATAATTCATCAACCGTGGGTATCGGAAACCTGTCTTTAATGGTGAGAGCATTGAGTGCTCTATAGTCTACGCAGAATCTCCAGGTTCCATCGTGCTTCTTGACAAGCAAGATCGGGGAAGAAAAGGGGCTATTACTGGGTTGTATCAGACCCGTTTGCAGCATTATTTCAACTTGTTGTTCAATTTCCTGCTTCTGGAAATGGGGGTACCTATAGGGGCAGACATTGACGGGTGTAGCTTGGGGAAGAAGATGGATACGGTGGTCTGTCTCTCGTTGGGGTGGAAGTGTATTGGGTGATTGGAACAAGGGGTGGTAACGGTCAAGGATAGTTTGAATGTGGGGAGAGAGAGTAGGATCATCTTGGATGGAAGGGGGCTCTGGTAATATCGTGACATGGAAGTATAGGCTGGTGGGTTGGTGTCGTCGGAGATGATGAAATTGGGCAGAGGAGATGAAGTTCAAAGTGGTCTCAGTGTCCCCTTTTAATTCCACAAAATTGCCGGCGTGGAAGAACTTCATACATAAGGTATTGTAATCTGTGAGAAAGGGGCCGAGGGACTTCAACCATTGCACCCCCAGGACGACGTTAGCACCAGCAACGGACAATACATGCAGGTCAACGGTGAACCTCGTATTCTGAATGACCACGGTGACGTCCTCATAGACACGCGTGCACTCCAGTTGTTGGCCATTGCCAACCATGATGCGCAAAGGAGTGGTATCACGAGTGGTGAGGCCCAACTCCGAGACCAGCTGAAGCTGGATGAAGTTGTGGGTACTCCCACCGTCCACCAACAAGATCACCTGACGGTCTCCGATGAAGCCCATGAAACGTAGCGTTTTGGGCGCCACTTGTCCTGCCAGCGAGTTAAAACTGATCTGGGCCGGGTATGGGTCAGTCGGGTTAGGGGGAACTGGATCGGGTTGCGGGTAAGGGGGGTTTATAAGGCCTGGAAGGGTTTCGTCTTCCTCAGCGACCAGGAGAAATGCCCTAGAGGCGCAGCGATGCCCTCTGTGGTATTTCTCGTCACATGTGAAGCAAAGCCTTCTCTCCCGGCGAGAAGAAATTTCTTCCAGAGAGAGGCGTTTCACCTGAGAGGGGTTGGGGCGCGTGGGTGGTAGTAACAGAGGTGGGGTGGGAATGGGGCGTAGAGGGATGGTGGAATTGGGGTTCTGGGTAGGGGAAACAGGGACGACAGTGGTTGATGGAGGTGGGGGGTACATCTGGGTGGGCTGGTGGGGACGATTGCGTGAGGTGGGGCGGCCGTCGAAGATTTTCTCCTCCTGAAGTCGAGTGAGGCCTGCCACCTGCACGAGGGTCAAAGGCTGGTGGGCCTGGACCTCACGGCGAATATCCGACGCCAACCCCGACACAAAGCAGCTGAGCAGGAACGGTGGAGGGAGGCCGATGATGCGGTTCGCCAACTCCTCAAATTCGGCGAGGTACTGGGTCACCGTACCCTTTTGGGTGAGCTTGAACAGGACACCGGTCGGGTCCTCGTACTGAGAAGGCGCGAACCGAGTCTGAACCGCTTGAAGAAAGGCAGGCCAAGATGTAAATTGACCATTGTCGTTCATCCATTGGAACCAGGCCAAGGCGCGGCCGTCCATGTAGAACGCAACAATGGTAAGCCTCTCTGCCTCAGGAGTAGCATGATACTCGAAATACTGGGTGATCTTAAAGATCCACCCAGATGGGTCACTCCCATCGAAACGAGGAACATCAATTTTGATTCTGTGTTGTTGTGCAGGTGAAGAAGAAGACGTGGGGGTAGATGAAGGTGGAACAGGGGTGGGGAGCGTGGGAGGAAGACGAAGCAAAATCTCATTCAACTGGAATGTTACTGTTTGCAAAGTCTCACCCATGGACAAATGCTGAGCCGCGAGCTTGAGAACGGCATCTTCCAAGGAAGTAGGGACATTAGAGGAGTCAGGCATAGCAACGAGAGCACCAATTGATACACTCGGGATAAAGGATTCCTGGAATTCGAGGACCAGGAGAGCCTCCAAACACACAATTGAGGAAGAAGGTGAAATTCTTATTGATGATGCTGTTATTTACATAGGGGTATTTATATTGATATTCTACAATAACCGAATTTGTCCTTTTCTGCCTAAATGGAATATCAAGGTGAATGAAAATATCAGAGTCGTTAAGCACGATTCTGTAGCATCATCCTCAGGGACTTCAAGCTTTCAAACGTAGTCTTGCAGGTACTTGGGCCTGAAGGTCCTTCTCTTAGTGTCACTTGCTATTCGCACCTCTCCTTCACAATGATTTGCTTGTTCTGCACCTTTATCTTCATCTGCTATTTGCACCTTGTGTATTGCAGTGCTATCATACCCTTAAGGAGTGAAATGGTTCATATTATGGTGCATGGAGAAAGGACATCCTCGAGATATGATAAGTAAAGAGGTTGTGTTCAGAGAGACAAAAGTGTTTACTCAAAGGAAGTCTCAAGTCAACAACAATTAGAAATGGATGATGACCAAAGTATTCATTTAGAGGTGGAGCCACTACGTGGTTCAACAAACTCAGAAGTTAAAGTTGAAAGTCAGGAGCGGAATAGTGCTAACACTCAACCGTATTTACAAGACTATCTCTTGGCCAAAGATAGAGAAAGAAGAACCAGTAACCCACCAAATAGGTTTGGTTATGCTGACATGGTTGCTTTTGCACTCAATATTGCATAAGAGAATGAAGGAAATGAGCCTAGAAGTTATGAGGAAGTTGATAATAACAAGCAATCTAAAAATTGGATTGCTGGTATGAATGAAGAATTGAGCTCCTTTCATAAGAATGTCGCTTGGATTTTGGTTGACAAGGCAAAAGGGACTGAATTAGTCAGATGCAAGTGGATATTCAACCTGAAAGAGGAAATCCTAGGGGTTGAAAAGGCTAGATTCAAAGTACCATTGGTGGCAAAAGGGTTTACACAAAGAGAGGGCATTGATTATAATGAGGTGTTCTCTCCTACTGTGAAACACTCCTCAATCAAAATGGTATTAGCCTTGGCTGTTCAAGAGGACATAGAATTGGAGTAACTTAATGTAAGGACAACTTTTTTGCATGGAGAACTAGAAGAGAAAATTTAATGACTCAACCAAAAGGTATCATAAAAAAGGTGATGAAGGCAAGGTGTGCCTGCCCAAATGATCACTCTATGGTCTGAAGCAATCCCCAAGACAATAGTATAAAATGTTTGACACCTTCATTGTGTTGAATGGCTTTAAAAGATGTGAGTATGATAACTATGTATACTTAAGAAGCATCGAGAATGGTTCTATTATTTACTTGCTTCTCCATGTAAATGATATGCTGGTAGCTTGCAAACGCAAGGAAGAAATTCAAAGTATGATGAAGTTTATTAATTCCTAATAGAAAATAGTAAATTAAAATACTTATAAATTTTAACTTAAAAAAATTTATGTGTCTGTAAACTGATTCTGAATTTTTAATTATATAAATATAAATATTAAACAGAAAGTAAAAAAAAAAAAAAAGATCGGCGAATTGAACGATTTTCTATCAACTCATTAAAAAAATTGCTTAACATAATTTAAGATCACAATATAATTATATTGAATAATCTTATCAACTCATTAGAGGAATTGCATTTCAATTTTTTTTAAGGGAGTTGCATTACAACTTAAGATAACGATATAATTATGCAAATCTTTATAGTAATTTGCTACCATTCTATGTTGTTGATATTTAAAATAAAGGAAAAGAAAAAAAGCTTGTGATTGGAATTTTCATGTCTCTTATTTTGTGATTCTAGCTATATAGTCGGCCTCTTTTCTTTTCTTTCCTTTTCGTGTCTGTTGCGATGTATCTTGAAAAACTGCAGATACATGCATACGCTTCTATGAATGATTAATTTTTGTGATAAAGTTTTTGACTTTGTGCAATGGGATTAAGTCACTTGTGAATTTTGATTGGCATTTCCCCTTTTCAAAAGTACCCATTAGTTATGCAAACACGAGGTAAAGATGGATATATATATTATCATGTTTGGGGTGGAATCTTTTTCCGAGATTACTTCCCTCGTTAGTACTTTGATTCCAAATAAGATTTGATATAAAATGTTCTATTGATTTTATTCTAGACAATGCGTCACGGGATGAGGAATCAAATGTCCACTAGTGTGAACAAGTATTATATAATAAAGTATAACTAGAACAACAGTACCATTTAAGAAGTCATTGCCAACAATACAAGCGGCAAAATGATATTTGAAGGGCAATTATTGCCTCTCAAAATCCACTAGTTGACCTAATAGTGGTAAACGTTTGAGTAATTAATTTACACATGATCTTAAATTCAAATCTCATTATCATCATTATTAAAAAAAAGTTGCCTCCTCTCAAGCAATTAGGCAGCTAATGAATTGGCTTTCTTAGGGATCCTTTTTTTAGTGACTACTAAGCGTTAGGGATGTAAATTGTGTAACTATAATTTGGTTAATGCAGAAAATTTAATTTGGATATGATCTAATGCAAGCATAAGATATTAAGAATCCTCTAATACATCATTAGATGGATGTTCACGCGGTCAAATTTAGATCAAATGCTATCTATTTTCTATAGATGCGGATTTGCCAAATCTTAGAATATGTTTTGATTAGTCGTTATTGTTAATCCATTTGGCACATATCTTGTGTTTCATGCCAATGGAACATGATAAGTAAAAATAGCATTTGAGATCCGTTTTGCGACTTGTCAATCTCTTTCAAAATTATAATAATTATTTTTCTTTCTTATATACCTACAGGACATTCCTAACTTACCGATTGAAATCACCTGTCTCACATATTGCATCTCACTCTATATCTCACCATTAAAAACATGACACATCAATTAAAAAAAATACACATTAGATTTAGTATCCTCAGCTGTGGGATATACTTAGGCACATTTGATTTAATTTTTCTCCTATTTTTCCATTTTTTTTCAACTAATTTTATGAGGGATTCTGCCAAAAATGGAAGACGTTAGTTCCTGTATTTTTATATTATCAGAAGTAATGATTGTAGCATATTGCACATATATTATATTAAGGTTATTCAATCCTCTGGTTAGAGAAAAAAATATGTGCTCAATTGCGTTGTGTTGAATTTTTTATTTTGTTGTCCAATTGTATAATCAGTGGCTAAAACATGTATTCCAGCCCTTTGCTGTGGTGGTTTGACGGAGGGAGTAGGCTAAGGAAAAAGGAGACGGATGTTGTTAGAGAGTGAAAGAAGTGATGAAAAGATAATAAATTCAACGTGTATTTTTTAATTGACAAGGTATGTTTTTATTCATGAGACGTAAAATGAGGCATTTGTGAGAAAGGAAATTTCAGTCCCCTAACTAACAGCGAACTGAGACTAATTAAATTTACACAATTATATGTCTATTATTATTTGGCCAAGACATAATTAAATTATTAATTTGCCCCCAATAATAGGTTAGAAATCGTGCCAATGAGTTAGGATTTCCTTGTTTGATATTAAGAAAAAAGTTTCTTCACTATACCGATAGTTCTAATATAAAAATTATGAAAGATTAAATTTGATATGGGTTTTAATTATATTCAATGATTTAAAACAATAATTTAATTAAAATAAATTCGCAATATAAATATTTTTTTACATTATTATCCAATTAGTAGTATATTGTCGCATATATGATAAGATTGTTAACTTTTACACTAATTATATTAAAAGTCATATTTTAATAATTTTTTGTTTATGAGTAAAAAACTAAAACATTTATATCTTATTTACAACTACTACGACATTTATATTAAAATTAGTCTTATTTAACTTTAAAACAATTAGAAATTTAATATTTGACATTAACTCGACTATACACCCTATCCCTCCAAGTACTAAGGTATTCGTTCTAGTCAAGAACTCGAGTACTTCTATCACCTTATCATCAAGAGGTGATCCCTCCAAGTATTTGTGTATTCTATCTAGTCGAGAACCTAAATATTACTATCACCTCATTATCAAAAGGTGATCCCCGCAAGTGTTTAGGCATTTGACTTAGTGGAGAACTTGAGTACATCATTATAAGAATATTTTTTTATTATTGTGGACTAAAAATTCATTGTATATAAACTTCTAATAGTGAGCTATAAGTTCCTCTAGAAAACCTTTGTCGGTAGATTTTATTGATAGTCTTGAAAAAGACATCTTTAATATAGTGGTCTAAATCCACTTTAACTTGAAGGTAATATAGTGAGTTTAGTCGTTAGTAATCTGAGTGTCGATGATACCGAGAAAAACCCATTAGTAATTTATAAGTAGAAGTACATTAGTAGAAGAATGTATAAGCAATTATAGTGGGTTAAGTTGTATGTACTATAGTGGATTTTAAAACTTAGTGAATAGAAGGCTTAGTCCATTGTAATTATCATTTTTAAAAAAAATATTAGTATATGGATATATTAATTAATTTTAAAAAAGTTTGCAAATGAATCTGGTGTGTTAAGTTGCCTATACTATAGTGGGTGATGATGAGAGAGCGGCACTAGGGTTGCTAAGGTGTGATTGAGTGAGTTGTGTTTGCAAATGAATCTAGGTTGGTGTGTCTAATGAAGGTAATTGGGCTTCACCATATACAAATGGGCCCAAATCTTATATGCAAGTGATATCAATGATCGGGTTCGATTACCGATACGTGAAATCCAACCGTACCAAACCGTATCAAATCGATTACATAACCCAATTTACCTGACAATCCATTCGAACTCACCTGAAATGTACTTTTTTTTCTCTCGATTTTGGGTCGGGGCGGGTGAACTTGCACATCCCTAATAGATATTGAATTCAGAAATATATTATTTTTATTATAGATGAATAAGAAGGAAAAATGAAGAGAAAACATTAAAAGAAAAAACAACACACAAAAAAGAAATAAAAAGGATAAAAAAATGTAAAAGGAAAAGGAAAGAAAAAACATTAAAAGAAAAAAATGAAAAAAGAAATAAAGAAAATTTTAGTAAGATAGATGATAAAAAATAATAATTTCTTATATAAAATAGATAGATGATAGAAAAGGAAAATAAAAGAGTTACAAAAGAAAAATGGAAAGAAAAGACAAAAAGGAAGAGAGAGAAAATTTTTGTTTTTCACCAAAAGAGGTGACATGTGGTGAAGGAGGACTTTGTTTTATTATTATAATAATAATAATAATAATAGATATATAGAAGATAATGTAATTGCAATTTCCGTTTCTTTATCCGTTTCGTCATTTCCAATTTTCTGCAGGCTACAGGATCATGACTCATTTCATACGGCCCTATGTGTCAATCACTATTGGGCATGCAGGGAACATTAATTCCCAAGCAAGGGCTACCTACCCAATTCAGTACCCTGCAGAATGTTATTTTCATAGGGTAGTTTGCTGCAGTGGAAGGGTTACAACCTTTGACAAACATTTTTTTTCAAGAATTTAATTTTAAATATATTTATGGAATACATTTTTTCCTTTGTCATTTTAATTTTGAATTAACATAAGATAAGAATCTCAATTTTATATAACTATTTTAAAAGTTATATAATGTTGACAGTAAAAAAATTATACTGCCCAATGAAAATTAAATTCTTTTTAATTAATAAAGTATAAATTTATTCTTATATTATGAATTACATGGCATAATTTGAAAAGTGAAAGTCTTATATATCTCACAATTAGACATTTTTAATATTTATTCTTCTTTAAATGTGTATTTCACATACAACTTCTTCGACTTATCAAAATTAGTAGCTAAATCATCTCAAATATATTCTCCATTTATCTTTATTTGTATACTTAATTTTTTAATTGTTTATTTCTTTTGATTAACCATATATTTTATCTTCATTTTAAACTGAATTTTAATATATAGTTTCTTAAAATAAATTTTCAATAATTAAAAATAAGATATAATTGAATTCCAAAAGGAAAGATATAATTTGATTTCTCAATTGTAAATCTAAAATATAATTTATATAGTTAAATATATTTATTATAAATTTAAATTATAATATAATTAATATAATAAAATATTTATTATAAATTTCAACTAAGAAAAACAAATAGTTATCTTGTTTGATGTACAATACTAGTTTATTAAAGTAGAGTATGAAAACTACTCAAATCCAAGCATGATATATAGTTTTTCTTAAAGAAAGCAACAGAACTCAAATTGCAATGACAGGAAGCTACATGAAGAGAAATACAATGAGCTAGGGAGTTCCACCAAGACATAGAAGCAGAAGCAGCTAAAGAATGAGAAACTACATTGGCACTTCCTAATTAAAGACAAATTAAAGGAAACAAGTGTTGGTTCTGAAAAAGTGTATGTTTCCTCCTAGTCCTAGCATTTGATCATCTCCTTATAATTCCCTCAAAGAAAGGAATTACAACCAGTTCTTGAGTGGCATTTGATCATCTGTTATGTGAATACTAAGTGGAGACAAACCAAAAGGCTTTGGTCCATGCACACTGTACTGGTATTGAGTCTTTGGAATTTGACTATTTGAGCATCATATCATAAAGACAACAATTACTATCCAGCTTGACCAAACATTTCTCAAGATTTGCTTTTGATTGGATCTTGGTTAACCAACACACTAACCTTTGCATCGATCTTGAAGCAAAAATTTTGAACAGCTTAAATTTTTTTAATCTTATCCCTCGCTCATTGCTCCAACCATGCAGTTTAATTTCATCCCTTAGCTCCTCACACACTTCTCCAAATTAAATTGTGTAGCTTGGTTGGTGGCCTAACTTTGATTCAATAGTTGAATGTTGTGGAAAACATCTCATCTTCAGAATTTCAAAAATCATATCAATCTATGAATCCTCGATCTGAATCCATCGCCAAAACTGTTTTTGCAAGGAGAGCAGCAGTACTGAAATCACACAAATCTCTAAAACTTATAGCTGTGCAAGAGTTTTCTTTTTAAATGTGAATTTTGAGTAAGTCTTAAATCTTGCTATTTACTATTTACTTTTAGTTAATAAAACCTCATAGTAGTTGAGATTTGTTTAATTATAACTTTCAGATTGGTTGTAAGTTATAAACAGATATTCTCATTTATGAAATATTAATGTATTCGTTTTTAATTTATTATCTCTCTAACTTTATCCGTGCAAGTTTTATTATATTGGTTTGGCTAAATATTAATTTTTGATCCATTATATTTTATTGCTGTTTTATTTTAGTACATTAAATTTTAAGTGTTTTAATTTGATCATTTATGTTTTTTGAAATTTTATTTTGATTTTATATTTTTGAATTTTTTTTTATTTTTTATGTTTTAAAAAATTTTATTTTAATTATTTATATTTTTAAAAGTTTTATTTTGATCTCTTATCTTTTTAAAAGTTTTATTTTATTAATTTCTTTTGATTTTTGTTAACAAATGATAGTGTCTTATTAACATAATATATAACTTTCATCCACCAAATAATATTATTGCATCATTCCATGGTCACACCACAACTCACCCCCAACATAAATCTCAAACATTGAGTCTCAAGATGGATGAAAAACTTTAGATTTAATATGAATCAAAATGAAACTTTCAAAAATATTAAGAATAAAAATTAAACTTTTAAAATTTAATGTATCAAAATAAAAAAATACTATAATATAATGAATCGAAAGTGACATTTAAGTTAATTTCATATATGGATAAAGTTATCTCATGTCATACTTGTCATAAGACATTTTTTTAATAATTAATTATCTAAATTAGACCTATAGTTCTTTAATGAGACCTTAAAGTATTTCTACAAATTTTTATCTTTTTGGCAACTCAAATTAATTCTCAAGATTAATCACATTTAAAATTCTTTATTTTTTTTCTAAGGATGAGTGTTGCAAAAATTAAATTCAATTTTTTTTCTTAAACTCAACATGTGTTATCAAATGACTCAAATTCATTAAGTTGTTTTCTTTTATTTTTTGAATTGAAGAAAAAGTGAGGTTGAGTAGTTTATTCTTCATGCAGTAATTATGTCTATTTTTAACAATTCTTCACTTATGATTTTAATGTTTAATAGACAAAACTATCACATTTGAGCTATCAAGATGAATTTTTATTTAAAGTCTCCAGGTTTGTGGAATGTTGTGATATCTCGCAAGTCGATCAACCATCATTGGGGAAAAGCATATAGGAGGGAAAGTTCACGAGAGAAAAGTCATCAGCTATTTGCAAATCATACTTTAACCAAAATTATGGACTTAAAAAGCACATTAAAAAGCACATTAAAAAGCATAGGACAAGTTCCAAGATGAGATTGAAGAGACTAATACTAATAAGGTTGAAACTATATTAGGCTCCTCATATTGAGAAATATAATTACAGAAATTAAGTTGATGAAGATGAAGAACGATAAATCTGTCAAGGAGTATTCTACTATATTAATGGATGTTATAAATCAAATAAGGCATCTTGATGAGGCATTTATAAATCAAAAGGTTTGTTGAATAAAATATCATCATTTCAATGCCTTAAAAATTTGAAGTCGAACTCTTCCCAACTTAAGAGTATTGCAAAGTCACTACTATAATTAACCAACAAGATATAGAATCATGAGGTCTCAATGAGATTTGATGAAACTGCTAAAGGCTTTTTTTCAAGATAAATACAAACTAATTAAGAAGTTCTAGAAACCCACAAGACAAGAAGTCTTTCGTGAACAACAAAGGAAAAATTAAAGATTCTTCAAGAAAGGAAACCTTTTTGCTTTGTTCTTAGTGTGAAAGAACCAACCATACTGAGAAATATTGTTAGCAAAGAAATAAAAATATTTTTTTATTGTAATTGATGTAATAAATTTGACCATGATAAAAAGTATTAAAAAAATAAGAAAAAGCAGTTTTAGCAACAAAAAAAAAATAGAACAAGAAAATGCGACTAAAGAAGACAAAAATTATTTGTGCGTTTATTTATGGCATCTCAAGCACTCAATTCATATAATTGGATACTTGGATCAACAATAGTTGCACCAAAAATGTCTACCAATACTTACCTCCATTAAAGAATCATTCAACCAAAAGACAAGTTAGAAAATGGTGAAGTTGAGTAAGGCAAAGGAGATAATTATTAGGTTAAATTATTCATTTCGTCTCTATAGTTTTACGATTCTTACTTTTTTGGTCCCTATAGTTTGAAAGTAATTTTTTTAGATCTTATATTTTACATTTTAATTCTCTTTTAGTCCCTATAGTTTTGAAAGTGATTTTTTTAGTCTTTATAATTTTTGTTTTAATTCTCTTTTAGTCCCTATAGTTTGAAAATGATTTTTTTAGTCCCTATATTTTATATTTTAATTTTTTTTAATCCTTACCATCAAAATATGAGTAATATTATCAATTACAATTAATTACAAAATATTAGTAAATAATTTGTAACTAATTTATTGTAAGATAATTTGTAATAAAAAAATTGATAATTTATAATTAATTTGTAACTAATTATTTTTATAATTTTTTTGTAGTAAGGACTAAAAGGTAATTAAACTACAAATTATAAGAATTAAAAATATCACTTTCAAACTATAGAGACTAAAAGAGAATTAAAATACAAAATATAAAGACTAAAAAGAACATTTTTAAACTACATAGACTAAAAAGAACACTTTTAAATTACATAGACTAAAAAAAAATTAAAATGTAAAATATAAGAACTAAAAAAATAACTTTCAAACTACTAAAAAGATAAGAATGATAAAATTATAGGAACACATCATCACTAATTTAACCTAATTATTACTATCCAAACTAAGAAAGGTATGGAAATTGTCATTACTGTTATGTACATTCATGAATTAGAATGTTGCACAAGTGATAATAAATGGATATGCTATCTCTTTCATCGAAAATTATTTATTTATCATTGATGAACATGAAATAGAGTTAGCAAAACTTAAAACAAGTGGAAAATGATTTTGCAATTTGATTAAGTGGAACGTCATTATTTTACTACTAAGATTGATGAGAATGTTTTTTGGCACACAAAAAAATTGGTCACTTCAAATTGAAATCTTTGAAGTTCAAACAAATTTATGGTCGATGACAGACTAAAAATCAAATACTCAGACCTTTGAAAGTTGTGAGTAGGGTAAGCAATGGGAACATATTACTCTATCTAAATTTATTATATATACTATTAAGTTAACTTTCTAAAACAATGGGGGAAAACCACTATTGTCAGATTGCCGATTGGCTTCAACAATTGGAAAAGAATCTCCTCTCTTTCCCTCTCTCTCATTTATGGGTTTAGTATACTTTTCTTTCCTGCTTTTAATTATTTAAATAAATACAACAATCAATGAATTATGTTAAATGAAAAATAAATCGGGAAAAAGAAATAAACTACAACCAAAAGGCATGATTGAAGGCAAAGAAGGGCAGACAACAACGGAACATTTCACACATTATGAGAAAAATGATCTATGCATGTGAATTCCTTTTGCCTAAACTTATGAATTAATATAGGTAAAATTTAAAAATATTTTTATCTATAACCGATTAATGTAAGTAAAACTTACTAACTTATGCCTATCATTATTTGGTGTAAGTAAATTCATTAAAACTAAAAATAATTTTTACCTACAACTATTTTATGTAAGTAAAATTCTAAAAAACTTATATATATGATTGATTAGTGTAGATAAAACTCGCACTATAAGAAATTTGGTATATACCTACAAACACTTTTAATGACATCATTAAAAGTGTGGGCATAAACTTAATATACCTACAAACATATGATAAATTATGGGTATAGGTATCATATGGTTATAAATGTTTGATTTAGACACTATTTGTTTTAGTGGTGAATTAGAAATTATGGGTATAGGTAACTTATACCTACAGGTATATGATAAACCATAGGTATAAGTATGATTTAACTATATATATATTTTTTTGTATTTCTATCACTATTTATTTTAGTGATGTATTTAGAACCATGGGTATAGGTTGTTTGAATTTTATTATTTTGGGAATTGACTCAAGCTAATCAAGCTTTATTATATTTTTTTTTCTATTCTAATATGATTTTTAAGCTTCAGGTAGGCCAAGTTAATTGATTCACATATCTATGCAACTATAATTGAGAAGCTATCACATCAACTTGCATAAGATATTCATTTGTACATGTTAATATGTATTCTTTTATGTCATTGTAATGACTTGCAACAATGAAGACAACCAAGTAATGATTTTTAGGTAAAGACATTTTCTTCTTGAATATATGCTTGATCATTTTAAAAATGTGTTGCTGACCTAGTTCATGAATGTGCATATAGATTATTACTTGAATGTGACTATTATGTTGATTATTGTGAATGTTGAATATCATCTCAGTTTGGCTAGGTGTTTTGACAAATAAATATTTTTGTTTGTTTTTGTGATTATATGATTTTACTTGGATGTGACTATTCTATTGGTTACTATAGATGTTAGATGTTATCTTATCTTTGTTAGGTGTTTTGGAATACATAAATACTCATGTTTGTTTTTGTGATTATGTGATTTCCTTGGAAAATGTTCCTTGAAAAATGGACCTTTCTCTCCTTCATCCCCGGAGAAAAAAGAATTTGATTAGTTCATGTTTCTTAATTTTCAATGTTTGCTCCAATATTTCAAAATTACTAGAACTTTTTTTTAAGCAAGACAATTACTTTATTGCATAAATTAATTCTTGAACTTGTAAAACTTTAGACGATTAACTTAGATATAATTGATATTCATTTTATCTAGATAACTAAATAATAATAATAATAATTTAGAAATGTAAAGCATCCCAATAGATAACAAGTAATATGATTTTTTATTATGTGACTTTTACTTATAATTAAAATCTATAAGTACAAGTTAATGGTTTATATCTACAATTTTATAATGATAGGCATAAATTAATAATTTTTAGATATAGTTAGAAGTTGTAGGTACAAATTAATATTTTTACCTATAGTTTGAGATTGTAAATATAAGTTAATGATTTTTACCTACGCATAATATGAATTGTAGAAATCACATATAGTAACAATCAAATATAATTATAGGTGAAAATAATTTTATATATAAAATTTCTACTAACATATTATAATTTATCATCTATCATTATAAGTTTCTTAAAAGTTGACGGTCAAAATATTTATATAACAAAGTCTTTAATATATTTATCTATATATTTTTAATATCTATGAATGATTTTTATCCGTAGAGATATGCCACTTTTTTATAGTGACATCCCATTAAAAAAAAACAAAAACAATTGTAAAATTATAAAACTATTTAACTTTCCCCGTGTGGCGTTCCGACTACAGTACGGGACTATGTAGATAATTTTGAAAGGAGGGAGCGTGCGTAAATTTTTATTTCTTTTTTTTTTTTATACGAGGGAGAAGTCACGGACCTAAACAAGTAGTTATATATACTATATACTATATACTTATTTTTTTATTCGAATACTATATACTTTATAAATGAGAAATGAAGACACACTTACTATACCATGCCGAATTGATAAAACAACAAGGGGGATTAGCAACATCAACATGGCCATGAAATATTTGACTATCTCAAGACTCCATTAATGGTGATCGCATCCAGTATCCACAAAAATATAGCCAACCCACGCGCAACAAACACCCGTGTCCACCACACCCAAACCCTTGCAAATTGCAAAAAAAATAAAAAAAACTGACAAATTATTCAACACACTACAGATTTCTCTTATTACATAATAATAAAATATGCACCATTATCTTAATGTATTTCTATTGTGTAATACTCATAACGTAAGGTGACGTATAGTTTATTATTAAGCATCAAGAATTATTCCTTCCTCATTCAAAACTCATAAAATTATGTTAATATTATTTTTTTATTACTCTTTGTTACATCATTTTTTACCAGCAAAAAGGATTAATGGTATTAATAACGGGTACCAGAAGAACTAATGTTGATACAAGATGATTTGAGTATGAAGTTGCAACTCTTTATGTACATCATTCATATTACTTATTTTTATTGTACAAAAATTGTAAGTATAAGTTATGGCTAATTATATACGAGCAAAGGAGGAGGAGAGAAAATCAAGAATGATCCGTAGAAGTGACAAGTGATTTATGGTTATTATCGAATGATTGAGAATTTAAATTTTGATTGATTTTTTAATATAAAATAAATTGTATTAAAAAATATTTAATATTTTTTTAATGAAAATTAATTATTATTTCAAATAATATTATGCTCAGAGTAAAAAAAAAAAGAAGGGAAGGAAGGAGAAGAAGAAAAGAAAGAGAGTGGAGGGGCCAACGTGGTGAATAGTAAAGTAGTCACGTCAAGAGGGGCCACCATGTGAAATTGTGAACACTGTGCAAAACGCTCGCCACTCGCCCCCACCAGCATCACTCAACTCAACCCTTCTCCCTCTCATTCATTCAATTCATTCAACTAGCCTTTTTTACGTCCCATCACCCAATTTCTCTCTCTCTCTCTCTCTTAACTCCAAATAAATTAAACCCTCGTCTTCTCTTCTTCCCTCTCCTCCTCAACAAAAACCGAAACACCACTTCATCAGATTCCCAAAAAACATATAACCTATTTCACCAATCCAACAGGGTGGTTGTGATTTTTGTTGTTGTTGTTGTTAGTGATCATCATGGACGCTGCATCAGGGGCAGCGCCTGCGGCGGTGGCGGCTCCCCAATCAGAGGGATCACCGGCTGCGCCGAGCCGCTACGAGTCGCAGAAGCGACGCGACTGGAACACGTTCTTGCAGTACCTGAGGAACCACAAGCCACCATTGACGCTGGCGCGGTGCAGTGGCGCGCACGTGATCGAGTTTTTGAAGTACCTCGACCAGTTCGGGAAGACTAAGGTACACATCTTGGGGTGCCCGTATTTCGGACACCCCAACCCACCTGCCCCTTGTGCCTGTCCTCTTAAACAGGCTTGGGGCAGTCTGGACGCCCTAATTGGACGACTCAGGGCGGCCTTCGAAGAAAATGGAGGCCGTCCTGAGTCCAATCCATTTGCAACTAGGGCTGTCCGAATTTACCTCAGAGAGATAAGAGAAGGTCAGGCCAAGGCAAGAGGAATCCCCTACGAGAAGAAGAAACGCAAGAGAACTATTGTCACCACTACTGTCACCGCCGCAGCCACCGTTATGTCTACCATAACGGGTAGTACTCCTAATAATACTATTACAAACGGTGCTGGTAGTAGCACTGGTAACACTACTAACGGAGCTGGTGTTAGTGAACCTTCTGCTGCTGCTACTGCTACACCTAATGTTACTACTGCTGCTGCCGTATAGTATAATTTTAATAATTTTGATCATTTTTTCCTATTTTCTGCTACTATCTACTATCTATCTTTATTTTTAAGGAAATTAATTGTGGTTATGGCTTATGTATATATAGTTAATTACTTAGTTATGACAATTTATCTGAGTTTTTTAATTTAAAAATTGAACCCCTATCAACGATTTATCAGAATCACAGAGATTATTTTTTTGGTTTAGCTAGTCTCATGCTACCTGATTCTGTTACTTGAAGTGGTGTTTCATTACTAGGTTTCTCTTGTATGACGTGAATTGTTTGCTTCTCTTTAGTTTTATTTTCTGGTGTTTCATGAATGAGCTAGCTCAATGGACTGGTGGAGGCACAGATTATAATTAACACCTTGTTTTGCTTAATTAACAGAAGAGTCCAAGGCCTTCTATTTTCATGTTAAATTCATTCCTCGTTTTTATTTCTATGTTCTTTATAATGGGGTTTACTGTTGGAGAAAGAGGGAGAGAATCATATCCGTTCCCTCTTTATTTTTACATTATAACTGGGTATAGCCTATATTTCTATGATGCCATTAAGGAAACTAGCGAGATGTGGAGAATACATCGTTCATTTGCTTTCATTATGACATTTCGTTTTTGTCTTGACCCGATGAAGCTCCAATGAGTGAGGTGCAGTTGGGAAACAATTTGTTGAAAGTTAGAAAGATGGGAAAAGAAGAATCAAATATCACAACTGTACCATTATAGTATGCTCTTTACTTTTTTCTCTCTCCCCCGTTTGTCATCCTGCAAAACAGTGCAATTTATGGAAGGAAATCAAGGAATGGAATTGACCCTTCCATGATATATACTATCATTTTAGTTTGGTAGAAATATTCATTAAACACATAAGTTTATAAACTAAAATCTTGATTTTTTTAATTTTTTTTTATCTTTAATCCTTGTCTCTTGTTTTGGATCTGCTGGTTGTAACAAGGGCAACAACAACAAACACATATATATGGAGTCAAAGAAGGTCTAATCCTTCTTTATATATAAAGACTAAAGACTAACTAGTTAGTTCCCAGCAACAGTACTGTTCATCTGGTCCCCGGGGTTGTATCAGATCTGTTGGGTTCAATCTAACTACAATATGCACACGTGCGCCTATCATTTACAGCTTTTCTTGCACTTCTGTTTCAGGTGCTACTCCTTTGCAACTTGATCTAAGATTTTGTTCTCTTAGATTTTCTTGTTAAGTTTTACGACTTTGGCTTATTTTCTATCCTTTCATTTTCTTTCTTTCTTTTGCTGAGGTAGGTTATTCAGCTTTCTACTCTATTCATCAACTTCAATTCCCTCTCTCTCTCTCTCTCTCTCTTTTCTCTCTCTCTCTCTCTCTATATATATATGATTGACATTTCTTAATTTATGAGATGATAACACATGAAAAAAAATAATGTTCCTTTTAGTTTATATTTTTACAATTTTTTACATAATGATTTTTTATTTAATTAAAATATACTGGAAGCATAAATATTTCAACATTATCTTCTAATTATATATTATAATCTGTTATGTTTTATTGGATAATCATAAATTATCATAAGATTATTCATTTTTCTAATTACTTTAAAAATCATATTTAAAATAATATTTCATTATTGTTGAAGTGTAAAAAAATTATATTAACAATGTGTGAAAATCAATTTCATATTTTTATTGAGTTTAATTAGAATATGTTAATAGTGTAAACTTTTTATACTATCACTAATATTTAATTATAACTTAATTAATATATATAATAAAACTATATTAATTTATAATAATTATTTTTAAAAAATAACTCAACAATAATTTGTAATTAGTTGAGCACATATAAAAATTCTACACTAATTTGTCTTGCATATAAATTATCCCGAGAAAATGAAGTGAAGATATAGGGCATAGGCTGAGGCTGCTACCTTCAATGAAAAGAAAAGCAATCCTTGTGATTGCTGCTCATGTTTTATTTTTGGTAACCCCCACCTAAAGGGTGAAAACGACTGCTAGCCAACCGTTCCTTACATTCTATAAATTAATTTACAATTTTCATTCGTATTATCATAACCTAGCCATAATTTAATGTTTTATTGGTTATTATATAGCATAGACCCACTAGCCACTTCCAAACAAAACCACACTTCTGAACTTTAATTTGGAATTTTGGACCCATATCCACTAAAATCATGATTCATCTACTCATGATAATGTACTGAAACAATTTCTTTGCATTACTTTTTTGTCTGTTTCTTTTCTTGCAATAATTTTTTCCTCCCTTCTCTCCACGAAGAAATATTCAAACTTTTGCATTCAAGGGGGAACTTTCGCTTTCTGGCCCTTGTAGAACCACGTAATTTCGTCTAGGGCACTTTATTTCTCACTTTCTTTTGTTTTTTCTTTATTATGTACGGTGGCAACAACTTTAACCATTTCGATTTCTAAAAAGTCAAAAAGAAAAAAAAATCATTTATCATCCCATCATTAAAAAAATACTATTAATAAAATTAAGATCCGATTACTTTCTTTTTCTCAATTTCTTCCACTCTTTCTTCATATATGGCATAGTATTTTGATTGCACCATGTACATATTTCATATTTATTTGCACATACAAACACATAGACCTTAATATGTTACGTTGTTTATTGTTCTCTCATGAGCTACAGAACAAATGGGTGCAGGGAGGGTCTGAGAACAGTGAAGTGAGGAAGGAGTAAAATCACGAGGTTGATAAGGATAAAAGAGTATCCCACTAAGTTTCTGAGTTTCATCCCTCTTTTGTCGCCACATAGAACAACATCCACGTCCCAATTAATGGTATTTGTCTATTATAGACTTGATTCGTATTTGAACAAGGGGGGGTTAGGAAGAACAGGGTTTTCTGATGGTTTTGGTTTTGGGGTGGGGCTGGCTTTTATGATTTTCTCATATCACCTGCACCTACATTACTCTTATTCTTGTCACTACCAATAACATTTAACATCGTATGTTCGTTTATGAGAGAGGGTGGGGAGTAGGGAGTTTTTTGGTGGGTGGAACGGGAATGCTTTGGGTCAATTTTTCCGTCAACGTAGCCTTTTTTTTATTCTGTTTTTTTTTTCATGGATTAGGTGCATTTTTTTTTTATTTTTTTTACAAGAGACAGTTCTATGGGTGTAGTAAAATTAATCATTACGGGTGATAATATTTCTGTAAGTGTTATTGTATTTGAATATCCAAAATTCAAACCTATTAATTAAAATAAAATAATTTTAGGTCAGGTTGATTTAAAAACTCAAAGTCAATCTTTGTTATTATTTTCTCTCTTTTTTTTCTATTACATTATTTTATTACTTCTTATTTTCTAATCTCTCTTATATGATAATATACTTACTTTAAATCAACAAGTCATTAGTTTGAGTGGTTTGAGTGGTATTGAGTTCCATCCCTTAAATAAAGTTTTAGATTTAAACATTATAGATGAAAAAAAAATTGAGAGTAAGATTCCATTAATAAATACCTTCAAAATCCCACTAATAAATACCTACAAAATCGCAGTATCACCACAACCAATGTTTAAAACCTCGGTAAGAAATAAGGAAAAATATATGAAAAATTAATAAATATGATGGGTTATATACAAACTGAAATCATATTAATTATTTTTTGCTTGCACTGAAATCATATTAATATTATCCCTGTTTTATTGTTCTAGACAATGACAATTTGAAATGTGGCATTATTGACGTATGGTTTTGAACAGGGAATATATACCTAAAATTTATTAAGCTTAGCCCTCTCAATATGGAGGCGAGTGAGGTCACCCACATGATCTTGCTTTTTGGGACAGAAATAAACGGACGATGCAGCAACACGTGGAAAAGTGTCCCCTCCAGCGCGCATCATTCTCCATCATCTTCTAATTTTATTTTAGAAGAAAATTTGAAGACAACAGATTATACTCTAATTAAAGGCCAAAACAAAATTATACACATCATTTGAAAAGAAAAATGGTGAGAAAGAGAATCAAAGAAAAAGAGAAAAGGATTAGAAAATAAGATGAATGGGACGAATTTATATCCATTTAAGTTAAGAAATAAAAATTAAGAAAAATTAATATTTTATTTTCTCTTATTTAGCATAGTAAATATATATATATATATATATATATATATATATATATATATATATATATATATTATATAAGAGAAATGTGCTAATATATATATTATATAAGAGAAATGTGCTAATCAGTATCTTAAAGAATTAAAAATTATTTGTATGAAATAACATTACTAGTCCATTTTCGCCTTTATTTTCAAATACACACTCAGTAAAATCTTTAATAAAGAAAATATTCATTGATTTTTAATCAATGTTTTTGGAGCATTAATTTTTAATCAATGCAAAAAAAAATACCTATAATAGTTTATTTTACGTAAGCTAAAATGATAATTATAAAGATACATTGATCGATCACTAAATTAATATGTCCACCAAATATATATTTTTTCTGCTATTTTCTCTCAAACTCGGAGCATGATTTATTTTTTTTCCAAGGCATGAAAAAATAGAGTATGATTTTGAAAGCTGATTCAAAGTTAAATTTGGAATCCACCAGATGATCGATTCAAACATCCTTGCAATCCGTTAGACACAAATCGTTTTTGAATTGTTTAAATTGGTTAAGAACTGTCTAAATCAGTGAAAATTAAAAAAAAAAATGGTGCTCTGTCTGGTTTGACAGTTTTGATCGTATTTTTTAGAAAAGTGATTTTTTTTAACTTGACAAAATGTGTCTTTGACCTCACTCTTCACAAAAAGAATGTCAGTCTCTATTCCACTGATTTAATGCACTTTTGATGTTAAGACGAATATATATGCATGTACAAAATAACTTATGACAGAAGAAGGAATCAAAAAGTGAATAGCTCTATGGGTGACTCGAACTTTTGAGATTAAAACTCACGATGAATATGAATTATCCGCAATTTGTTTATATTTCATTCTAAATAATGATTTTTAAGTTAAGATTTGTGTATTTTCATTAGCAAAATTTATATAATTTTTAATTTTTAATTAATTTAATTTTTATAGTTCTTGTTTTACAAGACATATAATATGATTTTTATACTAAATTAAAGTTGCTTTCAACTTATTATTCTTTCCCATTGCTTAACTTGATTCGGTAGGAGTTCACCCAATTGATTCACCTTCAAGAAATCAACATACATTTGGGGGTGGGATGGATAAGTGTAGGGAAAAGCGATAGAAATCAATATATATATATATATATAATAAAGAACGTAAAAGTTGTAGAGTGTGTTTTCTATACCCCTACAAAATCTTGTAATACCATAAAAATAGAAATAATTATTTATTGTTTTAGATTTATCATAAAAACTTAATTGAATTTTCCTCATCATAAACTTATTCCAAACACATTAGTAAATCAACAGGACAAGAAATGAAGAGAACAAGAATAGAAAAAGAAGTAAATATATAAATAATAAACATAATTATTGCTCTTTTTCATTTTGTGCGAAGCAGCATATCTTTTGCGTGGAAAACACTGCCTATTCACACTTGACTCTGCATGCCTTCGTTTCTGAGCTACAATAATAGATTTTCCCCTCCAGGTCAAATCTTAGTGCTTGTCTTTGGAATTTGCATGATGCATGGTTCGATCAGCATACATAATAGAATTCCAATATGATGAGAGTGCTAACAGCAAAAATTAGACTTTTGGGGTGGTATAACTAGCAATGGACCCGTAGCGTGGCAGGGATTTTTAGACTTTAGGCTAAAACAATGGGCGACAAATGAGTGGAATGCTCGTAATGGCTTACGAATGGAACAGATCCAATAATTGAATGGTTGGAAAAAGTGCCCCCTTCATTGGGGAAGGTGTTAATTGTTCAAACTTCAAAGGGCATGTTTATTTTATGTACTTCAACTTAATTTCCCTCACCGAATGATGTATATTTTACCAATATATATAAATTGTAATTAAAATTAATTTAAATATATCAGGAGTAGTATATTTCAACTATATGGAAAGATATAACATTAACTTTATCTATTTTCTTAAATAACCATATCATAAATAATTTTTCTTAGCCTTTAGTTGTAAAAATGTTTCATAATTCATTATAGCAAACCTATACTTTGGATTGTGAGTGTGTGACTATCTTGAAGTGATATTCATAACACGCCTATTACACTTTTTGCACAAGAATATTTTGGAGTTTGATTGACAAGTGACAACTTTTTGTCATGTGTTATATGTATGGTGTGTTTAGTAGAGAGGAGCAAAATAATATCAAAAAAACATCTTTTTTAGATTTATGTTTTTTATATTTTATTTTAATTAAAAAAAAATCTATTTTTTTATTTTTATCCATTTAAACAAACACACCCATATCGATCACTAATACTCATCCAGTGCATGGTTAATCGTATTTGGTGTCACGAAAGAACATTCCTGCCAAACAAATAAATGCAAACTCGAATGCATTAATGTTCCAAAAAAAATTAATTAAATGTCTTAGACCTTATAAATAATTATATGCCAAATAATCAGGATTCTCATAATATTGGTTAAGAAATTTAAAGTAAAAATATTTTTATTAGAAGATAAAAAATTACATTATTTATGATCTTTTTTATACTCTCATATAATTCACATAATAAATATTTTTTACTTTAGTTCCTTAACTAATACCCAAAAGATACTAATTAACAAGACCCTAATTATATTTATATACCTCCTTACTGTCTTTCAAATTCTAAATTATGTCATTCAGTGTCAAAGTTAATAAATCATATGAAACATTAACACTAGACAGATCTTGCAACTTACTCAAATCCTGATAGAGATTTTAAATTTTCAAACACTCTATATGATGATGAAAGCATCATTACAAAGAAAAGTATAAATATCAATAAATTTTAGCAAGTACTCAACAGTGATACACTTTAGGACTCATCAATTTTAGGTTATTGGTAATGATTTAGTGCGTTGTTTGAGTTTTCACTTGGGGTCCTCAAAATTGGGAGTGTCTTTTGCAATTGACCGTTGGATCTGTCTGGGATGCATGTTGTCGTATAATGAATGACACTCCAAATATAGTTTTAGTCACTTGTCACAGAATGATAAGTTACCTGCAACTTGTTTGGATAAGTTTTTTTTAGAAATATTTTTAAGAAAAAAATGAGATTAATTTTTTCATAAGTAAAAACAAGTTTTTTATTAGTTAATTTATAGAAGATTCCTCATATATCTTTTTTAAATGATAAAAAAATATTTACGAATTAGTTAATAATAAATTCATTTTAATTTATAGAAAAAATTGTTTATTTCTTTCTTCTTCTATAAGTATTTCTAGAAAAACTTAGTCAAACAGACGACCCTGACTATCTTGGTAAGCATTGGTTGATTGGAATAGCAAAAGGTGAAAAGAAATAAATAGTAGAGAACGGACAAAACTTACACTTTGTTTGTTTTGATAGACAGAAATAATTTGTGAAGATGGAAATGGGTAGTGAAGGTTATTTGGTACAATTAATATGGGTGAGACATAATGTTAAAATTGATGGACCCATTAATTTGTATTATTTTTTGGTTTAAATATTTTTTTATCCTTATAATTTAATATTATTTTACTTTTCGCCCTAATAAAATTATTTTTGTTTTTATTTCTTGAATTTTTTTTTTGTTTTTAGTCCTTAAAACATTTTAAATAGTTAATGTTTTGAACAATAAAAAAATATTATTTTAAATGCTATAAAGATAAAAAAAATAAAACAAACATAAGTTATAATGATTAAAAATAAAAAATACTAAATTATAAAGACTAAAAATATGTTTAATTTTCACTCTTCTCTCTATATCTCTCCTCATATTTTTTTCTATTTCTATTCAACCAAACACATTTAATTTTTGCTTTATTGTCACCTATTTTCACTCTTTTTTTGTATCTACTCTATTTCTATCTTCTACCGCAAACACATTCTTAATAAACAATGTTTCCCTCGATCTATTATTTACAAGGAAAGAAAGCAATCCAAAAAATGAGTTGTACTATTTTTACAACCTTCTCATTTTGGATGACAAAGTAGTAATTATAGCTTGTGAGATAAAAGTACTAAGTTATCCTTATTTCTGTACACTTGTTTTTTACTATAAATATTTATGTAATTTTATATACATATTTTTCTCTCCTATTTTTAATACTATCAAACAAAAGGAAAGACTTTTTCTTTTCTTTTCATTTTCTCTCTTACTAAACAATCTAAAATTCATCTCGCATTTCTTTTTTTTTTTCTCTTTATTTCCTTTAACTTAATTTCTTTATGGAACCAAACAAAGCCTAAATGACAATTGTTGCCAGTCAAATTTGTCGATTATGTAGTGACCATTTTTACAATCAAATTCAAATTACTAATGGTCACTTGTTCACATACCATCTTTGTTATTTAGCAATTGAATCATTATTTGTTGTAAAACCACATTATTAGTTGAAAAGTGTGGTAGTTTTGTAGAAACCGATGGTAAGTTTAGTAATTAGTGATTGAATTTATTCAATTGTTAAACCCTATTTCATAAAACCCACCATTTTTTTAAACATTAAATAATATTTTTGTTTGTCCTGACATCATTCTTTATGATATGTCATAAAATGACATAATTACATAAATTAACAAAATAAATGACAACATTATCCATGAGGATACTATTAGTTACATCATTGTTTTATAACAAAAAAAAAGTTTGAAATTTAAAGAAACAACAGACAAAATTTTGTTTTTCATAAACTAAAAAACACATAATTACATAAATTAACAAAATAATTATCCAAATTAAAATTAAAAAACTCATAACAACTCCAAATATAACGATGAGGTTAACACTTCTTCGTGTTTTAGGATTAATTATTAAATCTTAAAAAAATTACTTATTAATTATATATATAATAAGAACATCTTTAATGTTCGTTGCTTAACGAATTATTTATTTTAAGATGTCATACTAATTTTTTTTACCATTGAAGAATATTTGTGTGGGTCGGTTGTTTAAAATTAGTTATGTTGCTTTTATAAGCAACAATTACTTATGATAACAAAAAATATTTTCTTATAATTTAAAGATGACTCATTTAAAAGTTGTTTAAAATTATATTATTGGAGTAAAATGTTTATAAATTGCTATTATGATTGACATTATGAGGGCAATTAATAGGAGATAAGTAACTCAAAATGTTGCTTAAATTGCACTCATTGAAGATTGATGTTCTAAAATAACTAAAAAGTATGCTTAAAAAACAGGAAAAAAACTTGAATTTGCTAGATTTTTACAATATATATGATTTGTTTAATATTTGTTTTTATTACCTAACTCTATAAAAAATACATTTTAGTACCATCAAACATGTAGACTAACTGATGTAGAATTGTTTTAACTTAATTAAAATTTTTGGATTCAAATAGTAATATATTATTGAGTACAAAAAGAAAATATTTTTGTAAACTTTATTGTCATTGATGATGTGTCTTCTATTGTTCTCTCTTATTTTAGAAGTCAAATAAATAACTTTTTTGAATGTGTTGTGTAAGTTTTGATTATTTATTTAATTTGAATTATATTTTTTAAGAGAGGATATTTATATAAATTGCGGAAAGAGTGTTATGATTTGGACAATTTTAACAAAGTTATTACGGTAAAATTAAAATATTATGTTTCTAACCAAAAAAGTGAAAATGTTTTACAATGCACGCAAATCTACGTATGTGATTGTAATTAAATTTACTATATGATAAAATTATTTTCTTTACTATCAATCTATAAATTTTGATAATTTAATGAGAGTTTTTTTAGGTGAGTTGTGTCTTGAGAATACATGTCAAGATAGATTGTATTCTCAAGATAGATTTTAAGGTTTACCAAGATTTTCACATCAACAATAAAAATGGAACTTACGTTCTTGTAAAACATGAATTTATTTCTCATGGGTGAGAGTTGTTGCTTGTAGTATAGCACTGTAATAATCAACTTTAATAAGGAACATACTTTATTATATCAAATTTAATATTTTTACGTTCATTAAAATATTTTTTAATTCATAACTAAAAAGTATTTTGTTAGAAAATAAAATTTATCAGAAATAATTTTATATAATAAGAAAATTTATTAAATTAAACCATTCATGTATAATAAAAAAATAAGAGCTTTTACTTTACACATGTGTATCTATAATAATAAATTTAAGAATTTAATAAAAGATTCAGATGACACATGGTGAAATTAAGAAGCTTCTTAAGGTTTAGATGACACTTTATCATTTGGTATTTTGTATGTGTTTGGTCTAAATTCAAAATCTATAACAAATTTCAGTAAATTAATCCGTCCTTAATTTCCATCAATTTATTCTTAATTTATCCTTAAATTTTTAAATTATATTTAATGACATATTTCCTTCAATTTATTTGTCATTAATATTTTTTAAATTATATTCAAACACATATTTCTTTCAATTTATTTCAATTTTGAATTCTAAAACTCATTTTTAGTAAAATTTTCATTTTAATTAATAGTGGTCATTACATGTTCTTTTGTCTATAATATAAATCTAATAATCCAATATCAGATTAGGATGACACATGGTAAAATTAGATAATTTCTCAATGTTTGAAAAACAAGTGTTATCATTTGGTGTTTTTTAACTATTTGGTTTAGTTACAAACCAAATTCAAAATCAATCACAAATTTTGGTAAATTAATCTGTCCTTAATTTCAATCAATTTATTATTAATTATCCTTAATTTTTTTAAATTAAATTTAATCACATATTTCCTTCAATTTATTTGTCATTACTATTTTTAAAATTATATTCATTCACATATTTCTTTCAAATTATTTCAATTTTCAATTCTAAAATTCATTTTTAGTAAGATTTTAATTTTAATAGAGGTCATTACTACACGTTCTTTTATATATTTTAATTTAAATTCATAATGTTAATGATATTATTAGCAATTTTCCATGGAGAATAACTTTAGGTTTTATTATTTTTCTCGTTAATTTAAATTTCAATATTTTATAATAATCGCATTAATTTTTATCATTAATAAATTAAATAGTTTTTTTTAGAGGAATAAACTAAATAGTCATTGTTATAAACAAATTATTAAATTTGTATCTTATTCAAGCGTAATATTAATAAATTAAAGTATTATTTAATGAACGTTATTATAATTTTTGGAAATTTATTCTCATTCATTATTCACCCAAATATTACACGAATTTATTTACAATTTGAAAATAAATCATTAATGTTTTCGTTTTAAATAATTAATTAAGAATAATCATTATGTTACAATTTGAAAATGAAATCTTAAATATATTGTTTCTGTTTTAAATAATTATTTCCATAAATCACCGAAATTAAATTAATACAACATTTATATATGGGAATAATAAAATATTAAATTTCTTTCGTGAATGAGTGATTTTGGAATAAACTTGATTGTAGAAACAATAGTACATCAGTGTTCATGCTATTCTATATAACATTAAAAAGCGTCAAATTTAAATTATTATTTTACGATTTTCATATTTATGCCGTAAAGGTTATATAATGTCTTTCACTCTGTTCGTTCCACCGTTTATTCTGAAAAACAACCTATTTCATCTGTCCTAATGGTGATTTTTTTATCCATGTTTTTGTGCTTTTGATAGAATTCATTTATCTCTTTTAATTTTGTTGGGTTTCAGGATTTGCTCACTAATTAGTTTTCTATGTTTTCTTTTATCCCATGTTTTCTAGCTTTTGTACTTGCCTTCATGAAACTTTTACAATTTGAGAGTGAGACATATTATCAAATGGTAATTATTTTATCTCATTGTTTGTTATATATGTATTTAATACTTTTAATCATATGCTTATTGATGATTTGCTCACCAATATTTTTTTTTTATGTTTTTGCACTTTCTTACCTTCATTATGCACTTGCAGTTTGATATAGGGAGATAGTATTGCTTATGTTTGAGTTAACTTACAATAGTCACTTTTTGCCACACAAAAAAAAGTCACTTTTTGTGTAGAAAAAATTGAAGTTTTACTGCAATAAAAGCACAACAATTTTTATGAGAAATGCAAAGTGAAGATTAGGAACCAATGCTAATTATTTTATTACATTGTTATATATTTATTTAATTTAATTAGTTTCAGGGTTTGTTCATTAATTGGTTTTTTATGTTTTTTTTTTTATCTCATGTTTTATAGCTTTTGTTCTTGCCTTCATGAAACTTTTGCAATTTGAGAGTGAGACATATTATCAATGATAATTATTTTATCTCATTGTTTGAGTTAACTTACAATAGTCATTTTTTTTTTTAGAAAAGGGAGAAATTTTACTGCAATAAAGTGAAGATTAGGAACCAATGTATGCTTACCTTTTTTCTTTTTTTCGTTTCAAGTTTTATTATTTTTAATTTTTGTGCAATATTATACATTTGGTTGAAAGTATAATACTATTGTTCTGAGCCATCAATAAAAGAGGAGAAGGACAAAAACATTGGATTGTCTTAGGGAAACATTTTACCTTCTAAAATATGAGAAAATGAAGAACCATACACAAAGTATTATGTGTGTATTAATTGGTTTTGTTGAAGTGATTGAATGGCCATTAGTTGATTTAAATATATAGTTATTATATTTAACATTAATTTGAAATTTTGATTATTAATTAAAATTATAATAATTTAAAAAAAATCTGAATTTTTTTAAAAAAAACATATGTTGAAAAAATATTTATATAGCAAATAATTCTATGATGTGTGTTGATTTATAAAGATAAAGATTTTTCCTACTACTCTAAAGAAATTAAATTAATTGTACTATCATTCATCCACCAAAAGGTTTTTTTTTTTGTTTAAATACATTTTTCTTACATGTAATTTTAGTGAATTTTTTTATTTTCGTTGCTGAAAAAAATTATAATTTTTTTTGTTTTTCGTCTTCAAATTACTTTAGATAAAAAAATTTCTATTTAAAATACTTTTTTTATTATTTAAAATGTTTTAAGAACGAAAAATAAAATAAACATATTGACTAAAACAAAAAAAAAATGTAAGAATGAAAATGAAAAAAAACATAAATTACATAGATAAAAATGTATTTAAACATTTTTTTAGCTATTATTGCAAATTCTAGGTAAGTTACCAATGCAATAATATTATTTATGAATTTCTTTTATCTATAGTGTCAAACAATTTATAATACCTCACACTGTTCAATCAAGTAAATTAAATCCCCTTAACCTTATGAATGTTATTTGAAGAAAACAATCATTGCTGAATAAGTTAATTATAACTCAAAACATAACAAACAAAAAATGGTATTAAGTTAAAGAGTCTCCGCCATTAGCTTTATGAAATGGAGATGAAGGAGGTAACAAAGTCAACATATATGAATTGTGTTGATTGTAATTAAGAAATAAATAGATGTGTTTTGTATAATACTTTTTATACTCATAAAAAAATATAATCCTTTTTTGTTTCAGGCCCAAATTAAAGGTATTGTCTAATAATTATTTAATTAATTTTTATAATATTTAAATACAAATTTTATATTTTTATTTTAAATTTAAATCTATTACTAATTGCATTAATTTAAATCATAACAATTTTGTTAATTAAAACTATGATTTAAATGAGCATAATTAATCCATAATGTTTTTGACATCTAAATCAACATAATTAAACAATAGATTATTTAAAATTATATTTAATTTAAAAAATAGATTACGTTAATTCAAAATCATACCAATTTTGTATTAAAGGATTTTAAAAATATAGTTAGTTTTTTAATTGAATAATATAAATTAGTTTCTAATTAGTGATTAGATAAAAAAAAAATATTTGTTATTTCTGATGTGTAATTTGTTAAAGTATCATGAGTATCAAAATGAGAAAATAGTGTTTAATAGTATATATTTGAAAAATTAATTTATTAATTTACTACTATGAAAAAATATATGTTTAAAAAGTATTTGAAATTTTCTGTAAAGAATGTATTTACAATTTAGTTTTTTTGTGACATATATCTCTATGTTTCAAGTTAAATATAAGTTTTTAAAATTAATTAAAACTGTTTAATAAAATAAAGATCTTTTGACGGATAATCAATTAACATTTAAAAAAATGTCATTTTGAATTATGATTAATAATATGGATAAAATTAAAAATAAATATTTGGAATCAATTCAAAAAAATTAAAAACAAGAGAAAGATAGGTGCCAGTCGGCATCAATATTTCAGACCCAAATTAATATTAATTAACTAAAATAAACTTCTTATTTAAATATAATTAGTTCCTAATTAATAATTTACTGATAATAATTAATTTTTAAATCAGATATATAATTTTCTATTTAATTATTCTGATTTTTGAAGTAGGCAAACTGTGTTAAATAGTTTATATTAGTAAAAAAAATTATGTATTTACAAAAATTTGAAAATTCATATAAAACTGTACTCAATCACTTGATTGAGATTTTACTAAATTAGTACAAGTTGCGAAAATTCTTGGTGGGTGGGAATGGGATGTTTAAAGCGCATCGATTAGTTAATTACTACATCATGTTATTAAAACTCATTTAAAATATTTTATACACTTTTTGTGCTTTTATATTTTACTAAAATATAATTTAATCATAACATGTCATATTTTTTTTACTTTTTTATTATTTAATTAAAATGAATATGAGAATTAAAGACGTAAAATAACTTGTGAGACCGTTTATTAGTAAATATTTTAGAGTTACACTATTAAAACAGTTATTTAAGTTGTATAACATACAAATTAATACATATTATAGTAAAACGTAACAAAAAAAGTTATACATAATAAATAAACTAAATTAACTTTTGGTAGTTACACCAAAAATGTCTCTTATCCGTTTAAAACATATATCTTAATTTAGTTCGAGCAACTTAATAAGTAAAGTTAAATGTACTGTAAATTTTTCTCTCTTATATAGGATGCTCATCTGATCCAAGTTGTTGGATGACAGAAACCCGTGAACATTAGATAAAACCTCTAGAGTGAGTGGATATATAGGGAGCTAGGGCACATTTGGTTTTATCATGAGAATCAAGAGGGAAGAGTTTATGGTTATGATTTATGAATGCCATGGTGGAAGGGTAGAATCAGTACGTACATATTGAACCTGACGCTATTGCTGTTATGGGGCAACTCTTTTTGTGTGGATGAAAGCTTCTCCGATGTAAATTTCCAAGGGGATGCTATCTTAATTTATAGCACCACTTGTGCAAATTAAAATAATGAAGATCATAGAGGACATGGATAGGTATTGTGCTTGTGCCTGTTTGATACGCAACAACATGCATGCATGTTCTCATTAATTTCACGAGGCGCTGAAAATTCTTCTGCGAAATTCTGACCCCATATATGATGCAAAGTTTGGAGAAAAAAAGTTCATGATCATAAGATTGCTTGGTCCGAGGACAACCTTTTTTCTTGGCGGATGTATTGTTGCATGCATTAACATGACAATACTACGGTAGCAAGTTAATAATAAGTCTAATATTATGCATTTCTCTCTCTATGTGTATATGGATGTATTATGTATGTATGAGTGACAAATGTTAGTAAATAACTGTTTAACACTCTTTTTTCAATAGATTTTCTTCTATTGGTTGAAATTAATGTAACAACTATTAAATATGTGAATCTCATTTTTAAATTAGTATACACCTGAATTTCAAATAATAAAGAATAATGTCTTTGAAAGAAATTATTGGAGAGTGCGTGTGTTGCTACATTTTCTTTTTGGGTTAATCTGGAGTATTCTTAATTTGACAGGATTAGCCAAAGACTGATGTTTAATTAAGGAATTGATTTTTTTAATAGATATTTTTTTATATGCATAAACATGGAATCAAACTTGTCATTACATGCTTACAAAATAGGACTATCTATCAAATCATGCCACTCATGTTATTAGTTGTGTTGCTATATTTCTTATATGAGTTTGTGGAATATGAATATTTCATTCACATGGAGTATATATTTTGTACACGTGAACTCGGAGGAGAAATTTTTTTCACTGAGAGGTAACTTTGTTCAATGGAGCATAGTATATATAACGTATAATCTTACACCATGCACCTCAAGTATTCCAGGAAATTGGAAACTGCAGAGGGAAAAGAAGGAAAAAATGCTCTAATAAGTTACAACCAAACAAAAAGCAACAGGGCAGAGTAGACATTTTTGACTTAACACATGAAAAGTACAACAGGGTCGGCCCCTATATGCGGTAGCAAGCAAAGGCAGTTGAAAATTTGAAACTCGATATCGTGAGACTCATCATCAAATATGAAAGTATTCGTGTTTGGTTCAAAGGAAGAAACTATAAATGGCAAGCACTTATAGATAGGTAATTAAATGGACACGATGCGTGTGAGTGAAATGGGTCCAAAACTACTTTGACAAATTGTTGGTTGAGTCACCGACAGGGATATCTAGGGCGTAGATTTATTTACTGACACTCCTTGTCGACTCTACCTCATGTTCACCCTCCTCTCATTAATGTACTCACTACTTACAAACTAAGTCCAATTCAAGAGGGAATCGCCATCTTCATCTCAATTTCACACTATACTTGGTAACGTGGTTAATTTACTCATGTCATGTGACTTTAATGTAATATGGTAAGATCAGTAACACGTGGTATATTGTTGATCATATATTGATCCTTCCTTTCAAATTATAATTAGTGAAAGAAAAGATAACAGGTAAATTAAAATGAATATGAAAATTAAAGACCTAAAATAACAACTTGTGAGACCGTTTATTAGTAAATATTTTAAAGTTATATTATTAAAACGGTCTAAAAGTTTCATCTTTTATGAAAACAATAATACATTTTATCTTTTATGGAGTTGACATTCAATCAGAACATGATACATGACAGTCATCATCCAATAAGAATGTGGCATGTGACAGTCAACATCATTTATTAACGGTCCACGTCCAATTGTAGCATAGGGGATCAACATTGCACGATTTTGTAAAATGAAGAGATCAAATTCGTGAATTAAATTACTAGACATGAAGATAAATTGAGGGACCAAATTTACAATTTGCCAAAACTTTTATACAAAACATTGTTGGATTTCTACATCAAGAATTATATTTAAATCATAAGCTTTTATGGCAATAATGTTTTTTTTTTGTTAGTTTGCACTGATGTTGAAATCGGATTGTTTTTCTCATCCTATTTCTCCATTTTCCTTTTAGAAAAAAAAAGTGTGGAAGGTAATCAAGGAAAAGTATTCCGAATGGAAATTGTAGGGTAAATTAAAACTTTAAAAATTATTAAAAATTTTATTCAACTGAATTATATCTATATATTATCAAAATTATTTTAAACTTTATTAAAATTAAATAATAATAATAAAAATAAATAATCAAATGATCTATATTTTAATATATTTTAAAATTTTTATAAATAATATAAAATTCAAAGATTAATTAATTTTAAGAAATCTTTATCTAATTAAAAGTTATTGAATGGCATGATAATTGGTCAAAATTACATAAATATAATTTGATGCATATCATATAGTTGTCCAAAAAAAAATATCTTGTCACGGAATGTTAAGATGAAAACAAATAAAGCTAAAAATTCATAATAATAACTTTAAAATTTACGACAAACGCTGGTGACAAATATTTGTAACAAGTTTAATTGCCTCTAATAAATGATACGATAGGAACATAAAGTATTACTAGTATCAATCTTAATAATAATAACGATGACGACGAGGCGACGACATGCATGATTTCAAATGAAATAGAATGTGCTCATTTTTCTATTAAGTAAAGTTCTCAAAACTTGAGGGGCCACTAATTAAATACGAGTTTAATTAATGATGACGTCTTTTGGCTCCCCGTGTAACTGGATTAATATTAATAGAAATTGCAATATATATAAAAAAGGAAATTGGAATATTAATAAAAAAGGAAATTGCAATATACGGTGTAACTGGATTAATACTAATAGAAAATTGCAATGTTAGTATATCAATATTAAAAGGACAGATTAATGACTAAAACATGATGATAAAATTGAAGATTCAAGTTATTTTTAATCATTGTATACTAGCTAGGAATTTTCTTCAGTGCCCTTTAAGTCTAACTTATTTTGGTACTCTTTGTCATTGACCAATAACATAACCTGAAATTGGTATCACTTTCTCATTTGACTGTCTTTCATAGTTAAGGCAGTACTTTCCGTGTTATTTTAAATAGCCTACAATTTACATAATGAAGTTTTTTTTGCAAGGAAAATAACGAACTTATAAATGATGTTAACAAAAAATTTACTCCTCAAATGTACAGGTAGATTAACTATTTTTTTAATCAAATTATTATTAAAATTATCTATTCCAAATACTATTATATTTGAAAATCATTAAATTATTTTTTAATTAATTATTTCCTACTAAAATTACAACAGAATTATTTCTGGGAAATTATAATTTAATAACTTAATGTTCTTAATTAGTAAGTTTCTTATCAATAGCTAGTTTAATTACTCACAAAACATTTAACAATAAATGAAGAGAAAAATAATAAAAGTTATATCGGTACAAAATACATTAAAATATAGTAATATATAAGAATAATTGAACTACAACTATTATTCTCAAAGTAGGTTCAAAATAGAAAAATGTTTTTGAAAAAAATTAAAATCACGTACTTTATTTATATTAAAAACATTAAGATTAGACAATAATAAATAATACTATTAAAAAAAACATGAATAAATTCGAAACGGTTCCAAAGAGAGTTCGATTTTAAACCAAATTTAAGAATTAATTTTTAAAATCAGTTTAAAATCAAACTAGTATTAAAAAAATATTCAAAATTAAACTGATTTTAAAAATGGGTTTAGAAATTAAAATGATTTTAAACTAGTTTTCAAACTATATATTTTTTATAAAAAAAGATATTCTGATTTTTGAAAGGAAAAAAAATGATTATTAAATAATAGAATATTATCAAATACAAACTGATTTAGACTAACAATTCTATCATTAAATAAACTAAATCAATTATAAAACCAATCCAACTGGAATCAAATTTATTTAAAAAAACAACTCAATTTTATTTATCCGGACCAGTTCAGTTCAAAAAGGAATTCAAGTGTACTATTGGAGGGTCCCTGATTGATGAATAGTCTAATTTGGGTAGTACGTTCATGAAGGGAACACATACTCTATAGTCTATATATACCAACTCATAAATTTTGACATATACATAATAAATTAGTATCACAGTTTTCTTGTTAGAGTGTCTCCCTCAGGTGAATTTTCATAATTCATTTCCAACTAGTCGTTAAACCGTGTCTGCCAACTGCAGCTATAAATCTAGGGGGAGAATTCTGTGACTCTGAATGACGAATTTATTCTACGAGGCGTTTAAGAAATTTCAATTGAACTTTGAAAGAGACCACAGAAATCACGTGAAATACACGTTATGGATTTCAAAAATTGGTCTCCATAATGTGCAAGGAGTCCATTATATTCTTGGGCCTTGGTCTAAAGGGTGATTTGGACCCATTAATAGTTTGGTTCATGTATTCTAAGTCTAATTTCTAACCGGAGGAGTTGTTTTGTTTACAAGGGGAAAAAAAGAGACTAGTGAATTGCTTTTACAAAATTTGCGGCATGGTTAATTTAGCACTTGGAAACAACTAGTAATTATTTCTTTCCTATATTATACTTTTAATCACTGAGTGCTTGAATCAATTGATATAAGATTGTTTCAGTTTATACTTTTAAGTTTGAATGAAATTTTTGTGTATTTGCTTACAACCAAATCAACACCTTAATTTAAAGCCCAAATGAAATGTTGATTCTTATGTTCAATCAAAATTACAAATTTCTTTCGTCAAGTTGTTATTAAAAGTCAATATAAATTTTCAATATAACACCTTGATTTAATTAGAAGACAGTCACACGTGATAATTTTATTTTTTTTGGATTTGGTCGACAGTCACATGATCTAAGTTTGTCTTGTAATAAGCTCTAAAATCGTACTCTTAACAAATGAACACAAGCTAAAACATTTTTTTATGGTGGTCAAATCAGAAGTTAGTCATCAAAATCTTAAGGCCTATTTGGAAAAGAAACAAAATAGAGAAGAAAAAACAATACAAATAACTATTTTTTTTATTTGGTGAAAAAGAACTATCTTTATACACAAAAAAAATAAGAAAAAACCTCTATTTTTTCATTCAATTTAAATTTCAAAATTCTTTCTCCATTTTTTTCTTCTCAAACAGCCAATGGGTGAAGGTATAGCTCCCAATACATGAAATCAATGTGTGTTCTCTTCATTTCTACTAATAAAAAGGGAATTAGAGAAAAGAGAAAGAATATATACAATCCAAATGAAGAAATAATTAATTAAATGCATTTAAATATTTAAATTATTATATACAATAAAGCAGATGAAATTTTGAAGAAGCTCCACTGCTAAGCGAAGGCTTTGATATTCTGTCAGGAATGAGATGGATCCTACAACAATTTTACCTTTAGCTGCAACAATTACCCACAAAACACTGCCTAGCAGTCTTGTTGAACCTCTCCTTTCGAATTCCATTACTCATCTTTAAATTCAACAAATATGATGGTTACGAGAAATTCTGAGATAAATCAGCTATTACTTTCATACCACTTGTTGAATAAGTAAACTAAACTTTTAAAGACTATACCTATAGTATGCATGCAATAATTTCGGATTGCAACAACTTGGGGATCAGGTTAATCTTGATGCCGGCAGCAAGAACCTTCATCTATAAGCATTGAAGTTTGGACTAGGTGCTGCATGTGTAGCCTTTCATAGTAGCAAGTCCAGTGTCAACACTATCCCACATGAAACTGCACAGTTTGTGCTAAATGCAACCCAATTTGGGAACACGATAATGCAATACTTTTTAGACTTCTTCAGGCTGTGTATCTTTTCTGAAGGTAACATAATGTCAGAGAATATAGGCATTACAACCTATATAGTCAGACAACAGAAAAACTAGCAAAGGACACGTAGTTTGTAGTTGATTAAAACTTGAAGGTCCAATATTATATGAAGTCCAAAAGTTGATTGAACATATATTGTCTATCTTCAAAAGAGATGGCATTTTAGGTGACAAGATCGACTTCATCTCGATCAGGGGAAACCACAACTACTCTCATCATGCAACTATATTGATCGGGAACAAGAGCCCCAGCATGCACACAGTTCCACCAAAGCTGGAGCCTTCCCATAATATCTCTTTAGATTGTTATTCAGAGCAGGTCCATTCTGATACTCTACATGCCAGACATAATTGGGATCGACAAGATCATTTAATGTTGCCTCTTGTCATGCATGTAAACCATTTCGAGACTGATGATTTGAAGCCTTGCACATTCTCAACTTATGTTCTTTGGGACCAACCTGGACCTCAGGACAATAGCCGCAAGTATTCACAGAATACTTCTCCATGATCTTCTTTGCACCTGATGTCATCTCAATCCATGAGTCCAGTGTATGTTTACTTAAATCCCTTAACTTGCTCCTTTCTTCATCACTTAACTGATCCAGATGGCTTATGTTGTTCTCCAATAAACTATGGACCTTCTCTACAGGCCTGGACAACATAGAGGATGAATTCAAAATAGGTTTGTCATTTTCAAAAGAGCATTGTCTTTCTGTTTCATCCTCTTTCACAACTGATTCAAAATCTACAATTCTTCCTTCAATACAATATACAGGTTTTGTTCTCCTTTTAGTAGGATATTTTTCAAGCTCTAGACCAGCTTGTATACAGAGTTCAATAATGGCAGGTACAAGGAACGCCGAACCTTTCATCATGCCCAACTCTTGGCTTACCAACACGGTCATAAAGATGAAAGCATTTAGGGAAGAAAATCACATCTCAAACACCTCCCCTTGTCCAAATATGCATTGCATTCCGCAAAAAGCTCTCCAGTCCAGTACATGTTCGAATTTCATGACCCACATAACCAATGTGGACCTCATTACAAAGCCTGATAAAAAAATGAAACCAACATTAAACGTGAAGCCAACAAGTACAAGCCAAAGCAATTGTTGGATTTGCCTACAAAACAGTATAAAGCCCAAATCAATAACACATAAATGTTCAAGAGTATATACTATGGCTGGTTCTAGTAGCCCTATACTGCCCATGGTTCTTGTCATCATCACATAGACATCAATTTCTGATCTCTTGGTCTTACTACAATCAACTATAAACTCTGTTCTTCATATATCACTGTATGATGCTTCAAACGAAATTAATTTCTAAAGGAACACAATCACACACACACACAATCACAAAATTCATTCTGCCAATTTAAACAAAACCCTGTAATTTGTGCAGTCCCCAAGTCTTAAAACTCTATAAATGAGTATAGCCCAATAAACTAACAAAAAAAGGAAGAACCAAAAGGAGCAGTTAAAATCAACAACATCCAATGTTGCTAAGCAATACTCACAATTCATATATACACTTTTTTAAATTTAAAAATCACAACCACAGAAAGCCTAGAATGCAATTCAAACATCATCTTTTCTTGCAACATTTCACTCATTCCGTGCGAAATGCAATTGTGCAAAACCAGTTAACACTAATGAGTTGATTTGCTTCCGTTCTTACAAACATCAATAATCGCGAGCAATTATCTTATATTTCACTCACAAATTGCTTCTATTCTTACCAACATCAATTTGCTAGTACTCATTTAACTTCTCTCAAAGCTGAAGTGCATAAGTTGATTTTAGTTTATAAGAGAAGCTCACTTCATTAATAGAAGCAACTTCTAGGTCAGAAACGAGAACTAGAAATTAAAAACTGAAAAGTAACAGTTAAACATGTAACAAATCAATGAACTCACTTACCGGCAGCGTAAAACGGGAATGACTCGGACGAGTTGGCTCAGACCGAAGAGGAGCGAGCCGCGAGCTTCATATACGCGACGAGCAACCTCCACCAGTTCCGGCACCAACAACCCGTTCTCCGGTGGCTCTTCCAAAACCCTACGTGGTTGCGCCTTTCGAACTTCTTTCTCCGCCTTCACTCTCTCGATCAGAGCCTTCATCGGCGTCCCGTATGGCTTCCTCTCCGAGTTTCGCCTCCGAGGCCTCGGCACGTCGAAGTACTGGAATGCATCGTCGACGGACGCCGCCGGAGCTGGCCAAGTCTCCGATGCGAAGGAGAGGGTTGGGATTAAGCGGTGAGGTAGTTGCTTCAGGAGAGAAAGCTTCGAAGAGGTGACGGTGGCGCGCATGACCTAGCCGCCGTGTCGGGAAATGGTGTTCTGGACAGAGCCCACGGCGTCGTTTTGGGGAACGCTGAGTTTCGTGAAGTGACCGGGGTCCATAGAGAGGGGTAAAGCCGTGAAGTGATGAGCCCATACCCAAGCTTGGTTTTTTTTTCAGTCCATAAATGAGTTTTTTTTTGGGTTTATAAAATTGGATTTGGGCCCAGCGATGTAGTCTTTATTTTACCCAAAGTTGCAGAACCATACAAAAAACGTGGAGTGTTGTTAGGTGCAACCAGCATTATTGCTGGTGCACCCAGCATTCTAAAAAAATGACAAAATTACTCTTGCTTAATTTTCCTCTTCCAGATCAACTTGATCATATATTTATAAATATTGATTTATTATAAATAATTAATGCTAATCAATCATAATCATAATTCATACTAATCAATCAATCATGCTAATCAATCATAATTTTCTAAAAGAGGATATAAATAATTTCAGAGTTAGCAATTTTTAAAATCAATCAATCATGCTAATCAATCAATTATGCTAATCAATCATAATTCCCTATAAGAGGATATAAATAATTTCAGAGTTAGCAATTTCAAAAACTGCATTATGATTGCTAACTTTGAAATTATTTATATCCTCTTTTAGAGAATTATAATTGATTGATTAGCATTAATTATTTATAATAAATCAATATTTATAAATATATTATAATTAATAAAATAAATATCTTTAAATATCTTGTATAATTAACAAAATTTTTATTTTTCCTCTTCCGGATCAAGTTGATCTGAAAGTTACGGATCAAGTTGATCCGGAAGAGGAAAACCAAGCAAGGGCAATTTCGTCATTTTTTAAGAATGCTGGGTGTCCCAGCAATAATGCTGGGTGCACCTAGCAACACTCAAAAACGTGTCATGTTGATGCAGATTTTGATATTTTTCAAATTTTATATATATATATATATATATATATATATATATATATAAATTAATTGAAAATTTACCAGTAAATTAATTCAAGTGTTGAGCAAGACCACTTGTAAAAGCATCAAGATGTTTTGCTAGTCACAAAAAACTTTTGATGATGTTACATTGTGTATTGAAGCACTTATCTTACGTAAAATGCAATAGGCTTCTTGGTTTTAAGAGAAAAAGTGTTGAGCAAGACTAATTCATCCTCATCAGGATATGAGCCACATTTGACTTGTCTAAATAGAAGGATTCACTTCGGATTGGTAAGTTTTGGGTTACAAGTAGAATAAGATTTCCTTTCAAGTGAATGATCATTGTTACACAAATAATTTCATGAAAATAAGATGATAATTACTAATTTAGATTGATATAAGTCATTAAGAATTTAAAATGAATTTTCATTTTTTTCCTTGAGTTTGGATTTGAATCTCCTTATGCCACTTTCTTACCTTACTAGGCATTTGTTGGAGATTTTATACCATTTAGGGACTAGTTGAATAGTTATATCTGATGAAATTATTTGTGACTTGTATTTATACGATAATCTTTTAGGTGAGTTTTTATTGACCGTCACAATATGTTATTAACGTCTTATCTAATAGTATTGAGATTTTTTTTTGTTTTATCATTTTGTTATGAAAAAAAGAAAATAAAAAGACTTAAGAATGATTTTTGTCAAAATATAATGTATATTTTAATTTTTTAATTAATATTTGTTTATTTACAAATAATCTCAACATTTCATGTCTTCTTTCTTTCGTGCATGTCTTCTTCATATGATAAATAATAGCATCAATGGGTAAGAGAGAAAAAATAAAACATCAACAAATAATTGCATAGCATTAAAATTCAAGGATCCTTATTCCTCGGAAATCAACCTAAATTGATGATTTTCCCTAGGTTTGAAATGACAAGAATAAAGAATCCCCTTACCTATATTTTTGTTACTGAAAAAAAGAGGTTTAGTTTAACCACCAGAAGATAATTTAACATATCAGAATTCGATCTATTTAGCTAGTTTATTTCATAAAGCAGAAAGAGGGTGTTTGTTGATGGATTTGATTATATTTTTGAAAATATTATTAATGAAAATGTTATTCTGATTAAAAAAATGTTTGATAAATACTTCTAATTTTGAAAATATTTTTAAATATATTTTTACAATGAACAGTAACAACTGTATATTTTCAGAAACAAAATGAAATAATTATAGCAATTTTTTTAAAAAAAAATAGTACAAACAAGATTTTTTATTTATTTTTTACATCGGATTAAAATCTATTTTATAACTGAATTAGACAAGCAACGCTATTACATCGTTATATTATACTTTGTAACCTGAACAAATTTGCTTATGTGACATTTCTCTACAATTTCATCTTCTATTACATATACCTTTTACATTCTCTATTACAACCTAAACTCAGGATTTACTTACGCTCCCTATATCTTCCCATTGCATTCACTTTACGCTCTTCATATCTCCCCTTTACCTTCTACTCATTCCTCTTCATTCTCACTGTTGACTTAAATTAATCTCATAGTTTACAATTCTCAAAAAAATGAAATACTTTATTTTTCTTCTTTTAATGTTTTTTCCTAACCATAATTTGGGATTTTGTAACCCATTGAACACTATTAAAAAAATCATTTTTCACATCGGTTGTTCTAGTCATCGTCATGGAAAGTTAAGATTTGACTTTTCACAACGATTTTCAAGTTATCTTAGAAAGTTTAATTTCTAAGACGATTTTGGGAAGAATCGTCTTAAAAATTATTTTCTAAAAAAAATAGATGCTTCTAAGATGATTTAGGAAAAATCATCTTAAAAAGTTTTTTTAAAATTAAAAATAATGAGGATGTTAAGACGGTTTTAAAAAAACGTCTTAGAATGTCTTCTTTTAAAAAAAAATGAAAATTCTCGACAATCGCAAATAGACATTCTAAGATGATTTTTAAAAAAATTGTCTTAGAACGTTTTTTAAATAAAATTAAAAAAAATTAAAGATTCTAAAATGATTTTAGAAAATAGACATTTTAAGATCATTTTTAAAATGTTTTTTTTTAAAAAAAAAAATTGAGGTTTTTTATTTTCTATTAGTTGTATTCATCTATTACAGTAGGATTCATGAAACACATTCTTTCTATCTATTATTAGTTTGAAGCAAAACTAATTCAGGTGAAGCAAAGCAAGATAGCTTATAATTTATGTAATTAAAATATAAAGTCTTTAGAGAATCTAAGGAGCAGTTATTCATTTCACTAATGAATGAGGTTATGAAGTCTGGACTTGTTACATCCAGTCTACACATATGACAGCTAAACATGCCGAATTCGAGTTCAAAAGAAAGGGTTAGACAATACAATGTAATCACAAAACTAATATTGCAAGTGATGGCCATTTACCAAGGTTTAAACATGCCAAGAATTACATCAAAAAATGAATGTTTACACATATGATATAATTGTGGTCCATTATCATCAAATCCAGCAACTGGCAATGTAAATATTCAATCATTGTTTCGCAACAAGATTAATCACTAGGGTTTCCTGAATTGAATTTGAAGCGTTCAAATTTGGGGTTTTCTTTGAAGAAGAAGAATAATAGTGACCAAATTAGGGTTTCTCTTTTATTTCTCTATTTGTATGTGGCTGTTGTTAATTTTGTGCACATACCTGTAGGGTGCTTAATTCGATGCTCTTATAAGCAGGTCAGTGCACGTGAATGAGAGAAAAAAGGAGGTTGTGGTTGGTGCACAATGAGTATGATGTCGGCGATGGTAATGCAGAGTGCAGAGTGCAAAGTGCAGAGTGCGAAGTGCGACAAGTGGTGATGGTACTTGTTTGGAACTAAAAAGTGCAACCACATATATGCTTAAACAGATTAACAAAAGTTCAAGAAGCAAAAAAAGATAAACAGAAGTCACCTTCTACTTGTCATCTTTGTTTTGCGTTTTGTAGATCCGCAACTTGAAGATGCGAGTTTTGAAGATCTGGAATTTAAGATCAGAGTGTGTGCTTGTACTGATATCGTGAAAGAGCATTTCCGATTTGCAGAGTTAGGTAGATCTCGTGAAGTTTTGGGTTTTGAAAATATGGATTTATGAGATTTGAGTGTTTAACCTTTCACACTGGTCTCAAAAGTGAGTGTGAATGGAAGAAGATTTAAGATGATGGTCATTGTTTCGCTGTTGTAGAATATAATTTTTTAAGTAGTGGAAGGACCACGGATTGGATGATTGTTGCTTTTCCATTGTGAAAACAAATTTTTGGCATTCGACAAATGAACTCTGAATTATTCTTTCATCCTTTTTTACTCTTTTTAATTTCTTTTCTCATGCAGAATCCCATACCAGAGCAACATTGTACTGCCATTGTGAAATCGAGTTTTTGGAATTTCATTTTGGTATTGCGCGAGAGTGATGTACAAAGAGTGAGAAATTGATAGAGGCTTCAGAATAACAGACAAAGAATATACAAAGGTGAGCACGCAATAGCCGCAAACAGTGATTTTCAATGGCGCTCCAAACTTTTTCAAATTTGCATATCCAAGACCATTTGTTTTTTCATTCGTATCTGTTTCATAGCCCCGTGCTTGCATGTTCATTACGTGATATATATTAATTAGATGGTACTTTCTATATTATTATTAATTTTATCTGTCTCTATACCACATCATTCGTTATTTCATGAATCTCTCTTCTCTTATTTCTTATTTTTTTTCTTCATCCATTTTCTTCTCGTATCACTGTTATTTTTTATTTTATTTTTTTCTCTCTCCATGGGTTGAGATATGTATTTTTATTTTTCTAATTATTTAAGGTAATAAATACACTAACTTAATCATTTTATTCTTTCATCATATAAAAAATCATTTTATTCTTTTATATAAAACATATATACGATTATAGTTTTCTTAATTTCTAACCAAATAAAGGTTGAATATTTTGGTAACCAAAGTCCAATCAAATTTTTATAAAATTATTGAGATATATTGTGTCATATATTGTCACGTGTGTGATTTGGTACCAATTATATAAGTTGTTACAATTAGTATTAAGTAATTCATAATTTCAAATTATATTTAAATAGAAGTTATATATAAATTAATGATTATATTAATATCTCATTAAGAGATTTAATTTAAATAAAATGTCAGTTATAGAAAATAATAAATACTATGTAATTATTGTTAATTATGAGCAACAAAAAATGCATTTAATGTCGCTACAACTAATATATATGTCAGTTAGCTGATAATTTAAAATTACATTTAATTAGTACTCCGTAATTAATTAAGAGATTTAATTGATTAAATTTTCAGTTATGGAAAAATAATAAATAATATAGTAATTAATATTAATTATAGACAATAAAAGAAAACAAATTTTTCTGCCAAAACCTAAAAATCCAGCCCTATATACAAGTCATTGAATCTGTGGATAACGTGTTACATAGTTGATAACAATAGAACTCACATGTATATATAGGTGTTACGTATTTTTATCAATTTTATAATTTGATAAAATGTTAGCACAAACTGCCTTATAATTTAGTTGCAGATAGGACACCTTATTTGATTCACTCAAAATTACTTGGATATCTTTATCCTTGTCCATGAACCTCTTTTAATTTGGTTCTTAATTCACCCAACTTCTATTTTTGATTGGATTCAAAAGCTAAGAAAAAAATAAAATAGAAATCAATAATTTTAAAATGAAATTATGAAAGATTTCGTTTGAATAAATATTAATATAGTAAAAAAAATACAATGATTTTGAACTATACTTCATTTCAAATTACAAGTATTTTGATATTGTTATGCATTTGGTATGATATTGTTGCTGCCACCCTATATTTCATTTTGATTTCTGGTTTCACTCTAGCATTCCAATTCAATAAATTTTAAAAATTTTATGAGGCATATAATAATATAGTATGAAAATAGAAAATTAAAAAAAGTAAAATAGGATTGCATTACAATTCATTTATATATGTGATTGCTAAGAGTCAATAACATACATACCATATATACTTTTAAATTCAATTTGCATCACATGATGATAAAGACAACATATAAATTAGTTATTGTTGAATTTAAAATCACTTGACATGCAAAATGATGGATGAACAAAAGTTACTTAAAATGAATTCATCCATTTAAGTATGAATGTATTTATTTGTAAATAATTTTGTGAGTTAAGCTTTTCTTATACCTTATTAAATAAATAATAGATATATTTTACAAATTAATTAAGTTTAGAAAAAAAAATAGTTCTATGAGGTATTATTGTTGGCGCATTTGTAAAATTAGTATTAATGTAGTTAGTAATGTGTAGTAAATTGGTAAGTATTAACCCATAAAATGGTGTAGTGACGTAAAAATCCACTGCATTTTCTTTGATTCCTTACGGTTACACATTGTAAGTAAGATAATCTTTAATTTAATGAGTTGGAGCACAACCTTATTATTTAACCCATGAAAAATAAAAGTAAATCGATGAGTATTAGTTTAACTATTGAATACTAAGTATATATTAAATTTTAAGTAAAGACTATAGAACTTCTATGTCCATTTTAGCTTTCAATGTTTCTTTCGGGTCACAAATTATTCTAATAATTAAATTTTAAGTAAAGACTATAGAACTTCTATGTCCATTTTAGCTTTCAATGTTTCTTTCGGGTCACAAATTTTTCTAATAATTGTAAGTTCCTTAACTTTTAACTTTGTATATAATTCTTTGAAACCATACTTGGTTTATTTCATAAAGTATATTTATTGCTAAATCCTTTTGTAACCCAATAAAAGATTTTAAAAATATGTAACAATATTTTGATTTTGGCCTCAATGAAAAAAAAGAAACACCTAACAACATATATTCATAGATAAAAAACAATCAGATTGTCCCTTTCATGTTGGGGTGATACAAAATGGTACCATTCTAGCCTAAAAATCATCAACTGACTCTCTCTACCAGCTTTTCCACCTAATTTTTGTTCTAGGATAACAAGCTAATTAGGAATCCTTTATTTTTTTCAACCTAATCCCTATTTTGATCTTGGAAAAAATATCTTTATCAATATACTCTTTCTCTTACACATTTATCGCTACCCAAAAATATAATGGAAAATAACTATATAGTTAGGACTCATAACAAAAATAAATAATCCATTCACCCGAAAACCCATATCAAGCACTAATATCTTTTTGTTTCCCTCTTATAATTGGTACTCAGCTTCTTATTTTTTACGCATTTCCATGAAGCAATCGGTTTGTCCATACCATTGGGAGCCTGTAAAACCACGGCTAATCTGATGAAGAATTCTAATAATCCATAAAGGAATGAGTAGCATGTCGTATCCATGAAGAATTCTAAAAATATTTCATTCTTTTATAGGATCCGGCCAGAAATTTTTGTTTGTGAATTCTTGGTTGGAAACAAAAAAATTCAGTTCTGTTTAATTAATAAAGGGATAGCCTTTTTATGCTTTTCTTGATATTCAATTTAAACTATATTTTCATGCTCTTAATAATAATAAAAGAAACATATTTTTTTTTAATACCAAGGTTATTTATTCACCTAATTAAGTTGGAAAAGTGGCATAATTATAAAAGTATAAGCTGAGACATAATTATGTTTCATTTATTCTTTTGTTTCCACCTTATAACAAGATATCTTCTATATATCTAACAAAACCACCACAGTTATTGTTTTAAATATATATATATATATATATATATATATATATATATATATATATATATTTGTTAAAATTATTTACATCTTTCTTAAAAGAAGCTATTGATAGATATATAAACACTTATTCCAACATTATTTCATCTTCTCTCTTGAATTATTATTTTTTTTTTGTTTAATTGTAATTCTTCATAAGGAGTTTACTACATAAATAAGAATTTCAATCTAAACAACATGTGATTTAGCTTATGGAAAGCTTAATGTCAGCTACTATAACTACTATAAAGACTAGACAAATCAGACAATTTTAAATATTTTGGTTCATTTCAATTTTTTTATTCTCTTAATATTGTATTTAAAATATTACTTTTAGTAGATGTTAACATTAATGAATAAGACAATAAAAGATGGATTTATAAAATGTAGTGCAAGAGTATTTGAGAATATGCCTTGAAAAAAAAAAAGAGTTCTTGAAAATATAATTTACTCATACATTATAAACTTATTGCTTATTCATCATGTGCTTAAACTTCTAATTAATGCTTAAGCATGATTTTACTAAAATATACAAAAATTCCATAAGAGTGTGTTTGAAATTTTTTTATTTTCAAAATTTTGTGTTTGAATAAAAAAAATTAAAATTATGAGGGTGAAAAAAATGAATGAAAAAAAGAATAGATATGATTGATGTGCTAGTTATACGTGTTTCTTTACGAGCTCAGACTATATTGAAGAAGACGGTAAGACAAGAATTTTAATTTCTCACATTTTAGAAAAAATTGAAATTTCAGAATTTTAGTTATTTAAAATTTTGTTTTAAAATTTTAAAATTTTAAATTCTTAAAAAAAACATCCAAACAATAAATTTTAAATTATAAAAGTTTAAATTCTTTTGATAAATTACTTTTTTTAATTAAAATTCTGTATCATACGCAAATTTATAATGGATTATTTGAGAGATTAAATGTCAGAATATTATTTTGCTGTGTAATAACTATGTGAATGTAAACACCAAAAAAATTACAATGATAAGCTTACAGTGTACAGTTCAAGAAAATCACGTTTAAAACTAACACATTAACTAATAAAATAATCTATTTTAATATACTTTTTAATCACCACTATTTTAAGTAATTCACTTATTTAGCCGTACGATGCGGATCGATATCTATTTTATGTAAGTACTCATTATTTTCTACAAAATTCTCTTATCTAGGAAAAATAAATAAAGAAAAGTACACAACTAGTAAGTAAGGAAGGAATAGAAAACTGCTTGTTCGCATTGTAAAAAACGAAAAACAAAAATAACAACTCATTTTCTTCTTCTTTTTTATTTATTATGACAAATAGTTAGCATTGTATAAAAAAAATGATATGATATAATAATTACTCTTTGCACAGAAAAAGTGTGACCATGCCGGTTAACTATGATAAATGCGGATCGTATTCGAGTTCCTCTGCGTTTTGAAAAAAAAAAAGGAAAATCATATAATTTTATCTTCTGTAAATTAGTCATTACGTGATAAAATAAAAGTTAAACTAAAATCTATTGAAAAAGTAAATGCAGAATTCGTGATCCATCCAATATTTTTCCACTTCAGAGGAAGAAGGTTATATAGTAGAAGTGAGAGGAAAAAGTGACTTCATAAGTCATAACTAGAAAATCTTATTGTTACAGAATTATCGTTAGTTAGTATCAAATAATCGTTCGGAAAAGTCCGATGAATCAATTCAATTCATAAATAAAGTCAAACTAATCTGAACGGTCAGTTATTCTCTAATTACTAGTATTAGTACTAGCACACTTTACGTTCGGTTGCACAATTTGCTCCAACACTTTGTGTTTCTCTCTATCTTTTTCTAACCATGCTCTTGGGAAGTTCTTCATCCATCTATGTCTCGCTCTCAGATAGAGCAAAGCTTGTCCCTTCTCTGTCTTCCTCTGCACCCTTTTTGAATTCTCTTAATGGTTCTTATGGTTTGAGGTTCTTCTCCAAGAGAAATGTGGGTTGTGGGGTTGTGGCTAAGGTCTCTAAGGAGGCTGAAAACCAACCCATTTTGGGTATAGCGTTTGAACCTTTTGAGGAAGTGAAAAAAGAGCTTCTTGTCATCCCTTCAGTGCCCCATGCATCACTGGCTCGCCAAATGTACACTGATCAGTGTGAGGCTGCACTCAATGCACAGATCAAGTGAGCTTCCTATGGTTTCTTGTTTTCCATTCTATTACTTAGTTAGTCCTTTTTCTCATCTCTCTCATAGACATTTGACATGGATGCTAGTTTTGCACAGTTATTAGGATGACACAATCAATGATAAATATAATGGAATGCTTCAGAAACTATAAAGTTTGAGTTTTTTTATTTTTAAAATATATATATTTTTCTTTTGTTTGCATGTAGAAAATATTTCATCAAGCAGCATGTGTCTCAGCCCTTACCATGGTAGTGTATGCTTCGATGATGAATGATTGTGGAAAGACTATTATTTTTTAACAAAACTTAGATGAAGTTCTATATGTGTTTTAGGTGTTGTTATTTTATTAGAATTAGAGTTTTATTTCGTTGTATGTTTGGATCGATTAGTGTACAACAGACGAATGTAACGAACGTGAAAAACAGAAGCTATTCTTCTTAGCTTCTATGTAGGTATTTTGTGTACTGGACGTGAAGAGAGATAATATGATCCACATTTTCTAATATTTTTCAAACATCACTCGATAAATTGTATAATAAAGATTTTCATTAAATGCCAGCGCAGATTATCGAGCTAAAACTTTAATTTTGACCAAGGAGCAACACTAAAAAAGCCTATGAAACTAAATCTAAGTTATATCATTTTTTTTTCTGTTGTGAGAGGGTTAATTTGAGGAACACAAGTGTTAATTTGTAGGGAAATTCTATGGTACACTTAGAAATTTAAGGGTTTGGCACTGACAAGCTCTGCATCCTTGTCTCTCTTTAAACACATTCAATTATTGGCCAAAAAACAATCGCATTAAAATCTTTAGATTTCTCTGGGTACTACAGCAACTCATCTCTAGTTCATGCAAATATCTTATGCTATTTTTTTCTTTTGATTCAGCGTGGAGTACAATGTCTCCTACGTGTATCATGCCATGTATGCCTACTTCGACAGAGACAATGTTGCTCTGAAGGGATTGGCCAAGTATTAGCCCTAAATCTCATGTTCTTTTGTAATTTGAATTTTATTATGACCTCGATGCTGGTAAATTACACACAATTTTGCAGATTTTTCAAGGAATCAAGTATGGAGGAAAGACAGCATGCTGAGATGATGATGGAATATCAGGCATTTTGCTATATCATTGATTCTTATATTTCATACCAATAATTTTCTAGCATTCTTTTTATTAATTATTTTCATTGCTGATGATATTACACCAGAATAAAAGAGGAGGCAGAGTTCAGCTGCAGTCAATGCTGATGCCATTTTCAGAATTTGATCACTCAGAAAAGGGTGATGCATTATATGGTAAGTTTTTTTTTATAAATATATATATATATATATATATATATATATATATATATATATATATAATAAATATTGAACTTTTATTTTTATTTTTATTTTTACCTTGGTTTGCTCATCTTTCATGAGTGTTGTTTTGTTCTATTATTCGTGAATTTGAATGGTTTCTATGATTATACTTACTATTTCTGTCTCGCCCTATTTCGCAGCAATGGAACTTGCATTATCTTTGGAAAGGCTGAATAATGAGAAGCTTCTAAATTTACACAGCGTACGTCACTTCTATAGTTCTATTTTCTCAGTACTTTTGTGAATTCAACTCAAACCTTTTTAATTCCACTACCTCCCAATGGAATCTTACTATGTTGTTGAATGCCAATAACTAGTTTTTATCACTATATATGCAGTTAGCAAATGAAAACAATGATGTGCAATTTGTTGACTTTCTTGAAAGCGAGTTTTTGGTTGGTCAGGTAAATCAATGTCCAGTAGTGTGATTCTTTCTATTGCTGTCAAGAGTAGTTGAGTAGCATGGGAGAAACATTGTTCTCATTAATTTCTTTTTGTTGCTTAAGGTGGAAGACATTAAAAAGATCTCAGAATATGTGGCCCAGTTAAGAAGAATGGGAAAAGGACATGGTATAATATATGTTAACTACTTGCATCTTATAAACCAAACGGTTGATTCATATTCATATACTTTGTGGTGAAATTAAAGTATTTTATTATTGGTGGACCTGCAGGTGTTTGGCACTTTGATCAGATGCTCCTTAATGGAGGTGTAGCTGCATGATATTTGTCTACAATATTGCCTACTAGCATTTAAGCAGAAAACATTTATGCCCATGAACTCATACATATTTTCACCAATAATTGTCCTAGTTTTTTTTTTTAATTATCATGTGAAATCTTAGTCAAGTCAAAGTAGTTAGGTTGGGGTTAGTTTTCAACTTGAGTAAACCTTGAATCTCAGTAAATTTGAGGCTTCTGCTCGTGCATAAATGTGTTTAATTATTTGAACAAAGAAGCTATGGTAAAATAGATGGTATATATTACTCCAATCTTAGATGCATGATTACCGATGCCAAATGCAAATTAATGAAGCTATTCACTGAGCATGAGCTCACAATCTTTTACTAACTTTTATATATATATATATATATGTGTGTGTGTGTGTGTGTAGAAAATCCAAGTAGAGGTTATAATTATAACCATATCATGCCAAAGAATGCCTCACGTCTCAACCCTGCCCCTTCAATGATGTTAAACGACCGAAAATTCTAAACAACGATCACTTCAAGTGCACTTTGAATGGTTCACTTACAATTTATAAACTCCAACAAATCAATGCAGTAAGATTGCTAAAGGTAAATTTTAGTATAGCGGTGGAAATTTACATAGTTAATCTGAAAAAAAAAAAAAAAAACTGCATGTTTTTGTTGTTGTTTTTTTTTTATATAAAATTAGAGTAACTGCCAACAGAAAAAATATAAGCATCTATGTTGACACTATTAGAACCAAAAGAACGCGTCCTTAGCCAAAAGAACTGTATATAGAAGACCAGTTTTTAAGCTAATGGCACCATGAGTTTTTACATATTATATATGATTAATGGTATATTGAGCATTGTTAAAATACTACTTAATAACTAACATTAGCACATCTTTATAACGTATGGATTGCTCTGATTCATTACCGATGTAATGACAGTAAAAAATAAGATATGGAGGTACCTTGAATCGTGAAACGGAGTCTTGGGAAATCTTCAATTATTGGCCATAGTGAAAGTATCTGTTTATCATAAAATGAGCAAAGTAGGGGAAGAAAGAGACTCGAGAGATTTAGTTTAAAAACCAGTAGACGCTGAAGAATTCAGACATGCTCACACCTTAGAAATATAAGGAGCTTAATCTATTAGACACATGTACGTTATTAAGTCTAAATAACTAATATTATCAGTTAAAATTATAAATGTTAATTCGTGGTTAATATTAATAATTAGCTAGTATTAATCTACAAACTCTGACAGATAGATCATACATGATGCTACTAGAAATTATAAATACTGTTCAAGTCTAAGGTTAACTTGTGAAGTAACTCCCAAAATAAGGCTACCAAATTGAAAGCTAAATCAGATATTACTCTATCGTGGTCCACACTAGAATTAAAAAGAGCAAAATGAAGATGAACTCCATTGCATCCTATGGAATCATTAATTAACTCGCATCATCAATACGAAATTTTGATTCTCATAACCAAGAAGAAAGGAAACAAGGAAAAATTTGGGACGAGGGAAGTGGGTATATGGTGTGCATCACGAGTCACGAGAATTCTTATTCAAAAACATAATAGTAACTAGAGAAAATTGAGAAGTAGGAAAGTGAAAATAGACTTGGATTGAAATAAGAAAATTGATTACAGTGTCCACGCGTGGCATAGAATATTCTAGGAGACAATTTTAGCTATCTTTTTATAAATTGGCATGGCTGAACAATTTTTGTATTTTAAATTTCACTTAATTATGTTTTTTTGTCCCTAAAACTTGAAATAAATCTAGTTTTTGTCTCTCAAATTTAAAAAGAATTATTTTAATCTTCAAATTATATATATATATATATATATATATATATATATATATATGATTTTAGTCTTTCAAATTATTATATTTACAGATTAAAAACAGTTTTGAAATAATTATTTTATTCCCTCAAATTTAATATTTACGAACTAAAAATGTATTTTTTTTTCAAATTTAAGTGATTAAAATGATCCTTTTTAAATTTAAGAAATAACCAAAATCAAATTCACTCTAAAATTTAAAAACTAAAAACATAACTAATCCTTTAAATTTCTTAAATGAGTTAATTAAGTTTGTGAATATCCAGCATTCCGTTTGTGCCTTTTAAAGGCAAAGCTACTGCATGGAGAATGAAAGCTGATTTGACAAAGAGAAATATTGTGCCCAAAAACAAGAGATATTTGTGCTAAAGAAGATGCAACTACACGTCATTTTATGTATGTGCTCACGCTCATTTTCTGAATTATTTTTTATTTTTTATATATACGTAATCTATAAATCAATGTTTTTAAGGTGGGATTAGTGATTAAACATGTAAATATACTTATTCAAGACAAGATTCAATGGTGGTTTAACTGGCTTTATATTTTTTAATATTATATAATACGTTAAATAATATAAGAATATAAAAATAAGGATTAAAAATTATAAATTAATATAAATAACTAAATTATATGATTAATAAGATAAAAGTAATAATCTTGTAAAAAAGATAAAATTAATAATAATTGATACTAATGAGAAATATTTAAAATATGTATTTTTGTTTGTCTTAAAATATTTGAAATTAAATTAAAAAAATAAAAATTAAAAATACCAGTTCAAAATTTAGTTTTCTACACCGATTTTGCACTGGTTCGATTAGTTCTCATGTATTCTGTGACGCTCTGATTTTTTGGAGTTACTAAAATATAGTTACTGAATCATTCACCAGATCAGTTCTCAATTGAACTGGTTGGTCGATTTGATTTTCAGAATAGTACTAATAATACACCTATACTTATATATTGTTCAAAAATCATTACCTTTGCACAAGCATTTTGACCCTTCTCACAGCTGGTGTCTTTTTCCAAGTTAGTGTTTCCAAACACTGAAAATACAAAAAAATCATAGACAACATAATTTTTATGAATCATCACTAAACTTAAAGTCATAAAACCGGTTAATCCACTTTACTTTATATGGGCTAAGGCCGAAAAACACACATAATGAAAAGCTTATAAGGCCGAAAAATTCATTGAAACCTATGAGTTAGGACCAACCCATGAGCCTTGAATTTTAAAAAATTAACTCACCTTTTTTTAATAAAAGTTTAAGAATTTCTTCTGTTCATTATAAATCTCTCTTAAAAAAAATAGTACATGAATCAATAATATAGTTATTTATAATATTTTAAAAAATCATATGGAAACTCAAATTATTATTATTTATATATGAACTATTATTATAAAATTAGATTAATTACTCATTTATCCTTCTCCATACGTATACTATTTTTTATTTTTAATTCTTATATTTAAAATATACATACATATATATATATATATATATATATATATATATATATATATATATATATATTTTACTCCATGTATTTTTGATTTTTTTTGTCAAGAGTGTCTTAACTAGCACTGTTATAAGATATAATTTTGGCGATGTAAAACCATAAAATATTTTATGATTCTTGACTCACCCTTGCTTAGGGATAGATTGGTAGGTTGATCTGCAAAAATAAAGAAAAAAGTTTTTATCTTTTATTTTATAAAATTAACCAAATTGACAAATTTAATTGAACAACATAAGTATATCAATTACTTATCCTAAATATGATTTGCATATAAACTTTTCAATCAGTATTAGAGGAATTGAATTTATAAAATAAGATGAGAACAATATACAAAAAATTTTAAAAAAAATATAAAGTGAAAAACCGAAGCCTAAACACTTAATATTATTTCTATATTTTTTAAAAAAGTGATATATGTGTAGTGGGCTGATAAGCTAACTTGGGGTTGGCAAGTTAAGCAAGGTGGATCAACACTAATTAACGAGTTGAATCACTTAATGTATCTTATCATTTTTGGCAAGTAGGACGAACCAACTTGTTGAGCATCATTTTTACATTATGCTATTCTATTCATCACGCTTCTTGATCCCTTTGATGAAGACAAACAAGTTTGGAAATTCACCTCAAATGATTCCTATTCTATTCAAAGTGTCTATCATCATATCATGAATTCTTTGTTGAGCAATGATCATCTAAAGGTTCAAGGTAATCGATATTTAATCTAGGAGTTAAATGTTCCTCCAAAAAATAAGCATTCTATGTGGCATTATGATATATATATATATATATATATATATATATATATATATATATATATATATTTGCCAACTTGCCTAGTCTTGCCGGATTGACGAGTTAAGCAAGGATGGTCAACACTAATTGGAGAGTTGAATCATCTTGTCCATCTTGTCATTTTTGGCAAGTGAGACAAGCCGACTTGTTAAACATCTTTTTTACATTCTGCCATTCTATCCATCCCGCTTCTTGATCCCTTTGACGAAGACAAACAAATTTGAAAATTCATCTCAAATGATTTCTATTTTGTTTGAATTGTTTATCCTCATATCATGGATTCTTTGTTGAGCAATGATCATTTAAAGTTCAAGATAATTGGTCTCTAATCTGGGAGTCAAATGTTTCTCCAAAATTTAAGCATTCTCTGTGGCATTTTCTTAAACATTGTTTGTCAACTTCTGAAAAACTAATTTCCAAAGGTGTAAGTTACCCTCCTAATTGATGTTTTTGTTCTTACCCTTTTGAAAATGTTTATGGACCGTGATCAACTCCAAAAACCATTCAATTGAAAGTTACAAAGAATTTATGTTTGATTTGCTTCTCCATCTTTAACATCAAGAAAGAACCAAGATTATGGTTATTCTTTGGAGTTTGGAAAAATTGAAACAATAAAGTGTGGGGCAATATTGATTCATCTCCAACAATAGTAGTCTCCCAAGCTCTTCAATATTTTTCAAAATGGCTCTCAGCTCGCAACAAAAGCTCATTTGTAATGCCAACTCCCATTGCAGCTCCTACCTCATACATGGTCTCCTCCTCCACAAGGCTTTATATTAAATGTAACATAGATGCTGCCATGTTTAAGGATCAGAACTCTTTTGACATTGGTTTATGTTTGTGGGATGATTTTGGCACTTACATCAAGGCTCGAACTCAACTTTTTCCAATAATTCCTCAACCTCAGGAAGGAAACTTAGATTTTTGCTCTCCACCAAGCCATTCAATGGATACAACAACTCTAGTTAACAAATGTTGTCTTCGAAACAAATTACAAATTGATCAAGGACAATATCAAATATGTAAAAAAGGGACACAATGTTTTCCATGCTTTATTAACCAAGTGTAAGATATCTATATCACTAGCTTCAAACACTCATATGAGTTTTGTAGAGAGACATATCAGTATTATTGCTCCCAACTTAACTAGGACTTCAATATTTCATGTTAGCTCTCATAACTTTATTTGTATTCCAACAAATATATTATCAACTATCGTTAATGGTATGATTTTGTTTGCGGAAGAAAATATAAAAATTTATTACTAATTAATTAAAAAATTTGGTTAGTATTCTTAAAAAAAAAATGGCTAGTATATTTTTTAAAATAATTCTTATAAAATTAACAACTTATTATTCAAGTTAATAATATTGAAGGAAAGTGTAAAACTTCACTGCATAGCCTATTGTATGTAAAAATAACTTAGTAGATTTATCATGAGAATTTCAGATTGGACATAAAACACTCGAATCCTCAAGCTACTAGCTGTAGCATATTAGTACACTAGAACAACAACAATAATAATAATAAAAACTCGAGGTTGTTACAACACACAAAAGAGTAGTTTATCTATCTGCAACAGCAACAGGGTGACAGTGACACTGTCGTAGGATGGAGAAGGTGGTATGTGTGACCGGCGGCAGTGGCTGCATTGGTTCATGGCTCGTCCATCTCCTCTTGGATCGCGGCTACACCGTTCACGCCACCGTCCAAAATCTCAGTTTTTACAATCCACACTCTTTCATTCATTCATCATTTCATTATTATTATTACAACTCTCACACAACACAACACAACCTTTCTAAATTAATTTGCTTTTCCTTCTTCTCACTAACAACAGACGATGAGGCCGAGACGAAGCATCTACAATCCCTCGACGGAGCGTCCACACGCCTCCGCCTCTTCCAGATGGATCTCCTCCGCCACGACACCGTCCTCGCCGCCGTGCGCGGCTGCGACGGCGTCTTCCACCTCGCCTCTCCCTGCATTGTCGACCAAGTCCACGACCCCCAGGTCTTGTTTAACCAAAATTCTCTTAAATCTTTAATCTTTTGAGGTTTTTGCATGACCCCATTTCGGTTTCAATGCAGAAGGAGCTTCTGGACCCGGCGATTAAGGGAACCATGAACGTGCTCACGGCGGCGAAGGAGGCAGGGGTGCGGCGCGTGGTGCTCACTTCCTCCATCTCCGCGGTTACGCCGAGCCCCAATTGGCCCGGTGATGTTGCCAAGACGGAGGAATGCTGGACCGACGTTGAATATTCCAAGCAAAAGGGGGTTAGAGAGGGTTTTCAATTTTTCATTTTCATTTTGTTTTTTTTTTTTTCTGGGTGTGTGTTAAGTGTTTGTGTTTTTGTGTGTGTGGAACAGTTGTGGTATCCGTTGTCGAAGACTTTGGCTGAGAAAGCTGCTTGGGATTTTGCCAAGGAGAATGATTTGGATGTTGTGGTGGTAAATCCTGGCACTGTGATGGGTCCTGTTATTCCACCAAGGCTTAATGCAAGCATGGTCATGCTTGTGCGCCTTCTTCAAGGTAATGATAGGTGGCTAATCAATTGCTTTTTTTTTTTGCAAACATTACTGCAGAAGTGTCTTTGATGTTAATGGGAATTTTTAATTGCTGTGTGAATCAGGGAAGTCCTAAAAACCAAAGTATCCAAGAGCCACCGGCAAGAAGAGTTAAGAGTAGATTGCATGATTTTTTTAGCCATGTGAAAAGGGGTCGAGAGAGACCAAGAAAGACATCTAAGGAAATTATTAAAAGGGATCTTATGATGAATAGTATAATAAAGAATTTGACTTTTAACTGAGCCCATTGACTGTCAAGCAATCTATGTAGCTGACTTCATCTAGTAAGATAAAGTTATTTTTGTTGTTACCAAAGTATGCAAGAATGTTGGTCATGGTGGAGATTCTTTTTTATAAGCTCTGCTAATGGATAGTACGTTTGTTTGATTTTGCTATAATCTTTTCATAAGTATTTTGCGCTCCACCAAGTGTTAATTGTTGTTGATCCAAATACTAATGTTGAACAGTTTATAAATTATTCCCAACTTATAATTTTTTGGGGGGTTACTGAGAATTTGTGATATTTACTATGTTGTGTTGCAGGCTGCGCTGAAACATATGAGGACTTTTTTATGGGATCGGTCCACTTTAAGGATGTAGCATTGTCACATGTTTTGGTGTATGAGAACAAATCAGCGGCTGGTAGGCATCTGTGTGTTGAAGCTATCTCTCACTACGGTGACTTTGTGGCAAAAGTTGCTGAACTTTATCCAGAGTATAATGTGCCTAAGTAAGTAAGCTACACACTTGATAGATGTATTGGCAATACTATGCAATCATCTTTTGGTAGGTAATTAAGGAGTTAACGATGCTGCTGGATTCTTGAATGAGTTGTTGAAGAAATTCTTATTCTTATTTGAATGCCAAGCAATTTGGTTCATGTGAAGAGCAATGGTTTTCAGTAATGCACTAACTAATCTATCTTGTTTGCCATCAATCTTCTTCTGGTTGTGGTTTCTTATGAGTTATGAACTGTTCTGTACCCTAAATGGCTTTTGCTGCAATGGATAGTGCATGCTGTAGAGTACACCTTCCATTCTTTCTCAAAACATTCAAAATGAGGAAGTGATTAGTTAGAGTAGCATTTGAAGCTGAGTAGTTCTTTTAGACTTGTCTGTATATTGTTTTCATAATCAAAATATCAGGTTGATATAATAATGCTACTAGTCATCATTAATACAGAACTTACTTTGTACTGTGTCATCTTCCCTTAAAGGATGCAACGAGATACCCAACCGGGATTATTAAGAACAAAGGATGGAGCAAAGAAACTGATGGATTTGGGTTTGCAATTCATTCCAATGGAGAAGATTATTAAGGATGCTGTAGAGGATTTGAAGAGCAAAGGGTTCCTTTCTTAAATGATGCTGCTGCTATTTAGAACTTGTGTTAGAGTTATATTAGAGTGTAGATTTGTGATGTTTGCAATATGAGCACTTGTGACACAAAGTGTGTATAATTTGTTTCCTCAATAATGCAAATTGAGGCTGACTCAATATGTATTGTCAATCTGTTACTACTTTTTTTCTTATTATTATTAATAAGGAATAAAAGCTAGAATAGACGGGGAGAGGTTAAGGACTTGAATATCACTGGCTCTGGCTCTCATGGACATTTCCAACATTTTCCATAACATTTCTTCTTGCACTAAACACACAAGGAATTGCATTTCACATTAACTGTTTGTAATTATAATCATGTGCGAAATAATCTAGGAATTGAAGATACGACACCAGGAAATTGCAATATATTAAATTTTAAAATTTATAGGACACTTTATAAATATAATATACTGTATAACATTAACATGAATTTAAAAATAACATTAATTTTAAATCATGAGCAAATTTATGATTAAAAATAACATTATGCCTCATCTTATTTTTAGTTTTAAGTTTTGTTCACTTTAAAGGAGAATTTTTGTGGAGTTTTATTCCCAAAAATTTCAATTCGAATCCTCATTCCTTTCTGCCTGTATTTTAGGCTTAAATGTAATTTAGATCTTTCTTATTTTAGTTGATTTATAATTTTTATTTTCAATTTTAAAATTAAGACATTTAATCATTTTATTTTAAAACATCCGTGATTTTAGTATTTTCATTTCAAAATACAAATATTTAGTATTCCTATTTTAGAAATTTCATAATTTTGATTAAATTCTCAATTTTATCTTCATTTATTTCTTATCTTTTGGTCAAATTATACATTATTTAAGGTACCATTAACAAATGGTGTAATTAATTATAAAGTAAGAAATAAAGCATGTAAAATTAAAGAATAAATTAAAATTGTAGATTTTTTAAAATATGAAAATTAAATTTGTGGATTTTTTAAAATATGAAGACCAAAATTTTATATTTTGAAATAAGCAAATAAGCAACTGAAATTGCGGATTTTTTAAATTAAGAAAATCAAATCTTACAATTTTAAAATAGAGAAATTAAATTTATGGATCAAATAAAATATGAGAATCAAAGTTACATATAAGTCTATATTTTATATAGTACTTTTACTTTGTTATGCAATGTGAAACTAGGGGTATAAAGTGATAGTGAATTCAAATTGATGCAAGCTAAATTAATTTGTTTTTATGTTTGAATAATTGAACCCACATTAAAATTAAATATTTAAGATCAGTTTCAGACTTTCGGTTCCCTGTAGTTGCACTTGTACACATACAAGTTCTCTTTCGCTCTCTCTTTCACCGGAATCGGATCATGTCTGGAGCGTACGATCAAGAGGGCGGCTACGGAGGCGCTGGATACGGTCATGGTGGTCGAGGAGGTGGAGGATTCGGTGGTCGAGGTTTGCAATATTCTCTCTATTTTTCTTCCTTTTCTTTTTCTTCAATCGTAAAATGCCTTAATTTTATTTTCATTGCAACAGGCGGAGATCGTGGTGGACGAGGTGGCGGCCGCGGTGGCGGAAGTGGTAGAGACGGAGACTGGCGTTGCCCTAACCCAAGGTTTGAGATTTTACCCTGCCTTTCGAATTTTACCTTTCTTATTTTCTGGAAAAATATTGTGTTTTCAGTAATTGGAACTGTGGATATATTATACACCTGATGATTCTTATGTTTATGCATTTGATTGGAAATTTGGTATTATTATTATAGTTGTGGGAATTTGAACTTTGCGAGAAGGGCCGAATGTAACAAATGTGGTGCTCCATCTCCTGCTGGTGCTAATGACCGTGGGGGAGGTGGTGGTTATAATAGAGGGGGACATGGTAACAGTCGTGGGGGTAGATCTGGTAATTTTGATGGAGGAAGAGGTAATGGCTATAACAGTGGTAGGGGTAATAACAATGGTGGTAGAAGTGGGGGAGGCAATAGAGGTGGTTCATTCAGTGGTAGTCAAGGTTTTGATGATGGTGGTGCTGGTGGAAACTACCCACCTGCGTACAATTCTTATGGTGGGAATTCAAATTATGAAACTGATGCGGTTCCTCCGCCTGCTAGCTATGTGGGTGGGCCTGCATCTTATCCTCCATCATATGGGAGTAATGCTGGTGGTTATGGTGGCGGCAACAATATAGCTGATGCACGATATGGTGGTAGGTCAGGGCCACCAGTTGGAAATGACTGTGGTTATGGTGCTGGTAGTCAAGGTGGATTTGGTGGAGCTCCTGCTGAGCCCCCTGCTAAGGTGAAGCAATGTGATGAGAATTGTGGGGATTCCTGTGACAACTCTAGAATCTACATATCAAACTTACCGCCAGATGTGACTATTGAAGAATTGAGAGAACTTTTTGGAGGCATTGGACAAGTAATGTTCTGATCTGTTGACTTCTGCACCAGCTCTATAAAGAGTTATTTGTTCTTTGAGCTATGGTTTGCATGATAATGCCCTTTTTCAGAGTAAATTAACTTATTATCCGTTTGCTCACTGAGCAATTGAGCATGCATGTGTATATCTGCGAATTCTGCTTTATTTACGCAAGAAATAGTTGACCCCCTGGCTTCCTGAGCATATTTGTTCATTTCTCTTGGGGACTCCAGAGACAGAACATGCTATAGATTTTGATTCCTGTATATGTATATCTGATTTTGGCAATGTGTCAAGTCTCATACTCACATGTCTTTGTAACTGTTTAGGTTGGAAGAATAAAACAGAAGAGGGGGTATAAAGACCAGTGGCCTTGGAACATAAAGCTATACACTGATGAGAAAGGAAACAACAAGGGTGATGGTTGTCTTGTCTACGAAGATCCTTCTGCAGCTCATTCTGCTGGCAGTTTTTACAATAGTACTTGATCTAACTGCTACTACTCTCTTGTTTTTAAGATACTTATTGTTTATCTTCTATTATGAACATGCACTTACCATTGATCTTTCATTGCAGATTATGATTTGAGGGGTTACAAAATAAATGTTGCAATGGCAGAAAAATCTGCTCCAAAAGCTCTGCCTGCATATAACCATGGGTATTCCATTATTTATCATTTTTCACATTGATGTTGACTGCGTTTATTTTGTCAATGAAAATGACTGCTCTTGAAATATTTAGCTGTAGCAGTGTCAGAGTCAGTATGTAAATGCTGTGTGATTGTTATTTCAGTGTTTTCTAGGTTCTGATTTCCTCTTTTAATGATGACATAGTAGTAGCATATTTAGGCTGCACGCGCTCCACCACCACATTTAATAATAATGATAACGATATAAAAAAATATTCATACCAATTTTCTGTATAACCTTAAAAGATTATGCATAAATATATTCATTGGGTTGATGCTGGGATTCATTTGTTAGAATTTGAAAAATAGGTAAACAATATGTTTTAGATTCTACTGTTTGATTCTTTTGGGGGTTAATATTTTCCTCTCCCGTTTTTATTTTTTGGCCAGGATGCCCTTGAGCAGGTTAAAAATCTTATTTTTCTAAAATGCATATGAATAAACCTCATATTTTCTCTGGATTACTGTTGTATGCTTAAAAATCAATAAATCTTATTTGAATATTTATTTTGTCTAGAACTTTTTAAATGATATATCCTAAAAAAAAGCTACACCCATAAAATGAATTGATATATCTCAAGAAGAACCTGGCAGAGTAGTAGAAGTGTAAAACATATTTCTGTGGTGTCACAGCATTGATTGTTTGACCTCCTCACGATGTCGAAGTGTGGAGCATCATGGTGTGTTTTAACGGAGTAGAAACTGCTGCCTGAAATTGCAGCTGCTACTTTAACCCCATCAGTAAAAACACCACTTTGTCCCTCTTTTGTTTTGTATTTTTTAGTACATTTTGGTGATTTTTGTTGTCTCCTGCACTCCCCCCTCTAATATGAATGATCCAGCTATGTGTTTTTTTACTAACTCCTAAAACAAGTGTTTTCTGGCCAAACTTGTCCTCTTTCCAGCTGCCCCAGTCTCTGCACTCAGGACTCTGTGCTGTCACCTCTGTTTTGCTTCTTTTAATCATTTTCTTTCTCATTAACATCTTTTACCCATTCCAAGCTGATATTTATTTTTATTTTGGTGCATAGATGGCCTAGTGTACAAACTTGGTAGACAATTGTTTTTCGTTATGTGTTACTCTTTTTTATTTGCTATTTGCTCTTCTTTGGCAAGTTCCCGGAAAATGTTGTTTTATTTCCAGCCATGTCCATTTCCCTGCTTTGATATTGCTCTGTTTGATTATTGACTTGGTAAATATGCCTTAAACTAATAGTGATGCGTGTCAAAAAATTTATATAATTAATGATGAATATATCTTTAATTTTGGGTATTTTTTTTAGCAATTATGTGTGGACAATTTAAATTATTTATGGTGTCCATAAGCTTTAGTATAGCAGACATCCCACCAATTTAAAAGTTTATATAGTTATACTATTAACTAGAAATCTAGTGTCTCCATTAGTTGTGATTATTGATTTGATTAGAATGCCTAAAATATAGATATCAGGTGATGGCTGATTAATCTTGTTATAAATCTTTGAACTTGCTCATTATTTTGTTGTGGATGTCTGTCATTGTAAGTGGGGAAAATCACATTTGAATAGTGCCTGAATGAGACACAAAAAATTACAATAGATTAATGAAAAGGCTACAGTTGAGTTTTATTCTAGAGGTTGAGTTGATTAGATTGGGATGTATTTTTTTTTGCACTATAACAGTTTTGAAGGTAATTATTGACTATACAAATGACTTTCCAAGTTACAAATAAATGTTGGTGTTTACAGATGAATGTATTAATTTTTTTGTTTATGTTTAACATTATTTTTGAAAATTCTATAGGGGCAATAGGGGTGGCTATGGTGGAGATAGACGCAGAGACAATTATAGAGATGGAGGCAGTTCTGGGCCTGATAGGCGTGATAATTACGGTGGGAATCGATCACATCCATACTGAGGGCTTCAATAGTGAACATTTTATGTACTATGGTTTATGGTCTGAGGAATTTGTTGTATTCAGTTGGTTGGTAACTTGAAATGGAAGCAAAGAGGTAGGTTGTTCACTTACTTTTAGCAAGACCTCTTTGCTCCTTCTGGTTTTGTTTGTCACTCGTTGGAGGATTTTTAATTTTAGGCAGGGATTAATTTGAGCATGTGAATGTTTTTAGAGAGGCAAGTGGTAGTCTCCAAGCTGCCGAGGTAGTTTGATTGTTTCTGGTGAGTGCTACTTGCATTGGAAACATGCTCTATTCTTGCTTAGAATTTGAACATCGTGTCATTTTGTGGATAAATGCTTGAATCCCTATTCTCTAGCTCGTCCCATGCGGCATCTGGTTCAATCAGGTGGTGGCATTAATGAAATGTTTTATGTTAAGTCATGCTTCATGTATCAATAAATCCCAAGTTGAGAATATTTGAGCTGTAATTTGCTTGCTTCTTTTCTAGAAAAAATTGTTCCTGGCTACATGTTGGCAGTGTTGCATTTAACCTTAACACATATAATACAAGCTGTACAATCATGTATTTTGCAAAAGTGTTATATGCTTAATTATCCTCATTTCGAGGAGTGCTAGCAACACATTTATATCTAACACATTATCTACTATTAATTAAATTTTATTTTGAAGCTATAAAATAATGAGTGGGACTCATTAAATAAGAAGTGAGATCTACAAATTTTTGTGATTTTCAATAAATTTTAACTAATAATAGTGAATGTGTTCAAAAGAAAAGTGTATTGCTAGCATTTGTCGTACATTTTTTATCCCTTTAGTTTGAATTATGTGTGATTTTGGTCTTGATTTTTTTTTCTGAATTAATGAAGTTTCTTTATTTTTAAAATTAAACAAATTTGGTCTTGTTGTCTATTTTCTTTTACTTAAAATCTTTAAATTATTATTATTTTTGTTTGCTTCATCTTTTTAAAATAACTAACCATCCAAGAGTTTTTGAAGATTTCTTTTTATTTTCATATTGCCTATTTGAATCAGGTTTGAACCATTTATAACTTAAGCTAGCAAATAATATCATGTAATGCATGAAATCCTGGGCAATTTGTTTTATCTTCTATCAAAATATGAAATACGGATGCTGATTATGCATACTGCATGGTGAGCCTCTAGCTATGGATGTTCATAGCAGTATTCTTTCGAATGTTTAATGACTAAGGTCTAAGTACAGTTGCTAGATTTTTTTTGGTGGTTTTGCTTATTGTTATCATTAGCAAAACTTTCCTTCCGTAAGTTGAATGGTTATGTAAGTTGGATCAATTACTTGCCCGTTTAGTTTCTGGCCTATGTATGGTTTCATAGGTAGGAAAACCTTAGTGTTCTGATTGGATAAAAAAATATGCCGTGTTTGGCCTTGTTTCCTTCTGATTGATCCTTGCAGGTCGCCTGGAATTTTGTCGTTTGTGCTCTAGGGTGTTGTAAGAAGTCAAAAATAAAGGGTCAATTAGTTAGTAATTAGATAAGATTAGTATTTTATTTTAAAAAGATAATTAGATAAGATTAGGAAGTTATGATTAGGATTTTATCTTAAACAATTAGATAAGATTAGGAAGTGAGTATAAATATCTGCTTGTACTCATAGAAGACATTTAGAAAATAAAATTTATCTAGTTTGTTTCCTCTTTTACTGTGAGTAAATAGTGAGTGAAGTTACGTTAGAAATTTATTTCTAATTGTAATAGGTTTCATAGTGTTCCATTAGTGTTCTGATTTGATTAATAATACGTCGTGTGTTGGCCTTCTTTGGCTCTGAATCTGATCAATTCTTGTAGGTAGCTGCCCGAAATTTTGTTGTGCCATGCCAGAGTTTGTTTGCTTCGTGGCTAAGTTATTGCATAGATGGAAGCTGTAGTAGTAGTGTTACAAGTTTTGTTCACCATACGGAAGTGTAGATAGATTTTGTTAAGATGTATGTTCTTATTTATCTGTTAGTTCATAAAAGCGTTCTGTAGCAAGAAACGAAAGCTACTGATTGTTAAAAAACATTTATGTAATAATTGATTATCCGGTTAATGTTATGATTGAATGAGAATTTGATGTGCAGCAAAATATTTTTTTCGTTTGACAAAAATTGATTTGGGCATGTTTAACCCTAACATGTGATTGCAAAGATCGTTTGCCACGAGCCAAGAGAAATTGATAGTGAGTCATGACTTTATATCAAACATTTGATATAAACTTACTATCGTAGTCCTTATATCAACATCTGACATATATAGATCATTACCTTTTCAAATTGTGTATTTTTAATATGATTTGAACAAAAATACTAATATATTTTTAACACTTTTTTTTTAATATAAAAGGAAATGGAAACTACTGAATGATGGTGCCCGGGTCCTCTACTGCAAAAGTTCCTCTCTTCAAACAGCTCTGCGAACTCTCGATAATAAAAATGTTCCAACTTACCAATATTCTCTCTTCTTTTGTGTCTTGTTTCAGCCAATGGCCTCATTGAACACCATTTATACACCCATAATGCAAAGAAAGAGAATTTGAAGAAGCCCACGATGATCTCCTAACTCACCCATATCTGCTTTGCATGTTTCCTATACCCATCTCTGATTTGCATGTTTCCTATCTCATGATCCCAGCTCATGACTCATTCCATCTTAGTCCACAATGAGAGATTGCTGTACGGTTTTGTTGAATTGCAAGTAGCAGAATTGTGGCTGTTACATAGAGCCGTCAAAATGAGTTCCGGCCCGTGGGGCAGCCCAGCCCACTGTGGACTAGAGGTGAGTCAAGCTCAATTTAAAAAAAAAATCGGTAACGGCAACTTTTCAGTCCGACCCACTCAGCTCGTGGGTTAGGTGGGCTCAACCCATGGGTTGGTGGACCAGCCTGTCAACCCACCAAATTTAAATAATATATTATTTTATTATTATTATAAATTTATAATTGTTAAAAAATTAAATTTTTATTTTGTAGCTAACAACACAAGTGGCAATTCACATTCAATGGAGCAAGATCAAACAATAGCAAAGTCCAATTGAATTAACAATTGTTAATTTGTTAATGGTTCGCAATGCAACTACGCAAAGCCTGCACCTTTCTTAATTTCTTCAAAATATAATTTCTTAATATTTTATTGGTATTTAATATTATTTAATATATATATATATATATATATCAATAAATTTATCTTTTTTTAAATATTTAATATCATATTAAATATAATTACATTAAAATTGAGTAAAAAAATTAATTATATTTTTAAGTAAGCAGGTATTATCTTCAAACATATTTAAGTCTATCAAAAATTTCCATAATTTGCTCCTTATGTGTATAAATTAAAAAGAAAATAGTAAATATAAATTTATAATTATTTAAATTTAAGTTCATCAAACTTTTGCATTATAAAATATTTATAAAATAAATTTTTTATTATTTTATAATTTATTATAAATAATTCATTATAAATGAAATTTGTAAGTATTATGAATATCTTTTAAAATTAAACATATTGATGATCAATCTTTTCATGGGGTTATCATCATAAAATACAATATATCAAATATTATGATTTATTAAAGTAACTTATAATGTATTTTCTTATCACATGTATATTTCATATTTATTAATATTTAAATAAGTAAGAAGAATAAAATATAAAATAATTAACTTAACTTTGAAATCATCAAAGATATGAGTATAGTTTTATAGCATAGAATCATAATAATTGTTCTTAAAATAATTATAATAATAATGTGAGTAAATTTCACATTTATATAATTTCTCACTCACAATCAATATGAAGTAATGGGTAAAAGCATAACAATAATTATTTTTAAAATAATTATAACAATAATGTGTGTTGTTTTATTTATTTGACTTATCAATGATATTTTTTTTTTTTGTCTTTGTAGATGAAATTAATGATGATGTTGGAAAAGAAGAGGAAGTTGTTCTGGATTTCACACTCCATGACTCTAATGTTTAATTTCAAGTTTATTTTTGATGATATTTAAATTTCAATTATCTTAATGTTGAATGTTTATTTTGAAGACTTCAATCACTTTAATATTGAATGTTTGAATTTGATTTAGTTTGATTTTTATATTGGATTTTATTTTAAGTTGTTTGGAATAATTTTATTTTATTTTATACAAAAAAGGCAGAAAAGTGGGTCAGCCCGCATAACCCACTAATCTGTGATGGGTCGGGCCGGGCTGGCATTTTGTTAGCTCATACAAAAGTGGGCCGAGTTGGGCTAGCCCACTTTTAACTCAATCTGTTACGGGCCAACCCACATGGGTCGGGTTGGCCCATTTTGATAGCTCTACAAGCACTTCACAATTGTGTTTTCCCTCTAGATGGTTATGACACCTTTGGGATCCATTATAGCTCTCTCAAACATGTTTACAACCATTTCATGTTACACTAGTGTACTTGTAATAACTCCTCAGAAATTGAACATAGGACATGGTACAAATTAGAAAGCAAAATAATTCATGGAAAAGTTCCATACTATACTGATCATTGAGAAAGGTGTAGGTTCTTATACAATTGAAGGCTGTATGTGTTAGCCAAACCATATTTCCAAAGAAAAATAAATTGAAGAACAAAACATGAAATCTCAAGTTGAGTGCACAAAGTTGTTAGAGAGAAAAAATTATTAAATGCTCTAGATTATCATGATCTCTATTAATCTCCACATGACACATAGTTGAGTGTTAATATTTCTTGTGAATTGAATAACTTAAATATGTGTTATATAAAGATTTATTGAGATCATATACATGTGTTAGTCTTGTACTACTAAATAATTTTTCCTAAAGAAGCTATAAACACACGCCGTAAGAAATAATTTGGACACTAAAATTAAAAGATATACTCACCTTATTTAATGAAATCATAAAAAATTCAACTAGTAATAAAATGTTTTTAAGATACACGTTAAATGTTAATTTGAATATTTGTAACAAAAAAATTGCATTAAAAAATCACTTACAATTTAATATAAAAAAGGGAATGAAACTTGCTCAAATTAAAAAAAAAAGTAAAAAATGAACTAGATGACTTAAAAAAAGAATAACTAGATAATCAAGTTGTTATAATAGAGAGAGAACATAAACCATCAATCTAATCTTCAAGATCTTCCGCATAAAAAATCCCTTCAATCCTCTTAAATATCAACTTAACCCTCATAATCTTCAACTATGATTTTCAATATATCAAACCGTTATATAAAATCCTTTTCTTCATCCAATATTAAGTTTTTTTTTGCAAAAAGAGATTTCGAATGAGAAAGAAGTGATCCTCACGAATAATTACAAACATCTTACAATAAATGTCAAAGAATACTTATATCAATAATTAATTATGGACCTATATATTTTATTTAATTTCTAATAATCAAATATTTTACTTATCTTTAAAACTTTTGATAAATTATCTTAAATTATAAATCTGTGAATTTTTAACTTTCTTATAAAAAATAAAGACTAAAAATATTCCAACATTTTCACCCCGTCTCGTAACCTGAAAATCAGATAAAGAAGCCTGAGAAAACACGAGCTCATTCCCGTTCCTACTTAATCATTGGCATTTATAATATTAATTCTCACTTTATTTATTGAGTTTTTTTTAGTGGCGTAAGCTTTTCAGTCCATTGATCGAAAAAGAAAAAAAAACTTTTCACTCCATCACTATAGGAGTGTTGGTAAGATGAGGTAGGGAGGATTTAATTTGATTTTTACATAACATAAAATTTTGATTATATCGTTTATTTAGATTTGAACTCAATCTAATTAGGTAGTATTTGGTTTAGTTTTTTCGTTAAAATAAAAGGAGAAAGTGTGTCTAACACATTTAGAGAGAACTTATTAAAGAGTTTATCTTTTATAAACGGAAATAAGAAAAAAAAAATAGCTTTTAAAAAAGAGCTAATTGAATTAACTTTTGAAAATAAGCTACATACTTTAGTCTCTTTGTCACCCTAAATTAATTCTTGTGGGACAAACAATGAATACCTTTTGTTAACAATTTCAAAATTATTTTTAAATATTTTATTTTGAAATTTAATTTTAAAGTAACTTTTAAGTAAAAGAAAAAAAATGTCTTTAAGTTAAATTTCTTTTATCACTAAGATATGATTATTAAAAGAGTATATACCTTCAATTAATTTTTTAATATGCTAAGCTTTTCAAAATTAATCTCTAGTTGCCTAGTTAGATAAATTAAGAGGATGTGATAAGTTTTAAACACTACTAATTCAAATAGGATTGTTATCACTGACATCTTAATATTAGAAGTATCAATTGATATTTATAATATTTAATGAAGTCATTTTTTGACCAATTAATGTATGACTTTGACTTTTTAATATTATTTTTACTCAAATTTATCCTTTTAATTTCTTGATCATTACAATTAAGACCTTCTATCATATTTTTTTCACCTAAAATCATTGAATCTTTATTTTATTATCAAATAATTAGAGGTATAGAACAAGTTTAGGTAGAAAAAAAGTAAAAAGGTTCATGAGTCCAATTTTTATAAAGGTATAGAATTTTAAGAGAATATTGTAATTAATAAATTTTGAATAATTTTTTCAAAAATAAAAAGTATTTTAATTAACAATTTTTTAATAGAAAAGAATTCCAAATAATTTAACAAATTCAGTTTATAGAAATTATGAAAACTAATAAAGGAATGTTTTAGTAAATAAAACCGATGAAATAATTTAATTATAATAATTAAAAATTGAAAAAAAGAACTCTAGAATTAAATTTGAAGAATAATCAAATAGACTAGAAGGTATTAATAAAAAAACTCTAAAATTAAAAACAGCGCAGAACACATAACAAAGAGAGATACTGAAACTGAAACAGAGGGAAGAAACTAAACAAGCGTGTAATTAGCGTGACACTATCACTGCGTCTCTATCCTCTCTCACTCACTCACTCACTCACTCACTCACTCACTCACTCATTCATTGAGTCAAATTCAAACGAAAACGAAACTCGCTCGCACTCATAGTTAGTTACGCATCGCAAGCACACTGCAAAAAATGGCGGGGCGCAAGCACGCGCCCTCCTCCTTTACGCGCCTCGACGAGGCGCGTCTTGCGCATTCCTCCTCCTCCTCCGCCGCCGTGGTCCGCGCCCTCGAGGAGCGCGTCGAGGCGCGCCACCGCGAGATCCAGGCCCTGCTCAGCGACAACCAGCGCCTCGCCGGCATCCACGTGGCGCTCAAGCAGGACCTCGCCGCCACTCAGGAGGAGCTCCGCCGCCTCTCCGCCACTGCCGCCGAGGTCAAGGCCGAGCGCGACGCCGAGGTGCGCGAGATCTACGAGAAGTCACTCAAGGTCGACGCCGAGGTCCGCGCCGTCGCCGCCATGAGCTCCGAGCTGGATCGCGTGCGGGCGGACGTGCTGGAGCTCGTGGCGGAGCGGAAGGAGCTCGCGGCGCAACTGCATGCCGTGGAGAGCGAGCTTGCAAAGGCGCGCGCGGAGGCGCAGTTTGTGCCGGCGATTAAGGCCGATATAGAGGCCATGCGCCATGAGATTCAACGAGGAAGGTAAATTGTTTATTTAATTATTTAGTTAATTTTATTTTTGTGAATTTGTGTTAATAGCTCTGTGAGAATAATTTTTTTTTAGGGTTGGTGCATTGTTAGAATGACTTTAAAATGAGAATATTGCATTTTTTGTTTTTTGTTTTTGCCTTGGAGGTGAAAAAAATAAAAAAGGAAGGTTGAACTCGAAGCCTTATAATTGGCTGTTGAATGTAATTGGGTGAATGCAATGTTTTCTAAAACAGTTTGACAGTGATTTTGGGGACTACGCAAAGACAACTGTGGTCGCATTAGCAGCATTCGTCTGCCATTTTTTCACTATATTAAGTAAGGATTGTGATGAAATCATGATTGTAACCGCGATTATAATTTAAAACCTTGGGTGAATGCATACATTTTGGAGAATTTGTATTTGAGGTGCTTTGGACTAAAACACAGATAAAGTGTTTTTGATGTGATTTTCTTGTCAAGGTAGTTTGTACAAAGATCTTTCGCAAGGACCATGTTTTGTTTGTCCTAGCTAGTTGTTAGGTTTCCCTCCCTTGAGCATGTGGTAGAAAGCTTTCAGAACTAGATTCTAGAATGAATTGTAGCATAGAATGATATAGAAACACATGTTTGGATCATTGAGATCATGTACATTACAGTCAAGTACCTTTTTTTGTTCGTTGTGTTTGTCCTTCACTACTCCTTTCATTGCATTAGTTTTTAATCTTTGTTTCCCCTCAAAATGAGAGTTACATGTCAATATGGCACCTTACACCCCATGTACCCAGGTGTTCTTTTTAGCTTTTGGCTACTGCCTTTCATTTGACTCATGCCATTAACAATACTGATATTCTTTCTGTCAGCTTCTGGATATATCATGTATTATCGGTCCATTGTCTTTGCTTTGTTTCCAAGCTAGACTATTTGATTCTGAGAAGACATTCCAAACTCAGATATTTGCTGCAAATGGTCCTCTCTGTCTTCCACCTTGTTTCAAGTTTCAATGTTATAGTGACTCCACATTACCATCATTTACTACCAGTTAGCTTCTGTTTTTTTTTTCCTTTCAAATTCTAACTAGAGTACTAGACCACTATTCATCTTTGGTTATGTAATTGAATTGCAGTAATAAATGAGTTTGGATAATAATGACTGTAATGTAGATTTCTAATAAATTATTGAGAAAATGACAATTTACCTCCATTTAGTTTCATACTTTCTCAAATGACTCCCCTCAGCTTAATTTTTGAGTCACTTAATCCTGTTGTACTTTGGTTTTTAGTAGAACCATTTAAATTTTTGTCGAAGTTAACATTCCTACAGCTAGTGAGCTTCATATGACAGTCTTCTCCCATAACACCATTGTTGTAGCTAGGAAACACCATTTTAGAAGAATGGAGAGGAGGTATCATGCACCCTAAATTCCCTTGTTGCAAACTTAGTTGAGTATGAGTAGGAAAATACTGAATTAGCAGTTTTAGTCTAAGAACAAACTTAACAATTTTACTAAAAACCAAAGTAAAGGGCAGTTAAATGATTAAAAATATGATACACCCTAAATTTCTTTCTTTTTCATTCAGTTTTTAATTCAGTGTTGGGATGGCACCTATTGTAGAAAAATGGTAGAATCTTAGTGGGTGGTTTTGGCATGTGTGGAGAAGACCTGTAAAAACCCTATTAAGCAGATTAGATCTGATGAAGAGTAGCTCCATTTTTCAAGGTAGAGGAAGGTTGAGATAAACTATAGATGAAAACATAAAAAAGGATTTGGAGGTCAATGGACTTTCTGTAGACATGATTCTCATTAGAACATTATGCATTGTTTGATCCATATAGCCAACTCCACCTGGTGGGAAAAGAACTTTGTTGTTGTTGCTGTATCCATCTGTTTTTTATTATCAGAATGTTAAATTATATATCTTTTGAATATTATAACTGATGTCATTGAAGGTATGAATTATTGTTATATACCACATTTTTTCCTTGTTTGATTGGTTTTTCCAGTATGACTATTTAACCCAAGATTATACTTCTAACCTGGTGAACTGGCCCGTTGATAAGTTCAACTTCTGATTTAGGTTATACAACTATGGTCTGGTCAGTTGTAGGCTAGTATCATATAAGGAAGGGTGACTTTATTGGAATATTATGAATATTTACAATTATACTAGATAAAATCCTGTCTAAATCCACTCAGAATTCGAGTGCATCATGTTAAGAACGTATGTCCAAGTCACATTTTTTTTTTCTGTCAAACTATTATTTTCTTTCATTCCTTTGCAGAAATCTGGTTTGGGCTGTGTTGACATCTGAATTCCTTTGAACTCTGAAACTTCATGATACCCTGATGAAGCTCCCAGAAGAGTTGTTTGAAAACTAATGTTGATGGGTATTGTTCAATGTGTGTAGAAGCATGTCTGATTTATATCTCATTCTTTGTTTGCTTTGATTTTTAATATTGAACCCTGATTCAGTTACTTAGCAGCCTATACCAAAATGAGATTTAATCTATCTAGATTTTGTAAATGCTGTGTCTCTATTGATTCAAGCTTCCAAATTCAACCACTCTATCTTTTCTTGTTGGAAGAGTGATCTTTCCTGCATCTAGTTAGATTTAATCTATCATGCAGTGTACATGCTTTAAATTTTCATTTACTGATGCATATAGGAATGCTATTGAATTTGAGAAGAAGACACACGCTAGAAACCTTGAGCACAGACGGGCTATGGACAACAATATGATTATTATGGACCGCGAGGTTGAAAAGTTACGTGCTGACTTGGCTAATGCAGAAAAAAGGGCAAGGGCTGTGATGGCTGCAGATGCAAAAACAAGTAATTTGACTATCTTGGTCATTCATTTTATGTGCTAACTTGGTTAAACTTTGTTCTTAAGGGACCTGTTTGATTTTTTAAAAAAGAAAAACAAGTTAGAAAGTTTGAATCCATTTGTATAAGCTTTGAGACTGTTTTTATGATATAATGTGTTTATATATATATATATATATATATATATATATATTCAGAGAATTATTTTTTAGTTTTAAGAAAAATACTTAAAACATTTTTTTTCAATTATTCTTAAACGCATCTTATAAATCTATGGAGTTGTCTTTACGCAGATCCTGGATATCCTGCTAACTATGACAATCCTGAGATGGGATATGGAGGAATTACATGTCCTCCTGATTCTTATAGCATGCATCAGGTATGTGACACTCTCTTACAAGTTTTATATGTATTTATATGAACACACATTTTTTGTTAATCCACTTCAAATCCATCAAAAAGCCGTAGAAGCAAGTTATATTTGTTTTGGTTACATGTGTCAAAGTATTCCCTAAATGCCCAGCCCAACACCCTAGAAGTAATTATGTTATCAATTTACATCAAGAGAACTCTTAAGCAGTCTTGAGCCTGCATCCGAAATATAATCAATCACTATTCACTTAAACAATGGAAAAAAACTCAGCAATACTAATGATTCTTGAATTCGAACATTCTTTTATTAAATTGAAAATAAAAAATAAATTTTAATGTTTATTAACATAATTATCTGAAATCTAAACTTCTAAAAAACCTATTTCTGAGAACGGACAGTCGTATCTAACTTTACAAATAGGTATTTGCGATTTTCCGCCAATCTAAACTTATCTTTCTTTCTTTCTTTTTTGTTTTCATTTTTTTCAAGTCATGTTATCTCTTGGAAGAAAAACTTGCTCTGCTAACTAACCTGAATACTAGACTGCTGAATGGATGCATCCAAGTGGATATTTTTGTTTTGTTTCCATATTTGATAGTCTTCCCAATACATTACCACTACATAACCTCATCTATAGAGGGATGCTAGGAGGATGATAATAAATCTGCTAAACTTTTCAGCTGCAAGCTGTGGTTGACACTCATTCTCCACATGAAGCTGGAGCATCATTACATTATCCGAATGACCTGCAACATACACAAGTGCCTAGATAGTCTTTGGGATGCTTTAGTTTTTAAAGAGAATGTAGCATTGCCATCTCCTTCCCCTCCCCCAAAATGGTTTTAAATTCTTAAGCTTGTATATATGCTTTACTATTTATTTTCGATTGTAACATGTTCAGGTAGTTTGCGCAGGTTCAATTTTCCTTTATCTCCTTTAATTCTTTCATGAGACTTGTTCAAATTTAGAAAGCTAGTTTTTGTTTCGTAAAAAGCATAAAAAGTTTCTTAGATTCTATTTTGGCAAGTTGTGGTTAAGTTCCGATGAGTTGTGATCGAGTTCCTGATCTTCGTAGAATCTTTGATCTCCTACTCCAGTGTTGGGGAGGTACTTACAAAAAGGACTCTGACGATCAAGTCAGTTGAGCCCAAGGTGTTTGTGTATTTGTGTATGGGATGATAAAAATCGTATCTTCTTGTGTTTTCTTTGGGTCTATATGTACACGTTCAACCTTGAGAAGATTACATTGACTAATTGATTCTTTAGGCATTGTGCATGACCGTGTGGAGCTAGTGGTCACCATTAGTTGTTAACTCCTTGACAAGTGTATCAATTTATCATAGTAATACTAAACAGTAAGATTGAGTATCGAGTTCACATGAATTTTGATTGTGCTCAAAGTTTATATATACCGAATTCTAAGCAAAGGAATGACTAAAAACAAGTATATTCAAAGTAATAGTGCAAAAATGTAAAATTCAACAATAATAAAGGACGAAAAAAAATAAACACTTAGGGTGTGAAAAATGGTACTTGGTGTAGATTTTTTGTAAAATTGTTGGGTGCTTAACATACCAAAAGTATTTTTGATGTAATGTTAAAGATTTTTTAAGGTTATTATAACTATTATCTTCACCAACTAAACTATTCTAATCATGACCCTTGATGTGAAAGAGTTTAAATCACTTGATTTCACTCCTAATACATTAGAAAGCTAAATCAAGTAACTTGCTTTAAGAATAAAGATGCATAGATAAGACTAAATAATACCATTCCATTCTTAAACATGGGTTACCTATAAGTTCCTTCCCTAGAGTAGAAACATTTTTCAATGATTAAAATCCTATAACATACATGTAAATGGGTGATTAAACCATAAACAAAGCAATAAATGTAGAAAGGAAGCAATAATATTGAAATAACATTAAATTGATAGTAAAGATCATTACATCAAAGAGTTTTTGGTATTTAAGCCTCAACAATGGGTAAGTTAGTCTCTCATAGTCATGAGAAACTCAAAACAAGAGATGAAACAAAGGAAATGAAAGAAGAGCCCTCAAAGTGGATGTTTTGCTTTAGAACGTGCCCCCATTGTTGGCTCCCTCCAAAAAGCACAGTGCCTCCTTTTTCCTTCAAAATGTGTTGCATTGTCATGCTTTTTGAAAAATCATTGTACGCTAAGCCTGCATGTGCGTCCTGAGCACACATGTATAGTATAGTTGATTGAAGTGACCACGCGCTAAGCCTCCAAATTCGCGCTTATTGCCCATGTATGATATAGCCGACTACCAGCTTGGCTTCTCGCACATTGTGCTGCTCCAATTCTTCAAACAACTTCTAGTCCTTTGTTGATGTATCAAAACTCTACAAAATAGAACAAAACATTGTAAATTTACTAACTTTAGCATTCTTACGATAAAAACTCAAAAGAATCTAAAAATTCTTATTTTTTTAAGTCAAAAGAAGCATTAAAAGAGAATAAATTAGATAATTGTTATGTAATTTAAGTGTACAAACTAAGTATGTATAACAATTATCACTAGTCGAGTAATTGTCAAGTTCATGGATTGTACATACATCACCACTAGTCTAGTAACTGTTGAGTTCATGGGTTGTATGGTATAGATTTTACATAGCTTAACACACTTGAGTCTGCATGATCAAAACTATTCGAGCAACATACAAACAATGTTTGACGAGCATGTCAAGAACCTATATTGAAAGGTCTACCTAAATGAGTTATAATTCAAGTATCCAATATTACGTTTCAAGGTGGCAATCATATAGCTGTTTGAAGAGTTATGAACATAGGAAATTGAAGAATTATGTAAATATAAACATTTTACACATGTTTTTTCATTGAGAGAGAAAGGAAAAACAGAGTATGATGTACTTTGCTGGTACACGATTTTGTCTCACTATGTAGGTCAACTTGATGAACTTCCTCAGGTGCTATATAGAATCTTCATGGGTAGGGCCACTGAACGGGTTGTTCTCCAACATCTATAGGAACCCATGCTTGAAGTCAAATGTGACTCCCTTAGGTAGATTAGGAAATTGGATGGCATTGGCTTTCCCCAAAGTAGGAGTGAGATAATCCATAAGGGTCTGAGTTGGATCAGTTGTCATTGCTTTTTCTTGATACAGAAACAGCGAGAAGAAAATTTGACATTACCAACTTATGTATAATTTTCATACTGAATAAAAATACAATTGCACAACAAATTTCAAAATAATTTTAAAAAAATACATAAATGGTAGCTTGTTTGTTGTTTAATATTATTTAACATTTTAATACCAACCATATTCGTATGGAAATATTCACTCAAAGATCTCTGATGTAAATATAAGAAGCAATAAAAATAGAGAAGAGAATTATGTGGTTCGGTCATATAGACCTACATCCACGGGCATAGTAACGAACACATCTCACCATGACAAAAATTTGAGTACATGACAATGTTGTTCCTTCAGGATCAACATTTGAACACAACCTGATGAATGATCTTTTAGTGTAAGTTGTTTTGGGAACTCATGTTTGGCCTACTAAATCAAAAAAGGCAAGACAATACATTGTGCATGAATACATTTCACACCTAAAAAATTGGTTAATCCGAACTTTGTCTTAACAACCCTCTTACCTGTACATTTAAATTGTATAATTTGATAAAATTAACTCTACTTGCAACTCAAATTATAATATCATTCCTCAAATCATTAGTGAATAAGAGGTTTTTAATAAATAGGAAGTCTTTTTTAACGGTTTGTTAGTTTTATTAAATTATTTTCATGTACAAAATTACCAAGAAATGCTCAGTTAGATCAAAGAACAATTCATTTTAACACATCACCAAAAAAATTCTAAAAAACCCACAAATAATATCTTACCAACATGACTTAAATTAGACATGACAACGGGACGAAGACGGGTATTGCATCCCCAGTCCCCGATCCCGACTCCCCAACACTCGTAGCCGTTCCCGATAGGTTAAAATTTGTTACCCCATCCCCGTACCTCGGGTATCGGGTATCCTCATCCCTATTAGACTTGTAAAAAAAAATTATATTGAAAATCTGATTTAAAAAAATTGATTGTTACACATTTATTTTTAACTATTTGTATTTGCAGTGCATTTGTTTACAAAAATTATCAATAAAAGAATCTAAAATTATGTAACAATTATAAAAAAAAATAACAAGTAATTAATAAAATTTTAATAATTTCATCATCAGGACAAGTACAAGAATGGGTATGGGACGAAAAGTGACATCCCTATCCCCGATTAAAAAAATTGGTTAATCCTTGAACCTATACCCGATCAACTCGGATATTTCCCATCAAAACTGGGACGGGTTTGAACGGATACCCATGGGTAAGGGTTTCATTGCCATGCTTAACTTAATGAAGTTTCAGCATTATTGCCAATTACAAATTACATGCATTCTAATAAATGTATTCCAAAAATATAATTTCTACAATAATAATTACAAAAATCAATAACCCATCGACATGACTTGAATCTAAGTATCGACAATTCAACATTTTTATCAATAATTTTAACATTATCAACATTCTGATGAAAGGTCGTAAACATTTCAATGTCAAACATTTTTAAGGAATATCCATTACTTTAATCCAAGATCCTTCAAATAAAAGCTATATTCCGAGGAAATATATGACAAACTCACATAGATATAAATTCACATTGGTTCAAACTTCTACATGTCTTTATCCACATAACGAGGAATTTTACTAAAAAGACACTATCATGAAATATCAATTATTTTAGTACAAGATCTTTCAAATAAAAGCTATATTCCTATAGGAAATATATAACAAACTCACATAGATGTCAATTTACATTTGGTTCAAACTTCTAAAAAGACACTATTATGAAATACCCATTATTTTAGTACAAGATCCTTCAAATAAAAGCTATATTCCTAGGAAATATATGACACTCACATAATCAATTCACATTTGGTTCAAACTTCTAGATATCTTTATCCACGTAATAAGGTCGGTGGAGCAACACCTAGATTAACAATCTGAAACTTGCTTCTAAATTTTCACTGTTCCTCAATGTACTGTTCTGTCACGACCCACTCTTGGACCATGATCGGCGCACAAACTATATTAAATAACCTGTAAAAGAACATATAATATATCTAGACATATATATACTCACAATTAAAGGAGAGCACAACATAGCACAAGTATTTACATCCAAAGAAATTTAAATAACATTAAATAAATAAATAAATAAAATGCAACTTGCTTTTAGAAATCATTGTATACTCACAAAAAAAAAATTCAAAACTACTCATAAACTAGTATTAAAAAATAATAACTTTATAATCAAACTTTCATACCATTATGTGCACATAAACCACATTATCTTTTCGTTGTGGTGAACGGTAATTATATAACTACGGTGCATTATCTCCACATTGAAACGAACGAAAAATGTAAATATACTATGAGTAATTGACTCAGGATACATTATCTCTTTGTTGTAACAAACGACAAATATAAATATACTATGAGTAATTGACTCATAGGCTACATTATCTCTTTGTTGTAACAAACGATAAAATTAAATATATTATGAGAAATTGACTCATAAGCTACATTATGTCTTCGTTGTAGCAAACAACAATTATAAATATACTATGAGAAATTGACTCATAGGCTACATTATCTCTTCGTTGTAGCAAACAACAACTATAAAGCACCGACACTGACACCAGACACGTGGACACCTGTCAAACACATTAAACTCAACTTGGACACGGGCGTCGGTGTCGGACACGGCAATGGACTAGGGTGTCCGTGCTTCATAGAACGACAATTACTCATGAACTCACAATAAATAGAATAAACAAATAATCCAACATTCATTCTTATAATATATATATATATATATATATATATATATATATATATATATATATATATATATATTGCTTCTAAAAGAACTTAAAAAAAATATCACTAAGTAGATTAGCTACTCACACAAAAGAACGCAATCAATGTCTTCCAATGCTGTTGGATCTAAGCATTTAAAATAAGAGAACAAGAGATTAGGCAAAATCCCCAATTTTAACAAACCTAGGGTTTTGAGAGAACCACAATAATCCCTAATACTTAGTTTCTAACCCTCTTCACACAACCCGTAACTAAACAATGCTATAAATACTCATCTAATACAATGGGTTATAAATTTTTACCTTGAAGAGATCAAATAGGAAAAAATTAAGGAAATGAGTAGTGTTTCCTTTTTCTCGAATCACCTTCTTATGCTTGGGAATGACACAAGGATGCAATAAACTTGATAATTTTTGAAGCAATGGAAGAAGATGAGTGAAAGATTAAGAGATGAAAATTTGAAAAGAGATAGGGTTTGAGAGATATAGAAAAAGAAAAGGGAATTTGGGAAATGGAGGAAGGGTCTCGGGTAGTCATCAGCTGATGGAGGGGTGGATTTTTTTTTCTTTCCCTTTTATTTAAGTGAAACGGTGTGTTTCATGTTCTGAACTAACAAACGACATCCAATTTTAAGGGGACATACTTAAAGATCATATAAAAGAGCATAATTCTACATACCACCAAAGATGCAGATACCAAAAATTAACCTGACTGTTCAATATACTCTCTTTCCAATATACTAGTAGTCCATTGAGAAGACACAGTAACAAAGATAAATTCTTCAAAAACATGTGAACAGGGCCCAGTACCCATGACACAAGCACAAACACAATATAAATTCATTGTTCATCTTCCTAGTAAAGCCACATAAAATTCTTGAATAAACCTCACACATACTTGAAACGATAAAGATGATCAAACCATCAACCAAGTCACACTATTCTTGATACAGAAACAGCGAGAAGAAAATTTGACATTACCAACTTACCAAATACCATTTGTTAGAAACAACCAATCCAAAACCCCATAAAAGCAGATAACTTAGTCAAGAATGAAGTCAACCCCCCACAGCATCCACAGCCTCCACACATTCATTACTCGTAAAATAACTAGAAGTATATAACTTATCCACTTAGAAATCCAACAATTCAAAATCTAGTGAAAGATCATCAAAACATAAGAGGCCATGCTATAAATTCATTGTTCATCTTCCCAGTAAAACCACATAAAATTCTTGATTAAACCTCACACATACTTGAAACGACAAAGATGATCAAACCAGTAACCTTAAAGTTGCACTATTCTTGATACAGAAACAACGAGAAAAATTTGACATTACCAACTCATCCAATACCATTGCTATAAATTCATTGTTCATCTTCCCAGTAAAGCCACATAAAATTCTTGATTAAACCTCACACATACTTGAAACGACAAAGATGATCAAACCAGTAACCTTAAAGTTACACTATTCTTGATATAGAAACAGCGAGGAAAATTTGACATTACCAACTTATCCAATACCATTGTTAGAAACAACTAATCCAAAACTCCATAGATCCAGATAACTTAGTCAGTCAAGAATGAAGTCAACCCCCCCCCCCCCCCCCCCAACATCCACAGCCTCCACACATTCATTAGTCGTAAAAACACTGAGAAGTATATAACTATCCACTTAAAAATACCACAATTCAAAATCTAGTGAAAGATCACCGAAACATAAGAGGCCATGCTATAAAGAACCAGCTAACCCTCCCGCTCGTACATTTCCTAAAAGAAAAATAAAGTCTAACACTAACAGAACACTGCACTGTCAAAAACAAGTCCAAAACCAACAAAGAAAGATAGTCAGTCCATAATGAACATAAGACAATGATCGTATCAAGGGTAATAAAACCGGAACCAAAATAGTGTGCTCTTCCACCGCTGCAGAGAAGAAACACTGCACTGTCAAAAACAAGTCCAAAACCAACAAAGAAGGATAGTCAGTCCCATAATGAACATAAGACAATGATCGTATCAAGGGTAATAAAACCGGAACCTAAATAGTGTGCTCTTCCACCACTGCAGAAGAAACAGGTTCACAGTTCATTCCATATTTCCAGTGATCAAATCCAGAAAATGAAAAATATAAACAAAGTCATACAAGACATTTAGGTTTATCTGCAGCCAGATCTAGTTCACGTTTGCCAGAAAGGCATAATATTTTATTAATTCAATCTTCAATCAGCAACACCATGGAAATAAAACTCATCTGGAATCCAGAAAGGCATAACAATTTATTGATTCAATTGCAATCAGCAACACCGCAGAAATAAAACTCATCGGGAATCTAGCATGCGGAAAATGAATAAAGTCAAGTAGATGATTAAATCAAGTGGCTATTACCAGCAATAAGATAGCCACTGCTTCAAGCCTTCAACAGCCAACCCACACCATGTGACCCAAACACAAAAAAAGGAGAAGTAATTTGAGATATGAAGCAAAAGACAAATTCCAAGAATTCTAAATCCAGGGTAGTGATCACCAAATCATGTAATAAGATAGCCACTGCTTTCACAACACCACATTTCCACTACTTGACTTCCCTGTGAGACCAAAAGCAGAAATCATAGAGTAAGTAAGTCAAGAAACACCCATAGTAGACCCAAGAAAATTGTGAAGACAAGTTTGAGAGTTTGATCTGGGGTAGACATCACCAAATCATGCGGAGACTGGATGCTATGCAGAATGCAAAACAAAACTACTCTATATTGCAAGAAAAAAAGGTTTAAAACTCAATCCATATGCCTCATGATCAAATTCAGAAACTAACATTACTGAAGATCCCATTGAAGAAAAATCAAATTCATCTAGACTTATATTAGCCATTCTAATTTGCTGCACGGATGGCAAATATACACACCGAAATCTCATGAACATAATAAATCAGCACATGCTGCAAATGAATGAACTTGAGCAGAACAAAGCCAATATCCACGATCAACAGAAGATAACATTTAAATGATATTTACATAATTGAATAGAAATAGAAAGTCATAAAATTAAGAAAAACAAGCTTGGAAATTGGAAAAGCAAAACCATACAAATACTGATGGATCCTAAAATAAGAACAGCAAAAGTCAAAAATCATGAAATTCAAATCATCAACTCAAATAGAAATGAGACCTCCAAACATAGGAACTAATTAATGAAATGCTAAAAATTCATTATTGTTCTCTATAAATGAGACATCAAGTGCCTGAATGCAATATAAAAAATAACTGGAAATGCTGAATTGAAGGTAAGTTGAATTTATATAGATGATAGATAATTGATTTTCAAGCACAAGTTGAACACCAAACTTCTCATAAGAATTAACAAGTACACTTTAGGTATACAAACAAAATCATAGGAAAGAAATTGGAAAAGGCTTTACTGGAAACAAATTTCAGTGTATATATATATATATATATATATATATATATAGCAATTTTTTCAAAGTAGATTCATAATTTTAAAAAAAATTAAACAATAATTCAACAAAGAAGAAAGGTATCACGATATAAAACAAAACTTATATTAATATGACCCATTTAAAAGATAACCATTACAATACTCTTAGGAATACATGGCAACTTTCTATATGCCTTAGGATTTCAACTTAACAAGAACATAAGCAAACAATCAGTATGAAGAATAAAGAAAATCCAAGGGAGAGAAAAATTGGGGACTCAATATTTGGTGACTTCAGTCCTGATAGAAAAACACAAAGAAAATCCAACGTTCCAGATGACATAAAAATCTAATCCACATAGCAATGACAAATGAAAGTAATACCAAACCCAGCACAATTGATTGTACACTTGTAAAAAAGTTAACACTTTTCTTTAAGTCCAAAAATGAAAAGATAAACCTAAGACTTCACAGTGAGTAAGCCAATAATTTCCAGCACAACTGCTACCACATCCTACCAACTTCCATTGTCGTTCTTCCCTGCAAGGCCCCAAGTGGAAGTCATGGAGAATAAAATCGAAAAACTAATGGCTTATAATGATAAACAAAGAACAACAGAAACGAAATGAAAATCCAAGAATTCAAAACAGTGAGAGATATCACCAAATTACACATGAGGCTCGATGAATAGAAAAACACTACACAAAGCAATTCAGAAAACAGGCTAACAATTCAATTCAATGTATTACGATCAAATCCAAAGAAATAAATAATGCAGAAAGAAAAAATCATCAAAGAAATCAATTCATCAAGAGCTGTTATCTGTTCTAAATTCTTCAATCGGCAACAAATATCTCATATCAAGACTCAGCATGCTGCATATGAATAAACACAAGTGAGAAAGTCAAAGAGTTCTCCAGAGCTGTTAGCCATTCTACTTTACTGTATCAAGAATCGCACAATATCTTTCATTATTTAATCTTCAATCCAAAAGAAAAATCTCATGACTCCCTGCTGCAAACAAATAAGCGCAAGTAGTTCAACACCTAGATATATCTAATCTTCCATATAAAAGTTATCAAGAAAACTATGAAAGAAGAGTTGCGTAGTTCTCCAAACCCAAATGCAGATTCTCGAAACAAAAGTGAAAACCCATCCCTTATTGCTCCTGTTGAGAAGATAAATCATAAACAACATTTCTTATCTTCCCTAGGGACTCAGCAATCATGAAGCACTATTGTAAAATGCCCATAATTGAACACAGGTGGATCAACACAAAATCGCACTGAAATAAATAAAGTTCTCGATAACCAATGAAAAGTTTATAAATCAAATACGAGATTCATAATCTAGAGTAGAGATCACCAAATCATGTAATAAGACATTCCACAACACACCACACATTCACTGATCTTCTGTGAGAGATCAAAGCAAAAATCATGGAGAAGTAAATCAAGGAAAGCTCATACTAGGCCAATGAAAAGTATAAACTATAGGCAAAGTCTGAGAAATCAGAATCCAGGGAGTAGAGATCACCAAGGCTGTTACCCAAAACTACTCAAAATACTACACAAAAGAGGTAGGTTAACGGCTCAATCAATATACCCCATGATCAAATTCAGAACCTAACAACAGAGATCCCATCGAAGAAAAATTAAATTTACAAATACTTGTTATCCATTCTACTGTGTAAAGAATGAATGCAAAATTGATATACTCCAGCATACTGCAATAAGAACACCATTTCAACAGAAAAGATCTCCAAGTGAAGAATAATATTAATATGATTGAGGAGAAAGACAAATATCAGTTTCTTCATATTATCAGTCATTATTCGAAAAGGAAACTTTAAGAAAAGCGCATAAATAAAATTGAGAAAAGAAAAGGTTTAATATTGGAAAAGCAAAATTAGGGGAATAAATCCTAGAACTAAAATAGCAAAACCAAGAACCATGGAATTGAAGAAGGCTTTACTTTAAACATTTTCAAGTAAACATATGAAGCAATCTTTTCAGGATAGAATCAAATGTCAAAAAAGCAATAATTCTATGAAGATGAATAAAATGCATATGTATGTGTACACACACACACAAACTCTTAGAAATTACATGGCAAGTCCTGCAAGAGATGCCCTTTGGATTTTGATACAAAATATAGAAAATAGGACAAGAGATGTTTTTATTTTAACCTTACTCCATTTCCAAAAAAGGAAATTCTTCAGCAGTAACATGAAAGATCATTTTTTGACTGTAAATCATAAAAGCACTTGAACATGGATTCAAAAAAAAAATGTTAAATTAACAAAAATACAAGAGATCCACATCGAAGAAGGAAATAATCAGTACAAAGAAAGTGAAGTAAGGAAAATATTTGGGTCCAGAGTAATAATACAGAAGTACCATTTGTGGGGGAGCGGGGGTCTCAAAAGGTGATTTAAGCCCTGATATAGAAAAAGAAAGGAAATTCAAAAGTTCCCTATAAAAAAATCCAAAAGGGAAGTTAGGAAATGGAAGTGATACCAAAAACCCAGCAACATTTCATCGATTAATCTGTACAATTTAAATTGTCATTATAAAGGAGTCTAGTCTAAAAATGAAAAGATAAAACCAAGAATTCTAACTCCAGGTGATCACCTAAATTATGCAAGAACTTCAGTGTTTTGTGGGAAGAACCAACACGACATCGTTCCAAACACAAACTGCACAAAAACAAGTTCAAAATTCAATGTGTGCTGCAGTCGATGCAGAAAGAAATTAAATCAGATAGTCCTCTGCTCTTTCTGATTATCATTTGGTAAAATCTAGATAGCTATTAAGATCCTGTCTTCAATTTTGCCACTCCTAATCATATAACCCTGAGCTCTTGCTGATATATTCTGGTAAAATCCTGAGCTCTTTTCTAAGATCCTATCATCAACTTAAACCTAAGAACACTGTGCACAGAAACAGAAGCTACCTAAACCTAGATCAACAACGCTTCATCTAAGAAGAAAGGAAACAAACTAATCTTAAAAAAAATCATATAATATGGTAGCTTAAACAGTTCCAGACAACTCAGTGTCTAATCTAAGAGTTCAGAGAAATCAATAACTTCAGCAGCATCTCACGACTCGTTATAGCTGTAACCCTGATACAACAGCTGCCAATCTCACCACATATTGATTGGTCAATACAATAACAATAAAAATAAATTAATATTAATTTATGAATAAAACTTAAAAAAATGAATCAAATGTACTATTTACTTGTTTTTGAAGGATATTTAAACGTTCAAATAGACATATATAGCCAGAAACTCGTATTGTTAGAAGACTGAAAAGAAACCACCGAGTTATTTTACGCATTAGCCTGATACTTCACAAATATGTTGCACAACATAATCCAAAATACTAAGCTGCACAATAACAAGATCAAAAGTTCAATACATTTGATGATTTGACATGATCAATCAGACAAACAAGACAAATTAAACCCATCTGCTAAAATGGACATCCTTTGATCCACCCATCTTCAATTTAGCTACGACTAATCACAATAAAAATTTCATTTCAAAGACCCTGTGCTGCAAAACGCAAGTTGCCTAGATTAACAATCCTCATCTAAAAAATAAAATAAAATAATCCAAAAAATAACTCTTCTCTGAATCAAAAAACAAGTTCCTGTAATAAGAAGTTACATGGACCAAAAATCCCCCAAAACCATGCTTGTAAATACAAATCTCATTGCTAGAAAATCATAGTAGAGTGTACAACATAACACCACACAAGACTAAATAATTTAGATGATATCATATTCGCTAAATTTTATCATAATAACACTATTGAACCAGTATTTCCATGCTCCTGCAGATTTCAGCGGAAAAAATCACTCCTATAGAAAATGGGAGGTCTCGTGCCACTGTGACGAACAGGATATTCAATTAGAAGATGAGACTACTAAAGACATTATCAAGAAAACAGTAAAAGGAGCCAAACCGATCAAAGAGTCAACCACCCAATCACACTGTCCCAAATTCTTCCTGTGACATTGTAACAATCCCCAAATGCATAATACTTTGATTGTTCCTGTTACAAACCCACACAAAACCTCCCACACTAACAGGGGTTATTATACTTACACCGACAAACAACTAGATCAAATTCCAAAATAAACTGGATAGGCATAGCCAGTCCAAAACAAACAAACAATAAAATGATATCCATGACAAAATGAAGAATGATGCTCTATAATTCAAATAATTGACGTAAAAAGTCACTAGACTATCAATTTCTTAAGATCTTCAATTCCAATAAAAGTGTATCAATCGGAAAAACACAAACTCGATTAAGATTCCACAAGCAAGAAGCATAACAATCCACTTGATGGGAAAAGAAAAATAGAACCGAGAGAAATAATTTCGAAAGATGAAAGAACACATTGACCCATAATTGCAGAGATAAATAAAGCTCTCAGTAACCATTGAAAAGAAAAATCAAATCCAAGATTCAGAATCCGGAGTAGAGATCACCAAATCATGTAATAAGACAGCCACTGCTTCCACAACCCACACCACACATTCACTGATCTTCCCAGAGAGATCAAAGAAAAAATAATGGAGTGATATCAAGAAAAGCTCATACCAAAAGTAGAAACGAAAGGCAAAATCTGATAAATCAGAATCCAGGGAGTAGAGACCACCAAATCAAGCATGAGACTGTAAACGCAAAACCATTCAAAACACTACACCAGGAAAAAAGAGGTTAACAACTCAATCCATATGCCCCCAAGATCAAATTCAGACAGAACCTAGAAAAAAAACAAAGGGATTCCATTGAAGAAAAATTACATTTTCTACACTTGTTAGCAGTTCTAATCTTCTGTATGAAGAATGAATGCAAAATTGATACTCCAGCATACTGCAATATGAACATCACCATACTGCAAAATCTGATAAATCAGAATCCAGGGAGTAGAGGCCACCAAATCAAGCATGAGACTGTAAACGCAAAACCATTCAAAACACTACACCAGGAAAAAAAGAGGTTAACAACTCAATCCATATGCCCCCATGATCAAATTCAGACAGAACCTAGAAACAAAACAAAGGGATTCAATCGAAGAAAAATTACATTTTCTACACTTGTTAGCAGTTCTAATCTTCTGTATGAAGAACGAATGCAAAATTGATACTCCAGCTTACTGCAATATGAACATCACCATTATCAAGAAAACAGTAAAAGGAGCAGTAGAGTTTCTCCAAACCAATCAAAGAGTCAACCAAGCGCAAGTCACAGCAAATTAAACCTAGCAAACTAAGTGAAACATTGAAACAAAGAGACAAATCCAAGAATATTCAACTAGTAGACACCACCAAACCATTGACGAGACGGCTTCACACTACGCAGAACATTACACGAAACTATTCCGAACACTACGCTGCAGAAAACAGGTTCACAATTCAATCCGTGTGTTTCGTGATCAAGTCCAGGGAAATCGAACAATAGAGGAAAATGAAAGAAGAAATTAGGTTTATCGAGAACAGTTAGCCATTTAAATCCACTGTATCAGGCATGATATCTTTTTATATTTTAATCTTCAATCTGACACAGTAATCTTAACATGCTGCAAACCGACAGTTCAACTCCATCAACTATTAGATAGATGATTATCCATGACAAAATGAAGAATGATGCTCTATAATTCAAATAATTGATGTAAAAAGTCACTAGACTATCAATTTCTTAAGATCTTCAATTCCAATAAATGTGTATCAATCGGAAAAACACAAACTCGATTAAGATAGGAACAAGCAAGAAGCATAACAATACACTTAATGGAAAAAGAAAAATAGAACCGAGAGAAATAATTTCCAAAGATGAAAGAACACATTGACCCATAATTGCAGAGATAAATAAAGCTTTCAGTAACCATTGAAAAGCAAAAATCAAATCCAAGATTCAGAATCCGGAGTAGAGAACACCAAATCATGTAACAAGACAGCCACTGCTTCCACACAACCCACACCACCCATTCACTGATCTTCCCGAGAGAGATCAAAGAAAAAATAATGGAGAAGTAAATAAAGAAAAGCTCATACCAAAAGTAGAAACGAAAGGCAAAATCTGATAAATCAGAATCCAGGGAGTAGAGACCACCAAATCAAGCATGAGACTGTAAATGCAAAACCATTCAAAACACTACACCAGGAAAAAAGAGGTTAACAACTCAATCCATATGTCCCCAAATCAAGGGAGTAGAGACCACCAAATCAAGCATGAGACTGTAAAAATGCAAAACCATTCAAAACACTACACCAGGAAAAAAGAGGTTAACAACTCAATCCATATGCCCCTATGATCAAATTCAGACAGAACCTAGAAACAAAACAAAGGGATTCCATCGAAGAAAAATTACATTATCTATACTTGTTAGCAGTTCTAATCTTCTGTAACAAGAATGAATGCAAAATTGATACTCCAGCATACTGCAATATGAACATCACCATTATCAAGAAAACAGTAAAAGGAGCAGTAGAGTTTCTCCAAACCAATCAAAGAGTCAACTCACACTGTCCCAAATTCTTACTGTGACATTGTAACAATCCCCAAATGCATAATTACTTTGATTGTTCCTGTTGCAAACCCACACAAGAACTCCCAAACTAACAGAGGGGTTATTATACTTACACCGAAAACAACTAGATCAAATTCCAAAATAAACTGGATAGGCATATAGCCAGTCCAAAACAAACAAACAATAAAATGATGAATGCAAGGGTAATAAAACCTAAGGCTTCACACAGAAATCTTCCGCCACACAGCTTTTCCACAGCCTCCCTGCCGGTCACATCCGTTGCTTATCTTCCCTGTAAGACCCAAGCGCAAGTCACAGCAAATTAAACCTAGAAAACTAAGTGAAACATTGAAACAAAGAGACAAATCCAAGAATATTCAACTAGTAGACACCACCAAACCATTGACGAGGCGGCTTCACACTACGCAGAACATTACACAAAACTATTCCAAACACTACGCTGCAGAAAACAGATTCACAATTCAATCCGTGTGTTTCGTGATCAAGTCCAGGGAAATTGAACAATAGAGGAAAATCAAAGAAGAAATTAGGTTTATCGAGAACAGTTAGCCGTTTAAATCCACCGTATCAGGCATGATATCTTTTTATATTTTAATCTTCAATATGACACAGTAATCTTAACGTGCTGCAAACTGATGAAACACTAACAGTTCAACTCCATCAACTATTAGATAGATGATTATCCGTGACAAAATGAAGAATGATGCTCTATAATCCAAATAATTGATGTAAAAAGTCACTAGACTATCAATTTCTTAAGATCTTCAATTCCAATAAAAGGGTATCAATCGGAAAAACACAAACTCAATTAAGATTGGAACAAGCAAGAAGCATAACAATTCACTTAATGGAAAAAGAAAAATAGAACCGAGAGAAACAATTTCCAATGATGAAAGAACACATTGACCCATAATTGCAGAGATAAATAAAGCTCTCAGTAACCATTGAAAAGCAAAAATCAAATCCAAGATTCAGAATCCGGAGTAGAGAACACCAAATCATGTAATAAGACAGCCACTGCTTCCACAACCCACACCACACATTCACTGATCTTCCCAGAGAGGTCAAAGCAAAAATCATGGAGAATAAATCAAGAAAAGCTCGTACCAGGCCAATGAAAAGTAGAAACGAAAGGCAAAATCTGATAAATCAGAATCCAGGGAGAAGAGATCACCAAATCAAGCATGAGGCTGTAAACGCAAAACAATTCAGTGTTCCCATGAATGTTATTATTGGCAGCCATATTGTGTTGATTGAATGAATAACAAAAGAGTTGCAGAAAGAAAGAAGGAGAAGAAGGAAAAGAGTGATCTGAATCTGAATCTTCCTTCTTGCAAAGAGGGGTTGTGTTGGTGAATGAATGAGACGAGAAAAGGTGTGGCTTAAAAAGGTTGTACTAGCCGTTGCGGAATTCACCAAACCCTATTTGCGTAAATTGTTCAAATAATTTGAACGTTGCAACAAAAGATCACAACGCAACGGCTAATAGCCAGAAAAACACTCTTCAAGCAATCAGAGGCCCCGTCCCCCAAACGGGTTGTGTAACCCTACTTTGCTTTCCTTACGGCCAGATTTCAATCTTTTTTATGACACAAATATTGTATATATATTTTTTCAAGTGATGATAAATTTATTATATTAATTGATATGTGTCAAAAAAAATTATTATTAATCAAGGTGTGTCGAACGGACACAAATATGATTTTAAAAAAGCATTTATGTATAACTTATGAATCGTTTTAAAAGTTATAAAAGCATTTCGTATTCATCAAGAAAGATTCACTTTTGTAAGTTTTTACTTTCTCTTGAAAATTACAACACCGGATTAGCCATTTATGTATAATTTTCATACGGAATAAAAATACAATTGCACAACAAATTTTAAAATAATTTTAAAAAATGCATAAATGGTAGCTTGTTTTTTGTTTAATATTATTTAACATTTTAATATCAACCATAATCGTAAGAAAATATTTACTCAAAGATCTCCGATGTAAATATAAGAAGCAATAAAAACAATGACGAAAATTATGTAATTCGGTCATATAGACCTACATCCACGGGGACATAATAACGAACAAATTTCACCATGACAAAAATTTGAGTACATGACAATGTTGTTCTTTCGAGATCAACATTTGGACACAACTTGATGAATGATCTTTCGTTATAAGTTGATTTCAGAACTCATGTTTGGCCTACTGAATCAAAAAAGGCACGTTAATATATACATTGTACATGAATATATTTCAGACCTAAAAAATTGGTTAATTCGAACTTTGTCTTAACAACCCTCTTACATGTACATTTAAATTGTATAATATAATAAAATTAACTCTACTTGCAACTCAAATTATAATATTATTCCTCAAATCATTAACAAATAAGAGGTTTTTAATAAATAGGAAGTCTTTTTTAACAGTTTGTTAGTTTTATTAAATTATTTTCATCTACAAACTCGAGATCACACCATAACAATTAATCCTAAAACCTAATTATAGCTATTACCATAACTCTTTATTCCTCATCAATGTTCACATTCCCCTACCACAACCCTAACCCTAATGATACCCCTCAAATTTCCCTAAACCATAATAACACTAATGTCCCATACCATGCTCTTTATGCCATATAGTTACCCCTAATACTAAACCTAGACCCTAACCCTTGCACTAACTCTTCAATCCTCATCAATGTTATATTTACTCAACCTTAACCCTAATCCTAATGATACCCCTACCATATTGATAATTGACCATATATCACAATGACTAACCCGAACGATTGGTGTAGCCTTACAACTAACACTATAAAACATAGTTAATTAATATTATCTCCAGAAAATAACATTTTTTTGTTAACAGTATTTTAACACATACATAATTTATTATCCTACCATGAAGTTACTATAATTCATTGCATTTTATTTTTTAAGTCAACGTATCATTTCTCTCCGAGTTCAACAACATTTGTAACTTCCTATTCGTTTTACATTTCAAACCTTAAATTGTACATATTTAATATTTTAAAAATTGACAATTATTCCAAATTGCAAAATATGCCTCTATGTATACATCAAAATTACTCTACCATAATACAACACTAAACAAAATTAAAATGTTATTAATGGACCATTAATCATTTTCTTCGAATTACAAACACTGGCCCAAATACAGCATACTACTTCAATATTGCTGAGATGGGTCTTCAACAGAAAATCATATACAACGGGCAAAAAAATCATAACCAGATGAATCTTCAACAAAGTCTCTGATTGGGTGTGAGCAAGGATCAAAAGCCCTCTGTTTTAGATGGATTAAGCTGAACATGAATTCTCTGCTATCCTTTCTCATGCTATTCCATTAAAATAATAATGCATAAGAGAAACCAAATTCGACTAATCTAACTTTTTGAACACATTCAAAGTCTATACAACATACACATCGCGGTGGCTAACTAATGCATTGAGGCTACATTCAACAAATCAATTCATACACCAATAGCCGTCACTATTCTAAAAAATCTCAACCACATCGCAATACAAAAACCCATTTTTAGCCATTAAAATACACACAACCATCTTCTTCTGCATTCAACACTCAAAACTCCGATAATGGCCATTTGCTCCCTATAACGACGTCGGCGCCGAAAGGCCAACCAAAACTCCACAATTCTTACTAAAATTCAATTAAATGGCAAATATGACAATAATTTAACTTCACATTTTTTTAATAAAATAGTTATTTAATGGGGGAGGGGAGACATACAAGAAAACTAACACACGACTAATAAAAAAAACATATTAACTTCTCCAGACGATTCTGCATACCGCATCTAATCGTTCATCATTAAAATGATAAATCCTACGACCAAAAAACCGATTAACTAATTATCTATGTGTACCAAACACACAGAATTTACTTTGGCACCGTAGCCCACGTGTCACTTTAATTCGTAATTTATTAGACAAGTTGAAGTTTATCTTCTTGAAGTTTCTTTCACCATGAATGAAGAAGACTCGTATACCTTTTGATTCTTGAACAACAATATTAATTCTAGAGCACAAATGTTTTTCTCTCAATATAATTTTGTAGTCTTCTCTCTCATTTATAGATAATACAAATCTCCTTTTATAGGATAAGAGAGATGGGTCAAAGATAAAGTTCGTTACTTAGTTTTTTCTTATTTGACCTAATTTTTCTTTGACTCAAAATTTATTTTAACGTTAAAGTTCAAAATATAAAAGCTCTGAAAATAAAGTTGAAATTATTTGATAATTTTAACTAAATTTCTTTTTTAAATGAAAAGATTTGTAAGATTGTCACGCGTAAACTTAGAATGAGAAGGAAAGAGGTTGAGGTATCCAACTTATTTTTTAAAGTTACATAAGTTATTTTTTGTTTTTTTTTTATAAAAAAAAGCTACTTGACCCCATTACTTTTATGAAAATTAAGGTCCTTAGTTTTTTTAAAACTTTTCTCAAAATGTGTTTGGTTTAGCTTTTTCTTTTAAGGAGAAGGAAAAGTGTGTGCGCATATATATACTTTTTATTATTTTTTTAGTATGGATAATGTTTTATTAATTCAATTCTACTTTTTTTATAATCTTAAAATATAATTTATAAGAATTTGTCAAAGTCATAATTATTATTGAGTCATTTATTGATATTATTATTATTATTATTATTATTATTATTATTATTATTATTATTATTATTATTATTATTATTGAAACTATGATGATAGCACTAAATTTTAGATTTATGCATGCATAACTCAATGTAAATCACTCTTGTCCCTTGCTACTAATTCATTTTTAATGGCTTATCATCATTATTTATTATTTATTGTTATTGCCATTAATATTACTATTATTATTCCTATTATTTTTATTTTATTTTATTTTAAACAGAAACTCTTTTTTTTTTCTTTAGCTAAGAATTGTTTTTAACAAAAAGATAAAAAAGGAACAAATGAAAAGGGAAGAGGTCAATTATTTCATTGTAATTATTCCCATTACATAACATGCGAATTTCATACTATTATTGATAGTTACATAACGTCCGATGGTAGGAGCACATGCATTACTATGCAATTACAAAGTCTAGAGGTGAGAGAAAGTCAGAGAGAGAAACTTCGTAGAGATAAGATGGGATGCACTTCACTGCTTAGAAGCCCCAAGAAAGAAGAACAAGAAGTACCCGATGCCAATTCTAACCAAGCTTACACCTATGAAGGGTTCAGTATTTTGGACGAACTCGAAGGGGTCTTGAACACCAAGGAAGAGCAAAACTTTCCACAACAAAACTCTTCAAGTGGTGGTGAACTTCATTGGGATTTCATGGAATGGGAGGAGTTTCAACCCCCCAATGTTGGAGAGGAAGGAGAAGATGAAAATGAAGGGAAAGAGCATACAAGAAAGAACACAAGGAGCAAATGCCTCTTTGAGGAGGAGCAAGCGATTATAAGGAGAGAAAGCAATAACAACATTGTTGGGTTTTGGGAAGTGGATGATGAGAAGATGGTGGCTTTGAATTTGAACTTGAACTATCAAGAGGTTTTGGATGCATGGTCTGACCGAGGCTCTCTATGGGCTGATGATTGTTCTCTTTCATTCCCCACCAATAATGCCTACTATGTTAGTATTCACCATCCATTATTATTCTTCATTATCACAAGCTTTCTTCCTCTATCATATTTACTTTAATTACCTATGTTAATGCTTATTCAAATGCAGTTCTTCAATTCTTTTAAGGCCCTATAACTATTAGTCTTGATTTTAGTATTTGATATTTGGGAAGGTTTTAAATATCAGCTGTGTTACAATTTCATCCAATTTGTTGATATACCGACAAATTGTGAAAAAATGCGACCTATGTGATCACCGTACAATTAAAAAAAAAAAATCTTAATATTGAGGTTTAAATCACAGTCGTGGACTATTTTTTAAAACCTAGTTTGGGGTGATTTTTTTATAGAATCTCTGCTATATATAGTGCTTGAAATTCTTTTGGGTACGTACTCATAGTTTTACTTGATTAATTTAGTAATTAAGAGATAGTTTTGGCTAAAGTATTTAAGAGGGTATATTTAATTAGATTTGGATAACTCTCTAACGTTAGTTTTGTTAGTTACTAGAATAATAGATTTAATTTTTACTTTCTCATTGCTAATATGAATGATATATGATTGTGTGTTAGATGGGAGAAGTGCCAGTGTTGGAAGAAGAGAGAGCAAGGAGGGAAGCAAGTGTTCTTAGGTACAAAGAGAAGCGCCAGAACAGGTTGTTCTCAAAGAAGATAAGATACCAAGTTCGGAAATTAAACGCTGATAAAAGACCAAGAATCAAGGTCACTCTTTTTTTTAAAAAAAATTCCTGTTTCTTTTCGTGCCATTGGGTATGGTCATTTTGTTTTGTAATGAAATCAGCTTTTTCCGATATTTTTGTTTGTAGGGTCGCTTTGTGAAGAGACACTGAAGTTGCTCGAGAAAGATCCCAAAACCCAAAAAAAAATATCTCCCTAAAAAATCTAAGACCATTCCCTGTACATTTATTTTTAATTAATTTCAACTCAAAAACATTCTTGTATTTATCCATTCAAATTATCCTTCACGTCCTATAGAATTGAAAAGGAAAAACACAAAATATCTCTGTTCCAAATTTCAGGATAAAATTCATTCCATTTTTCAATTTTTTTTTTTTTGTATTTTACGTGTCTTGAACTTTCTTATTAGGTCCACAGTTGTTATATTATTAACTTCTGGTTTTAATTATTAATTTAGCCTTTATACTTATCTGCATTTTACTATTTTGATCTTATATCAAATATTGGAAATTTTAATCTTTAAACGAACAATTTAATGTATTTCGCTCTATGTCACTAACACAATTATTACTGTAGTTAACGACGTTACAAATTTTTTGAAAATTTAGAAAATTAATTTTCTAGTTTAGTTAACAATTGCTTAAAAAACATTGTAGTGATATTATTGCGGCCAGAGTTAAAATAGAATTAGAAGACAACAATGAGAAAGATCAAAATACATTAAATTTACTTGTTTAAGAACCAAAACTTATAAATTTTACACATATATAAAGTCAAAGTAATAAATATGAACACATTAATAATTAAACCTTAATTTCTAAGGTGTGGTCTATGGTTGTCGTCCAGTGATGGTCCTGATGGATTGATCCCAATGTTCAGAAAGGTGGATATACCCATAAACCAACTTTGGCAACTCATCATCACTCATCAAAAAACTAAAAATAGAGAACACTCATAAAAAAGAAGAAGAAAAAATTATGGTGCATATAATTGGATATACCACCGTCTGTCTCTTTTTCATTTTTTTTTTCTTGTGGTACAAAAGCAGTTTAGGATTTGGTATGATTTGATTTGGTACAAAAGTGGTTTAAGATTCGATTCTGAAACCATATAATTCAGAAGAACTTTTCTTTTTTACACAAAAAAAATATTTTTTTTTTGTTATGATAATAATCCAAAAGAACTTGATACTACTCGAATTAATTTCCTTTTGACTTTTATTTAGATGCTACTTTAATTAATTTCCTTTTGATTAGTTTCTTTAAAAATCTCTTTTAGGGCAGTAACTATGTACTTTAGTAAACTTTTGCGAAAACTCAAACTTGTGACATTTTTTTTTCTGCTTAATTTATAATTAACCATGTAATTAAGCAAGACAGATCTTGCGTGTCAATTAGACAAAAAAAATCTACTTTTTTTTTTCTGAATTATTCAAGTTACGGGTAGTTTGTTGGAGATATTTTCATGTTACTTTCTAAACATTGACCTGTTCAAAGTACAAATGTGGTAGTGCATATAGATTCTTTCTTGGTTAAAGTATGAAGCACAAAGTAATTGTCAGGACTTTTATTAGTGTTTAACATATATATTTTTTAGTAAATTATATTTTTCCCTTGTTGAAAATGTTTTCTCCTTTCTTATTTTAAAATTTTAATATATACATATATATATATATATATATATTCTTTGTTCTTTAAAAATAATATGCATTATAACTGATTTTATATGTATTATCAAATTAATTACATGTAATCTATTAGGATCGCCTAGTAAGAAATTTGGATAGTTTACAACATCGTATGCTCAAACTTTATTTTCCTCATTATGTACAAAACAAAAAATTAATCACAAGTTACTAGCATTCCTTATTATATTTTTGTCCTAGTTGTTAATAATAAATAATCATATTGTGTTATTTTTTTTGTTGTTGAATAAAAATTTGTAGAATGGAGAGACATATCCAGTATTATCGAGTATGGCGCCTGCAGAATTCAAATATAGTACATATACCCATATATAGAAAAGGTGAAATCATACAAGATTTTGAATCACTTTTTCTAACCCACATTAACAATGTTATTTTTATTTTTATACATGTATATCTTTTATAATTTATTTTCCTTATTTTGATAATATTAAGACTTGAGCTATTTTTGCGAATGACTTAATTAATGGCTCCAAACAAGAATGACGAGTACCAAGTCTTTAGTTCCAAGCTAGCAGACAAAGAGAATACTTGAGTGAAGGATATGTAAATGCAACTAATCCAGGTACACAATCATTCAAAGCTTGAATAAATGCAAATACTAAAGTCGTGAGATCAAAACTTATCCTGGCTAGTGATTTATTAAAGCCATGAGTGATGGATTCATGAGATTGATTAATCATTTTTGGTTTTTTTTTATAAACTTTTTATTAAAATGGCTTTATTCTAAAACAAATTAATTATAAAAGTCTATTTTGACCAAAGTCTCAGGTGTAACATTCCACTGCCGTTACATTTTTGCTTGAGCTAAAATTATTATTGGGTTAAGGGTAAATGTCTACAAAAGGTCGAATTTCTTGAATAAGACTCCAAATGATTTCTAAATCAAATTATACATGGTATACTATACATACAAATCATTTGACAGCCAAAAAAACATTAAAAGCATCAACCACTTAAACAAAACACTCAATCAAAGTAAAGTTTATGGTAATTATATAAATCAATGATCTAACTTTGAGAAGAAGAAATGAAGAAAGGATAAAACTTTAGTTTCAAGATGAGAGTTTTATCTCACTCAAATAGTAGCTCCACACCATCTATATATATCATCCAAATTCAAAAAACCAATAGAAATCACATCAAAATCATGAAAATGAACATGTTTATAAACTTCCAATAATGCTCATGAAGGGAAAATGAAAATGGAAGATGAGATGGAAAAAAGGAGGATTCCTTATCATTGAACAAGCCCTCAAACTCGAGTAAAGGATTCCCACAAGGTCCCATGGGCAAAGGAATTTAAGGTATCAAGCTCTCCAATGAAGGGTTGTCTCTCTTCTTTCCATTTGCACCTCACTATTTCCTAAACTCACTCACTCCATTCTATATTGCTGAAGGTCTATTCATCTCACTCAAAACACCCTAAAACTTACTCTTTACACCCAAAAAGATTTTTCGCATATACAAACATAATATACATAGAAGTACCATACACCATCAACTCATAATTAATTATATCACTTAAATTAAATTTAATTACTCTTACAATCTAATTAAAATCACTTAATCAAGCATTAAGAAAAATATAATGTTACACCAAGTCAAAAAATTTGAGAATCTGGAAGTTCAATCAGCAAAAAGGACGAAATAGTTATTTACAATAATTGTTTCACACTAAGCATGATACTATAATGATTAGTTTTTGCTGAAACACTATCAAATCAGCATTTGATAGTGTTCTTTATAAGAAAAGGTTAACAGTTTGTTAAGGATATAACAAATTGAGTTTGCTAGATAGTCATTTAAAGGAAGTAACAATTTGAAATGTTTAATTTTTTTTTCTCCCTCTAATGTTTTTTTAATTACATGGGATTGTAATTTGAAATTACATTTATTTTTAAAATTTTGTTCGCTGTAATTTGTTTTGTTAATTTTTTACTTTTTGAGTTCACATTTTTTTAAAATTTTTTTGATTCTTGTAAGAATTTTTTTTTTCACTTTTTAGTCTTTATAAGTTTGTGATTTTACAATTTTGGTTCCTCTAAAATTATGATTTTTTCATTTCATCTGGTTCTAGTTAGTTGTTCTTTAAGGAGATAAAATTTAAAAAACACAAATGTATAGGATTAAAAATAATTTTTTATAGACACCAAAATTAAAATAATAAAAACTTAAAGGAATTAAAAAAAACTTACAAAAACTAAAATTGAAAAAAAGACACAAACTTATAATGAATTTGAAATCTTTTTCTTTCTGTCGAGACTTTAAGGCATTTATGTAATTTTGGATCCTTTAATAAGCTTTAATTTGAGACTTGATCACCTTAATCACACTTAAATTTCTTGGCATTAGTAACCTTTAATATAATCTCCAAACAAAATTCTAGTAAAATTGGTTGTATTGATTGTGTTAAGTTATCACAACATTCATCCCAAATTTTTAGAACAAACAAATAAAATACTACCTAAAACCATTATTTAAAGCCTTAAATATGTTCTAAGTCATTGTAAATTTTTTTATTTATTTTTAATTCTTATATGTGTGTGTTTTTCTAATTTTGATTCCCGTAAATAACACCTTATAGGAATTATAAATTAAAAAATTAAAATTTTAAAAGGACTAAAATTAAAAGAAACACTAATTTACAAAAATTAAAAAATAAAAAAAATCTCGTAAGAACCAAATTTGTAAAAAGTCAACTTATAAAAACTAGAATTAAATTACAAAAACTAAAAATGAAAAAAAAAACTGACGTACAGATGAAAAAAAAAACTGACTTACAGATGATAAAAGATATTTAAGCTTTATTTAAATTAAAGCATTCCTATGTTATAGCACAGTCTAGAATGCAAGTAGATAGAACAAGTGAATAACAAAAGTGAAAAAAAAATAAAAAAGTTTTTAAGAGTAAGAACTTAGGATCCGGACGTCGCTCAAGTTGTTCTTAGTTTAATCGATTGAAGGGTGTGCTCAGATTATTATAAATCTCTAATATTTAAGTTTGATTCTTATATATAGAAAAAATAAAAAAAGTTTCGTCTAATGTTTTGAATGCTTCAAACTGGTTTTGCAATATCAAGTGGCTATGGTGTCAATTTTTTTTTTCGACATTGACTCATTGTTCATCCCAATTCCTTTTTCCCTTCTAAAGAACAATAAACTGTAGAATATTCACTCATTTTGTCCATAAATAACCACTGTTACTAGAAACCTTTCCTTCTAAAAGATGAGAATTCAAAGCTCTATTCAAAACATATATGTGGAAAATAATATATTACGCACCCTTTATTTTAACTATTGTAATAATTCAAATCTTTTTCTTTTCAGGGAGTCTTTAAGGGATCTATAAGTTTAGATCCATTAATTCAGCTGTAAAATTAATGTTTAATTTGAGACTTGATTACCTTAATAACATTTAAAGTACGCACGCTGCCATTAGTAACTTTTATCTATACAAATTTAGATAAGATTGATTGTAAGATTAATTATGTTAAATTATTATATGATTTTTTTTAAAGCAAGTATCACATATTTAAAAGTGACAAGATTAATTCTTTAACAGATTATCAAATTATAAAAAAATATGTCAGTATACTTAAAGAACTTAAGTATTTAAGGGACATGTTTGATTTGTATTTTTATTTTTTGAAAAGTGTTTTGAAAGATTAGAATTTTAAAATTATTTTCGGTTTGATTTTTTGTTTTTTATTTTCAAAAAATAAAAACACTGAAAATACGTTTTGAAAAAAAATGTATTTTTAAATTCACTTAAAATTATATTTCTTTTCACCGTATTTTCATGTTACTCATAATGAAATTCCTGATTTTAACTAAAAACACAAAAAATGAAATTTTATTGTTTTCAATTTTTTATTCGTTTTCACTAAAAATATTTTCAAAAATTTAACCAAACATCATCATTTCCTATTTTAAGTGAAAATAAAAATAAAAAACAATCCAACCAATCACCCTCGTTATTACATGATTCATTCATCCCACATTTTTAAAACAAATAAAATAATGCGTAAAACAATAATTTAAAGCATTCCTAATTTCCTATGTTGTTTAATACTGCATACGCCACACTGCACCAGTCTAGAATGCGAGTAGATACAACAATTGAAAAGACAAACCCCCCACTCTCACTTACTCACTTCTCCGGCTATGCATAACTCCGGCGGCGGCGGAAGCGACGGCGTGTGCCACGTGGTGGCGATGCCGTTTCCGGGGAGAGGCCACATCAACCCGATGATGAACCTGTGCAAGATCCTTGCATCGAAGAGACCCAACGAGATTCTCATAACCTTCGTGGTCACCGAGGAGTGGCTTGGCTTCATCGGCGCCGAGCCCAAGCCGGACGCCGTTCGCCTCGCCGCCATCCCCAACGTGGTCCCTCCCGAGCGCCTCAAAGCCGCTAACTTTCCCGCGTTCTATGAAGCCGTCGTGACAGAGATGCAGGCGCCGTTCGAGCGGCTCCTCGATCGGCTCCAGCCACCGCCGACAGCGATCCTTGGCTGCGTCGAGCTCCGCTGGCCCATCGCCGTAGCCAATCGGAGGAATATTCCGGTGGCTGCGTTTTGGACCATGTCGGCGTCGTTTTATTCCATGCTGCATCACCTTGATGTCTTTGCACGACACCGGGGTTTGACCGTCGATAAGGATACGATGGGTAAATCGTTTCTTTACTTCTGATTTTGATTTGACAGCAGTATAAGTAAAAAAAAAAAAAAAAGATGTAATGCACAATTTTTTTTCCACCTTTAACTAAACCACTTTGTTAAATTGAGTCAACCGAAGGTCAAATATCAACCCTTAGTACTAACTGCTAAATATATTTCGTATTAATGTTGTTTTCTTAATTTAATTATAATGCATTAATCGTATAAAACCCTTTTATATATATATGATAAATTATTAACTTTTACAATATTTACTTTAAAAGGTGATATCTAAGGTTATTTCTAATTAGTAAAACATTGTATACTTACATTGTATGAAAAATAAAGTCCATTATTATTTTTTAAATTGAGACTTAGTTGAGTCCCTAAATTTCAAATATTTTGTTTTTTTAAATAATAATATATGGTTCATTTAAGGGATACGGTGAAGGAATTTTGGCTGAAATGTAAGCCTGGCCTTCAAGTTTAACACAAGCCATTTAAGGGACAATACAATTTATATTTGGTTGAATATTGGTTGGAGATACATTTGCATTCCTTCCTTCTCCTGATTATTAGTAATATAAATAAGAAGTTTATTAAACTACAACAACCTTCTGTTTCCATGTGGAGACTATTAACAACAATCTAAAATGGCCAGGGAGTGAATGTTAAATTTGAGATTAATGTATTAAGAATCTGGAAGTATGCTCATTGATCTGGGCAATCATTGTTCAACCTCTAACTGTGGTGATTGATGAGAAGGCATAAGTGTTAAAGGGTGAAACATTTTTTATTGCATATCATCAGCAAAAGATTGATGCAATTGTATATGGGTGCATGTCTGATCTGTGTGGTTTTATAAATGATGCAGATGGACAAGCCGAGAACATCCCGGGAATTTCTTCAGCTCATTTGGCAGACCTTCGAACTGTGCTTCATGAAAATGATCAACGAGTCATGCAGCTTGCTTTGGAATGTATTTCGAAAGTTCCCAGAGCAAATTATCTTTTACTCACCACAGTCCAAGAGTTAGAAGCTGAAACAATTGAGTCCTTAAAAGCTATATTTCCCTTTCCAGTCTATCCTATTGGCCCTGCTATACCTTATTTAGAACTAGGACAAAACCCTTTGAACAATGATCATAGTCATGACTATATAAAATGGCTAGATTCTCAGCCACCTGAATCAGTATTGTACATTTCTTTCGGTAGTTTCCTTTCAGTGTCTACTACCCAAATGGATCAAATTGTTGAAGCACTAAACAGTAGTGAAGTTCGTTATCTTTGGGTGGCTCGAGCCAATGCTTCTTTTTTGAAAGAAAAGTGTGGAGATAAGGGCATGGTGGTGCCATGGTGTGACCAATTGAAGGTGTTGTCTCATTCTTCCGTTGGTGGATTTTGGAGCCATTGTGGATGGAATTCCACTCTTGAAGCTCTCTTTGCTGGGGTGCCAATGCTGACATTCCCTCTTTTCTTGGATCAAGTTCCAAATAGCAGCCAAATTGTGGATGAGTGGAAGAATGGGTCTAAGGTAGAGACATCAAAGTTGGACAGTGAAGTTATTGTGGCAAAAGAAAAGATAGAAGAACTAGTTAAGAGGTTTATGGATCTTCAAAGCCAAGAGGGAAAGGAGATCAGAGACAGGGCAAGAGAAATCAAGGTTATGTGTCTCAGAGCGATTGCCGCAGGGGGATCCTCATATGGGAACCTTGATGCATTTATTAGAGACATTTCAAAACCACTGACTCATTAAGCAGCTTGGGATCAATAACACAACTAAGCAATGTATTAATAAAGGGTTGGATATTGTTGTTGAATGTAAGGATGCATATAACATTGTAAAATGTCTCGTAACTGAAACTGAAGTGCTCTCTGATTCTGATAGCTGAATTTGTCCTCTTAGATTCAGCAATTTGAGACGCTTGCTGCACATTTTGTGTAATAACTTATCAATGCTAAAGAGTGGAGTTTACTGCAGACATCAATGTCTTGTATTTGAATAGAGATGCTTCATTTTAGAAGCTTTGCGAGCGATACAAGAAAAACCATACTTAAGGCAGATAATGCTTTAAATGACCAGGGAGCTGTTACATTATGTTATCTGTTTAGGGTCTATTTGTTAGCCATTTCAAACAAGTAAACTGAAGAAAGTTATATAACTTAAAAAGTACGATTCTTATTATTTGATTACAGTTGGTGCCATTTCGTTTTCTGATCACTTATGTGTTTCATGAACTACTCCCGTTGTGTGTACACATGTGAAACATAAACATACTTATGAGTGTCATGTACATACGTATATTGCCACACATGTAAACAATTTTGATGATATTTTTTTTTATGGCAAAAAGCATTTTTCATTGAACCACCAAGTTCATGTTCATGTGCATGTGGATGAGCATGCGAACTTACAAATGCTGTGGTGTGTGGGGGAGAGTGATTTTGTGAAGAAGAAGAAACATCTACATCATGGTATTCAACAGAGTGGTTTTGATGATTTGATTACAATAAATCTTATTCATTTTTAGCATGTACCTATATCCTCAATAAACATAAGAGATCTCGTGTTTGGTTTCCCGTTTATGACGTGAAAATGTCGGTCCAAAAGCTTTCCATTACAGCTTTCACGTTTTTTTTCTCGTTCCCTGAAATTATGCGTCGGTCCCTGAATTTTTTTGGTCTGAACTTTGAATCTTCCAAATGTACTAAAATTTAAATTAAATGTAATCTTTCTGTAGAATAATGGTCATATGAATAGACTTTATGTGTAAGACTTCACGTTTTATTATAAACTTTCAAAATAATCTATTTATTTTCCAATTGCAGTGTATTTAAATATATTTGAAGCGCAAATTATGATTTTACTACTTAAGCTGTTTCATTACCACATCAATGCATCATTTGCTGCTAATTGAGCTATCTTAACATATGTTAATTAAACATGGATAATTTCTTAAGTTTCATAATTTTCCATGGAAGCAGCTCCATCATCATCAACTTGCGCCTGCAGCCACCTTGTGACCATGCCCTACCCTGCTCGCGGCTACATCAACCCCATGATGAACTTCTGCAAGATGCTTCTCTCCAACGACAACACCAGATTAATCCTCGTAACCTTCGTCGTCACCGAGGAATGGCTCGGTTTCATCGGCTCCGACCCAAAGCCCGACATTATGAGATTCGCTACAATCCCCAACGTCGTAGCTTCCGATCACCCGGGGTTCCTAGAAGCTGTCATGGCCAAAATGGAAGCGTCCTTTGAGGAGCTACTCAACCGCCTTCAGCCGCCGCCTACCGCCATCGTGTCTGATACTTTTCTGTACTGGGCGGTCGTTGTTGGAAGCCGGAGGAATATTCCGGTGGCGTTGTTTTCGACCATGTCCGCGTCTATTTTCTTTGTGCTCCACCACCATCACCTTTTGGTCAATTTGTCAGGTAATTATTTCAACCGTAAGGTAGACTCAGATATCCATGTTTTCATGTTTGTTTATAGTTTCATTATTATAAAAATGAAAAAATTCATTATTTGAAGCGGCATTTTGAGGTTTGTATATTGTTTTTCGGTGTTTGTTTGTTGATTAAGTATGTAAGTATCTGGAGGAAGCCATTTTGATAGTTCTTTGAGTTGGGATTAATGGCACCATTGGTTGAAGACAGTGGATGATCGGTATGGGTGGCAAAAGATGGTTATATGAATATTTTTGGTTTTTTCTTCATTATTGGGTGTATGAAAAAAATATGTTGGATACAAGAACAAAATCCCAAAAAACATCATTGATCGAAACTGATCTGTTAATAAGTTGTAAAGGAGAGTGGAGTATATATAAGTGCATTGAAAATTAAAAAACACCTTTAACATAGGATTTGTATTACACATAAAATTAATAAAGTGTAATCAATTTGATGTGTAAAATAATATAATTAGATGAGAATGTAAAACAATTTTACGGTGTATGGTTAAATTCAAATTAAATTTATATTAACATAAAATAATGGATTAAAATATTTTTATTTGGTTAGTTTTTATTTGTTTTATCTTTATCTTTTCTATATTATATGTTTTATTTATCAATGATATTTTTTAAATAACCTTTTTTCAATAAAAACGTTTTTAAAAATTCTTCTTACTCTTTTAAGTATTCCTATATATCCATTTAACTTTAATTTTAAATTGAATTTCAATATATATAATAGAAATTATCAATAGTTATATATTATATTATATTATAATATAAATCATTTATAATAAATTTAAAATATAATTTATATTTCAAAAATTATTTATTTATTACGAGTTTTATTTATAATATAATTTACTTTTTAAATTAATATCCTACTATAAATTTTAGTTATATAAATAAACATTTATCACATCGCACATACTAATCTGTTACTTTTCATAGAATGATGATGCAACCATCTGATATAAAAAAAGAGTAAATAATCTTGTACTATGTATAAAAGTTTTACAAGAAATTTTATATTATGATATAATTATAAATCGTCATAAATGATAAAATTAAATCTTAGAATAATTATCTTAAAAATCATATCAATATTGAATTTTGATTGATTGATGGTATAAATTTTTTGTATTAATGATAAATAATTATTACTTAACTAATTATAATAGTATAGCTCTTTAAATATATACAATTTGTTTAATTTTTAATTTATTTGCTTTTTTTATTTTTTATCAGAATTTTTTATTTTCATCATATTAGATCGGTAACGCATCCCTTAATTGAGTAGGATGTAAGAGTTGTTGTAAAATTCCTGCATTGGCTCCTATTCCTAGGAGATACAAAAAATTCAAAACAAATTATTTGAAATTGTATTAGATTTTAATTTTAATTATTGAAGATATTAAAGTTATGAATGTTTTGCTTAATTAACTGATGTATGCCAGAAAACGGTGGCGAACGTGTGGATTATATTCCTGAAATTTCCTCAATGCGGGTCGTGGATTTTCCTCTAAACGATGGTAGTTGCCGCAGCAAGCAATTGCTGAAAACATGCCTGAAAGGTTTCGCGTGGGTTTCAAAAGCACAGTATCTTCTATTCACTTCCATTTATGAGCTCGAACCTCATGCCATTGATGTCCTAAAAGCAGAGTTGTCATTGCCCATATACACTATTGGCCCTGCCATACCTTATTTTAGCCTTCAAAACAATCCCACTTTCAGCACCACAAATGGGACTAGTGATAGCTACATGGAATGGCTACAGGTTCTGTTCTTTACATCTCACAAAGGAAGCCATTTCTCGGTTTCAAGGGCTCAAATGGATGAGATTGCATTTGCTTTGAGGGAAAGTGGCATTCAGTTCTTGTGGGTAGGCCGTAGTGAGGCTTCAAGGTTGAAAGAAATTTGTGGGAACCAACACTACTACAAAAGAAGCATTTTACGACGCACATTCTAAGACGGTAACCATCTTAGAATGTAACACGGTGGCAAACTTGTAATTAAGTAACGAAAATTTGTTTTCTACGACATACATACTAAGACGGTCGTTAATAACCGTCTTAGAATGTGCTTGGTTGGCATGAAGGAAGGTGTGACCAACAATTGAGAGTGTTGTCTCATCCTTCAATTGGAGGATTTTGGTCTCATTGTGGATGGAATTCAACCAAAGAAGGTGTGCTTGCTGGGGTTTCGTTTTTGACATTTCCAATAATTATGGACCAACAAATTGATAGTAAGATGATAGTAGAGGATTGGAAGGTTGGGTGGAGGGTGAAGGAAGATGTTAAAGTGAATACTACTACTTTGGTGAAGAAAGATGAAATCGCAATGCTAGTGCAGAAATTTATGGATTTGGATAGTAATCTTGCAAGGGAAATCAGGGAAAGATCCGAAACTCTTCGGCAGATATGTAGTCGTGCAATTACAAATGGTGGGTCAGCTGTTACTGATTTGAATGCCTTTGTTAAGGATTTAGTGCAGACAATACATTAAAGCCGTAAACACCTTGTAAACGAGCATGCACTCATTTTCAATTTCAATTGTATTTGTATGACATTTGTCTGGTTAACTTTCACTATCATCTGACTATTCATGTTATTTCCAAACAAACAGATACACTGCTACTGTCTCAATTTTTTTTTATTGAAATAAACTAGTTTGATGCGTGTTGTACAAAAAAATAATTTAATAGTATTTTTTTTCTTTCTTTTATCTGTTCTTTATATCTTGTTTTAACATTGCCTTTCAAATCGTAAGTTTTCACTCAAGTCTCGACACTTACAAAAACTATCTTTGGTAAGTTTTGTTAGTTTCTTTTGTCTTAAAATCAGTTTTTAAGACAGATGGATGCTATCGTCGACCATCTTTATAGGTGGTCTACAATCTTTATCTAAATTTCACAATTCCACCCAACATTATTTATAGTAAAATATACCTTTGCATTTTCTTCCTCAGACCCTTCCCCTCCAGCAACTCCTTCAACCACCGTTTGTTGTGGTCGGAGGCGTATTATGCACGTCTTTCGTTTCTTTTTTCCTCACAACCTCCATCCTTTCCTCCCTCCAGTTCAGATCGACAAGCGGCACAAAGAACTGATGAATCTTGATAATAACGACAATTTAAATTTGAAGTCGTTTAGAAGAAATAGCTTGTTCTTTGATACACTGGCTTGTGGTTTGGTTTAAAAAAAGTGGTAATCACAACAGAGGTCGCTGCATTGCATGAAACAACAAATAATAACAAATATACCAAAATCCAATAGCGATTAAGAGATGAAAAATTATACATGAACACCCAATATGCCAATTGACACCTCGTGAGAAAGAGATAAAAGTGATAAAAGTATAGGTATTATGATTTGACATGAACATAGATAGAGAGAAAGAAAATGTATTTGTTAGGTGTTTAAAAAATATGGATGTTCATGTATCATTACTCTTAACACATATATGACATCCTAGGCTATGGAAACACGAATAGAGCATGAAAAGGCAAATTACATTGAATACAGCGAACTTACATTATGGTTTTGAATTGGTTTTATCATTTTAAATCTTGGCTCATGATCAAATCTTGATTTGCTTATGGCAGCGGCAAAGCTTTGGGGACCGTCGACGATGTTGAAAGGGATTTTGACAATGGAGGGGACAGGTAGGACGAGGTCGATACAACTGTTTTGAATCTCAGTGTACACAGTGGTCTTCATTGTTGGTGATGGAGATGAGGAAGTCACGGTCTTCGTTGGGAGAGAAAGGGTGGTAGGAGAACAGAGGGAATAATCTTTTGGCACCTTTCTGTCTTTAAAAAAAAAGTTATCTTGCATAATCTGATTAACAAAATTATATAGACAAAATAATCTTTTTGGCACCTTAAAATACAGTTTTTTATTTGATTTTTCTTTCACTTCTTCAAATGAAATTGACATCACATTCTTGTTGACGCAACATATGTTAATTGCTAAGATTGAAATAGAATAATATTGGTGTCATAAGACACGAGAGTCAAGAATTACTTGCATAGGTTTGGACTATAACATTAGCATCGTCTCCATTGAGCAATAAGATCATAAAATCATGTTGGATAAAGACGTTGATAATTGTAATTGTTGCAGGTAATAATTAATACGGATTAATTCCAACTATTTTCTCAAGGACCGAAGAGTGACTCTTTACAAACATAATTTTAGTAAAGATCAATCACAGAGAAAATGTTTGGAACATTAGATTGTTTAAAAGAAATAGCAATTAAAATTAAAGAGAAACAATGAAACATACTGGTGACTAAATCCATGAAAACTTTGGTGCCATTTCCTTCTCTTCCAGCAATGGATTCATCTACTCACTTAGAAGAAACAAACAGCTGAGACGATTTTGAATGTCTACAATTCCATACTCAATATACTCACAAGCACGCTCACCAAGAACATCCTGAAACCTGTCAATAAATTTTCCATATGCTGGCAACAAGGTGCTGTCTATGGAATTTATAACTTGTTCCCTTAGTTGCTTATGATCAGAGAGAATCCATGTAGATTGAAAGAAGTATATCTTCTCAAACTGTAGGTTGAACAAATTGAGCTTATCTTTCATTGACTCTGCTACCACATTAGGTGGCGCCACTGACTCGTTTCCCTCTAGCTTCAAAATGTCCAGCATCTTATTCCATGAGCTTCTTTGATAGAGTTTACAGTTTTGTTCCACCTTTGTTGTGTTTTGTTGGAACCAATGATCATCTAATATGGTTCTTCCGTCCACAAGGGATCTCCATTTACATGCCTCTTGTCCAATGTACCAGAGATTATTCATCATAAAAACATAGCCCAATGCAGGGTCAGTGTAGTCGTCTCTGGACTTGGTTTCCAAAATGCTCTCTAACAACTCTATCATCCTGGCTAGCAGCTCAGAAAATGAAGATTTTCCCTCTCTTCCAGGAATAATCTTGTATTCTCGGACAGTTTCTCCGAAAGATTCACAAACATGATCGATGTAGTTCGTTGCTTGCTGGGTAATCAGATGAAGCCCTCCTCCACCGGCGACAGTTTCCTGAGCAGTATTAATGTAAATAAGATTTGCAAACGCCTTAAAAATTTCAAATCTTTCATGAACCTTCTTCACATCAGCTTCGAGCAAGATACCGTCCTTACAAAATCCGTGTAAGAGTGACTCCTGATTCAGCTCATGCAATGATTTCGACATTTCAGGAATGACACTGGACAAAAAATTTGGCAGCAAATAACTCTGATCAGTTGTTGTCGTTGTTGTTGTTGTTATGATGGTATCGGCAAAACTCACTAGACAAATCGTCAATTTCATGCAAACCTCCGTGAAAGAGACGTCCGCAGCTCTATGAAACCCCGAGAAGACAATATTGCTGAGTCTCCTTTCATTGGGAAACATTATCTTTACCGCTGCCTTGCAAGTTTTTATCCAATTCTCAAAGTCCTCTATCTTGAGCTCTTGCAATTTCAACCCAAGTGCAGACAGACACTGTTCTTGAAACTCTCTTCGCCATTTGCTGTACGCGTCACAGCATTCCCGCTCAAACCCGGCTTCCATCATTTGCTTCGCGGTGTCGCTAAGGCGCGTGACGATTCCTGATGGCAGTGCATCCACCACCATGTTGACGTCAGGATAAAGTTCTGGTGGCGGTGGCGACAGCTCTGGTTTGGATTCGGAGTCAAGCATGGCTTTAAGATATTTGTCCACATGACTTGAAACCATGGGGACAAGAATCTCGTTCTCCTTCTCAAGCACTTTTATACAATCCATGAACTGTGGGATAAGACCATCATCACTGTTGTCTTCCTGTGAAGATGAATTGCATTGAGTGACTAAGTCCAGACCCAGAAGAGGAACACCATCAGCATCCCCGTTTTCTGGTGGTGGGGTATTTAGAGTACTATCACCTTCAGCATCTACTAGTTCTGTATTTGAATTACTTTGAATCATTACTTGACTTAGGTCCTCGAGCAGAAGACACTCCTCTGGAGTTTCCATAGGGAGACAAGGGTTGTGATGATTTTTTTTAGGTTAAAATATGTTTGTGATGGCTAGGGATCAAAGAATTTATCTTAGTTTTTTCTTGAAGTTGTTGCGTAAAAATAGGATGTTTGTTAAGAAGGAGATATATTTGGGTGGAAGAGTTGCATCAGTATTTTTTAACAAACATCGAATTCTCATTTTTATCTAAATAAATTTATAATATTTTGAATTTTAAATAGTATCCTACAAATTTGAAACAAATAATTTAAAAAGATAAACTAAATTATTTTTTGAATTAAAAATATCAGATATATTCTCAACATTGCTTACAATTTTTTAATTCATAAAATTAGATAAATATAGTAATTGAGGTAATTATAACAAGTATTTTTTTTTAATTTGAAATAAATTAATTATTGTCAATACATGTATATGTTTTATTTAAGTTCGTTAAGATTATTTTAAAATAGAAAAAAATAAATATATGTAAAACTATTGTCTTATATTATGAAATATATTTATAATTAATAAATATTGCATACATTTAAATTTCCAGGAAATATATTTAACTAATTACTTTCAATAGTGTGTTTATATTTCATTAAACAACTGTTAAATCTACATAAATATAAATATATTAAATGAAAAGATATACAACAAGTGAAAATATTGAATAAAATAATTAGAATGAGAATGTGCCAAATAACTATACAATTAAAAATTTAAGTAAATTAATTTATAAAATAATTAGAACTAGAATAATAATATGCCAAAATAAATATTATAATTCAAATATAAATATACAATAAATGATAAGATATAACATTTTGAGACAAATTACAATATTGTAATTAATCATATAAAAATTTAAGTGAAAACTAATGAAAAATAAATAAAATGAGAATAATGATGGTAAAAAAAACACATTCCAAGGGCATCCTTGACTGGTTTATATAACAATTTCCAATAGTTATATTTTTTGCAATGACAATCTATTAAACATGTTGATATTTATCTTTTAAGATCAATATTATCTCACGATCAATTATATGTTATAGTGTCCAGAATGACCCATCATCATAACGTGTTGATGATTTTTATTCATGATAGTAAATAACAAAATAATTCAACCTCTTTGAATGTAGTGTATAAAAATGTTTTTTAAACATAAATTAGGTTAGTTATTAAAATCATTACTCTAAATTTTATGTTTCACAATTCTTAAATAATATGTAATAAACATAAAATGACTACTTTGATCAACAAGTTTTGGGATATGAGTCAAATAAATAAACAATGTTGACATGAATCAAATAAATCGACAATGAAAAAACATTTGTTGTTGAGTAATCAGTAACGTACACAAGCTTCCATCACTAAGTCCATTAAAAAAGTATACAATAAATGAATAAATCACGAAGGTTAATTATTTGGAATTACTCTTGATTTTATGTTTTATAATTCTTAAATAATATCAAACAAATGTAAATAAAATAGCAACTCCAATATTTTAAAATACAATAATAACATGCTCATGCATCGCATGGATACTAGTATATATATTAAAAGTTCTATGACCATCCCTCCTCCTGACTTATTTAGATTCAAAAAATCATTTGAAATTGTATGAGATTCCAATTAGGATATTTGGAAACATGCATTGAAGTTATGAATGTTTTGTTTCACTACTGCAAGCCAGAAAGCGGTGACAAACGTGTGGATTATATCCCTGGAATTTCCCCAATGCGCCTCGTCGGTTTTCCTCTGAACGATGGAAGTTGCCACAGTACGCAAATATGCCTGAAAGGTTTCGCGTGGGTTTCAAAAGCACAGTATCTTCTATTCACTTCCATTTATGAGCTCGAACCTCATGCCATTGATGTCCTAAAAGCAGAGTTGTCATTGCCCATATACACTATTGGCCCTGCCATACCTTATTTTAGCCTTCAAAACAATCCCACTTTCAGCACCACAAATGGGACTAGTCATAGCTACATGGAGTGGCTACAGGTTCTGTTCTTTACATCTCACAAAGGAAGCCATTTCTCGGTTTCAAGGGCTCAAATGGATGAGATTGCATTTGCTTTGAGGGAAAGTGGCATTCGGTTCTTGTGGGTAGGCCGTAGTGAGGCTTCAAGGTTGAAAGGAATTTGTGGGAACAAAGGGTTAGTTGTGACATGGTGTGACCAACAATTGAGAGTGTTGTCTCATCCTTCTATTGGAGGATTTTGGTCTCATTGTGGATGGAATTCAACCAAAGAAGGTATGCTTGCTGGGGTTTCGTTTTTGACATTTCCAATAATTATGGACCAACCAATTGATAGTAAGATGATAGTAGAGGATTGGAAGGTTGGGTGGAGGGTGAAGGAAGATGTTAAAGTGAATAATACTACTTTGATGAAGAAAGATGAAATTGTTATGCTAGTGCAGAAATTTATGGATTTGGATTGTGAGCTTGCAAGGGAAATCAGGGAAAGATCCAAAACTCCTCGGCAGATGTGTCGTCGTGCAATTACAAATGGTGGGTCAGCTGTTACTGATTTGAATGCCTTTGTTGGGGATTTAATGCAGGCAACATTGATACCATGAACACCTTGTAGATCATGCACTCATTTTGTTTACTTTCACATCATCGGACTATTCATGTTATTTCCAAATAAATGCACTACCAATGCCTCATGTTTCTTTTTATTGAAATAAATCAGTTCGATGCATACTGTACAAAAAATATTATCCAACGCAGGAAAAGTGAAGTCCAACAAATTGCCACAATGGCTAACAGACTCGAGAAAAACCCAAGTGCCTCAATGCTTAAAGGACTATGTGTACCGTGTAGTTTGGGCTTAATTCTTTTTATTATTAAGATCAAATAATCAAAAGATCAATCACATAGAAAATGTTTGAAGGAAATAGTAATTAAAATTAAAGAGAAAAAATAAAGCATCCTTTGCACTTGTGACAATAATTTTTTCTTCTTTTTTATTCTAAATCCGTGCAAACATCGACGTCCTTCCCTTCTCTTCCACTGTTGGGTTCATCTCCTCACTTGGACGAAACAAATTACTAAGATAATTTTAAAGGTCATCAATTCCATACTCAATATACTCATAAGAATGCTTACCAAAAGTATCTCAAAACCTGACGGTAAAGTTTCCGTATGCTGGCAACAAGATGCTGTCTTTGGATTTTATTATTTGCTCCCTTAGTTGCTCATCAGAGACAATCCATGTAGACTGAACCTTGCATGTCTCCTAGAAGTGCTGGTTGAACAACTTTAGGTTATCTTTCATTGACTCCGCTACCACATTAGGCGCCACTTACTCATTTGTCACTATCTTCAAAAAGTCCAGCATCTTATTCCAGGAGTTTCTTTGATAGAGTTCAAGGTTTTGTCCTACCTTTGCTGTGTTTTGTTGCAACCAATCATCATCCAATTTGGTTCTATGCCCTTTGTAACTCAATCCATACGCCTTTTTTCCTATGTATCTTAGATTATTCATCATAAAAAAATAGCCCAATGCAGGGCCAGTGTAGTCTCTGGACTTGGCTTCCAAATTATCATCTTGGCTATCTTCTCAGAAAACGAAGACTTTCGCTCTCTATCAGGAATTATGCGGTAACGGCGGACGATTTGGAAAGGTTGATAACTATTTAAGTTGTAGTGGCAAATGTTAAGGATGTATTTCATTACTTCCTTGGTAATCGGATGAAGCCCTCCACCAGCAACAGTTGCCTGCACTGTATCACGGTAAACAAGATCCACCACCTGCACCACCTGCAGTAAAATACCCATTCTCATCCGAACCTCACAAAGATCATCTAGCAACACTTTGTCCATATAAATACTCTGTGTGTTGAAATCCCGATACAACTCTTGCAATGACTCCGACGAAATTTTAGGGATGATGCTGAATAAAAGATTCGGCAAATAGCTCAGTTGTTATGATGTTATCAGCAAAACTCAGTAGAGGAATTGTCAAATCCTTGCAAACCTTCGTAAAAGAGACATCTGCAGCTCTAATGAACCCCGAGAAGACAGAATCGCAGAGTCTCCTTTCATAGGGAAACAGTATCTTCCCAGCTGCCTTGCAAGTTTTTATCCAATTCTCAATGTCCTCCGTGTTGAGCGCTTGCAATTGCAATCCAAGTGCCAACAGACACTGTTCTACTAACTCCCTTAGTCAATTGCTGTACATGTCACAGCATTCCTGCTCAAACCCAGCTTCCATCATTAGCTTCACGGTTTCAAAAAGGCACATGAAAATTCCTGATGCCAGTGCATCCATCGCCAACTTGATGTCAGGATCCAATTGCAGCTTTGGAATGTGGCCCTCGTCTTTGGATTTGGAATCAACCATGGCTTTAACATATTTGTCCACATGACTTCAAACCATGAGGACAAGCATCTCATTCTCCTTCCTAAGGGACCTTATACAATCCATGAACCGTAGCGGGATAAGACCATCATTGCTGTTGTCTTCCTGTGAAGATGAATTGCTTTGAGTGACATGAGTCCAGACCCAAAAGAGGAACACTGTCCACAACATCCCCATTTCTGGTGGTGGGTATTTAGAGTACTATCAGCATTAACTACTTCGGAATTTGAATGACTACATCCTGGAGCTGAACACGCTGCTCTGGAGTTTCCAAAGAGGGACCAAGAATGACAACGAGGAAATAAATGAAACACCCACCAATGATGACTAACCAACGTTTAATCTCCAAGAGTTGTATGATTAGACCTCCACAGAAGAAATGTAGGAGATCAATCTCGAATCCAAATTGAGTCAATCTTGACAAGCCAAGAGACATGATAGCAACAAAAGAGGCATATGAGATCAGGCTATATGCATCTGGTTTGCCATTTGAAGTTTTATCGAAGAAAAAAGAGTAAATAGAAGTGGCCATGAGAACCAAAAATGCCAAATGATTCTCCAGCCTGAGAGAGGTGGAGGGCTGTCTTGAAGAAGGTAACCCAGATAAAGAAACTGAAAACAGTGTAAAGCAGTACCTTCCACAACAGACGAAGCAAAACATACGATTCTCCACACTTTTTGGTTGCATCAGCCATCTCAGAATTCGGTTGATCATTTGCATCATATTCTTTCTCAAGTAAGCAAGGTTTGCATTCAGCCATTCACCAGCAGAGAGCCACCCTGTTGGACGTGAGAAACCCTTCACTGTGATGGAGATTCCACCAAAAGGTAATGGCAAGTTACTATAGTTTCTCTAGTTGCGAACTCCTCAGTTTAAATTTCTATAAAAATTAATTAGAAGTATATCTGTCACTTCTCAGAATCTTTGTGTGCTCTTTCCATTGTAATTTCCAGAGAACTTACTCCACAAGTTGATGGAACTTCTCCATTGCTATTCGCTAGTGCGCAAGATCAGATATTGGGAAATTTGTAAACAATCACGTTGACTCTGTCAACGGGCTCCAGGTTTAAACTACCAGCTTCACGTATTCTTCCAGTCTGTTTGTTTGGACTGAAACCCACATAACGAAACATCAGGAAGAAAATTTGTATTTTCTTTTGTTTATTTTAACTGTCAAAAATGTCACAAATTATAAATTCAATATTTCTCATCTGGTATAGTTAATTCCATCTGCTGTGTAGGATTAAAAAAAGTATTTTACGAATATGGAAGAATAAAAAAAAATTAATTTAAGGGACTAAAATAAGGAACTCTTATATTTAGGGGACTAAACATATGTTGAGCCCTTTCATAGAACCTGCCATGGATATACACAAGCTTACAGAGGAAGCTTGCAGAGAAAACTAAAAGAAGAAGAATGAAAAGGTCAGATTATCATTGAATGAAAGTTAGCTTACAATGATTACATATTATAGTTTATATAGTTAGTTATAAGATTAACTAACTTGTAGTTAGTTTCAAGAATAACTAACTTGTAACTAACTAACTAAGCTAACTGTAACTCTAGTTACATGATAACCTATGCTAATAGCCCCCCTCAAACTAGGAATGGATGTTAGACCTGCCTAGCTTGAAATACAAAAACTGAAAATCACGAGACAGAAGAGCTTTAGTGTAGATATCTGCAAGCTGATTTGCAGAGGAAATAGGAAGCAATTTCACTATCCCAGTCATCACCTTCTTTCGAATTACTTGGCAGTCAATTTCAATGTGTTTTGTTCTCTCATGAAAAATGGGATTTGTAGCTATGTGGAGAGCAGACTTGTTGTCACAATACAAGGTAGCAGGTTGCTGGGAATGAACCTTAAACTCTTCCACTAAGAAATTAACCCATTGCAGCTCATAAGTGGCACTTGCCCATGCTCTATACTCAGCCTCTGACGAACTTCTTGAAATCGTTGCTTGTTTCTTAGATTTCCATGAGACCAATGAATTACCAATGTAAATGGCATAACCAGTGATAGATTTTCTGGTGTCAAGGCAGCCAGCCCAATCTGAATCACTGAAACCTTTTAGATGGATATTACTATAGCAGGTAAGAAGATCCCTGCACCTGGAGATCCTTTGATGTATCTAAGAATTCTTGAAGTAGCCTGTTGCTGAGTAGAAGTAGGTTGATCAACAAATTGACTCAAATGTTGTACAACATATGTAATATCGGGCATGGTATTAGTCAAGTAAATCAATGTTCCAATAGCAGTTTAGTGGTGTAGTCAGAAGGAGTGGACACTGATTTGGAACCAAGCATCTCACTGTCATTAAGGATATCTAGAGCATATTTTTGTTGACAGAGATTAATACCTACAGGTGTTCTGGCTACCTCAAAGCCTAGAAAGAACCTTAAGTCACCTAAATCTTTTATTTTGAAGGCACTGTCCAATAAATGAGTAATGTTTCAAATCTCAATCAAGCCATTTCCAGACAAAACAATGTCATCTACATAGACTAGTAAAGCAGTAATGGTCTTGGAACCATGTTTGATGAACAAGGAGTAATCAGATGCACACTGCTTGTACCCATGTGATGTTAGAAAAGAAGATAATCTAGCATACCACTGTCTACTAGCTTGTTTCAGGCCATATAGAGACCTTTGGAGCCTACAAACCTGTCCTGAATGTTTATCTGAGGTGAGAAGAGGGTATGAATGTTTTAACAACAATAACCTTTCAAAAGATGGGTGACCAAGCCTAAAATGCTACAAGTATATGGACACTTTATTACATGAAAGAGTTGATACACTAGAGAATATATAATTTATAGTAGAATTGGAATTACACTCCTTGTCGAGACTGAGAGGAGACATCTTCAGCCCATAAAGACCTTCCTCCATATCAACTGTACCAATCCTCTGCAAGTTCTGCATATTCATGAAAGTTAACTTGCAAGGCAAACATGAGAGCAATTTAGATATCGAAATCAAGTTGAATTGAAAAGTAGGTATGCACAAAACATCCTCAAGGTATAAAAACTGAGAGAACTGAACTCTGCCTGCATGAGTCGCGCGCAGTGACTGTGTGGCCAATGGGTAGTTTAACAGTTATGGGATCTATCTTTTTGTAAGAAGAAAATAGATGAGAGAAGGCTGTGACATGATCAATTGCTCTTGAATCAAGAATCCATTCACTTGGACTAGGTTTGCTTATACTGCAAGTGATAGTTAAAATCTTACCTTTGTGTATTATGGTGTGTGACTCAAAATCACAAAAGACACAAGTGAGAAAGCTTTAAGAGGTTCTGTCATAACTGAATTCAGTTATAATAACTGAATGGGTCTTGGCACCAAAGCATAGCTAGAGTGCATATATATACTCTTCTTGATCATGTAATGCAGAAGAGTTTTGAGAGGCTGAAACCAGAGTAGTTGCAGAAAAACAGAGAGAGTTCAATAGAGAAAGAGAGCTAAGAGATTGAGAGAGGTTTTGACAGGAGAAACCAAGAGGGATCAAGCTAGCTGCTGCTTGTATTGAACTTGTAATGTTTCATGATCAATGTGATGATGATGAGCTGCATTTCCCGTGGATGTAGGCACATTGTCGAACCACCTAAACTCATGGTGTAGACTCTTGCTTGTTGCTTTGCTGTGTTTTCTGTTTTTCTTTTGATCTTGCAGGTTCTTTTGGTAGCTGAACAAAGGAGTAGAACCAACATGTATATTGCTGGAACCAACAAAACCAGTGACTATACCAATTTGATTCACATGTGAATTTACGTGAGCCGAGTTCTGTTGTTGTTACAGCAGTGTCATCAAGGCCTTATACTGTAGAGAGTTCAGCTTTACTTCATCATTTTGTACTTCTTGACTTCTTTCTAGAACAAGGCTATCACCTTTTTCTTCCACAACATTAACATTGTTAACATTTGATCCTTGAGGCCTGTGAAGCTTGTGTCCAGGAGGATATCCATGTTTCTGTAACATTCATCAACAATGTGATTTGTGAATCCACAATGTGTACAAACCTTGTTTCCTTTCCCATTAGAACTCCCTCTGCCAGAGCCTCCTTGGCTACTTCTTCCTCCTCTAGAAGTATAGTTTGGAGGAAAACCACTTTTCCTATAACATCTGCCCACTGTGTGATTATCCTTACCACAGTAGGTACATGATTTCGATGAAAGTGAGCCTGCTAGAACTCTACACCAATGATGACTAACCATAGTTTTATTTTCATGAGTTGTACTGTTAGAACCCCACAGAAGAAATATAGGAGATCAATCTTGAATCCACATTGAGACAATCTCGATAAGCCAGGAGACATGATAGCAAAACAGGCACATGAGATCGGGCTGTACACAAGCTTCCATTACTAAGTCCATTAGAAAAGTATACAATAAATGAATAGATCACGAAGGTTAATTATTTGCGATTACTCCTGATTTTATGTTTTATGTTTTTTATTTCTTAAATACTATGAAAAAAATGTAAATAAAAATAGTAACTTTAAAATTTTAAAATACAAGAACATGCTCATGCTTCGCACCTGTCACTGTACTATCCTCTTTCTCTTTGCTATGCGGAACAACAGAATTGTCATGACAATGCAAAAATCATTTCATGCATCTAGAACAAAACCCATTCTGAAATACAAAGAATTGGAAAATTAAAAAATAACTTTCCATTTCATTGGATTTTGACAAATGGTATGTGTATTTTGACCTTAATTTTACAAAATCTGGTGCAGTTTGAGTTTTGTGGTAGATGACAGAGGTCAAAATTGCAGAATGAGATGGCTCCGGATTTATGGTGCTAGAATCCAATCCATACTTAGGAGGCATCTGAATTTTTTGAGGTACACTTGCAATTACTAAGAAGTAAGAATCTTAGTCTCTCTAATTGAGTGATTGAATTTGCTGAGAAGGGATTTCAGATTCAGTAAAAAGTTGGGACAGGATAATTTCATTCCACATATCAGGTACTCCAGGAAAACATCAGTCAGTGGCTACAATCTTGAATAGATGAGTTACCAACATGTGCATCGCTCCATAAAGCAGACATGTGCTTGCTGGGGTTCCGTTTTTGACAATCCCAAAATCATGGACCAAACAATTGATAGTAAGGTGATAGTAGAGGATAGGAAGGTTGGGTGGAGGGTGAAGGAAGACAATGAAGTGAATACTTTGGTAGAGAAAGATGAAATTGTAATGCTATTGCAGAAATTTATGGATTTGGATAGTGAGTTTGTAAATGAAATCAGGGAGAGATCCAAAACTCTTTGGCAGATATGTTGTCGTGCAATCACAAATGGCGGGTCATGCTGTAACGGATTTGAATGCTTTTGTTAGGGATTTAATGCTGACAAACATTGATGCCATGAACACCTTGTAGATCATGCACTCATTTTCAATTTCAATTATATTGGTATAACATTTTGGTGGTTATTGACTTTCACATCATTGGATCATTCATGTTATTTCCAAATGAATGCACTACCAATGCCTCATTTTTCTTTTTACTGAAATAAACCAGTTTGGTGCATACTGTACAAAAACACTGATATACAGCCCAGTAAAAGGGAAGTCCAACAAATTGCCACAATGGCTAACAGACCCAAGAGAAAAACTAAAGTGCTTCAATGGCCGAAGGACTATGTCAACTGTGTAGTTTGGGCTTAATATTTTTTATTATTAAGATCAAATAATAAAAAGATCAATCACAGAGAAATTGTTTGAAGGAAATAATAATAAAAATTAAAGAGAAAAAATAAAACATATTTTAGAACACTGAACTTGTGACAATAATTATTTTTGTATTCTAAATCCATGCAAACATCGATGCCCTTTCCTTCGCTTCCTGTATTGGATTCCTCTGTTCACTTAGAAGAAACAAATTACTAAGAAAATTTTGAATGTCTACAATTCCAAACTCAATATACTCATAAGCATGCTTACCAAAAACATCACGAAACCTGTCAGTAAATTTTCCATATACCGGCAACAAGATGCTGTCTATGGATTTTATTATTTGTTCCCTTAGTTGCTTATCAGAGACAATCCATGTAGATTGAGCAGCACATATCTCCACAAACATCAAGTTGAACAAATTGAGCTTATCTTTCATTGACTCCGCTACCACATTAGGCGGCACCACCGACTCCTTTCCCTCTAGCATCAAAATGTGCAGCATCTTATTCCATGAGCTTCTTTGATAGAGTTTACAGTTATGCCCCACCTTTGTCACGGTTTGTCGGAACCAATTATCATTTCTAGATAACCCAAAGAAGACGGAATCACATAGTCTCCTTTCATTGGGAAACAGTATCTTCCCAGCTGCCTTGCAAGTTTTTATCCAATTCTCAATGTTCCATGTGTTGAGCGCTTGCAATTGCAACCCAAGTGCCCACAGACACTGTTCTAGAAACTCCTTGTGGCAATTGCTGTATGCGTCACAGCATTCCTGCTCAAACCCAGCTGCCATCATTAGCTTCACGGTTTCATGAAGATGCATGCTAATTCCCGATGGCTGTGCATCCATCATGAAGTTAACATCAGGATCCAATTGAAGCTCTGGAATGTGGCCCTTGTCTTTGGATTCGGAATCAACCACGGCTTTAAGGTATTTGTTCACATGACTACAAACCATGGGGACAAGCATCTCATTCTCCTTCTCAAGGGACATTATACAATTTATGAACCGTAGCGGGATAAGACCATCATTGCCGCTGTCTTCCTGTGAAGATGAATTGCTTTGAGTGACATAAGTCCAGACCCAAAAGAGGAACACTGTCCACAACATCCCCATTTTCTGGTGGTGGGGTATTTAGAGTACTATCAGCATTAACTACTTATGAATTTGAATGGCTTTGAACGACTAATTCCAGGAGCAGAACACGCTGCTCTGGAGTTTTCAAAGAGGGACGAAGAATGACAACGAGGAAATAAATGAAACACCCACCAATGATGACTAACCAACGTTTAATCTCCAAGAATTATATGATTAGACCTCCACAGAAGAAATGTAGGAGATCAATCTCGAATCCAAATTGAGTCAATCTTGACAAGCCAAGAGACATGATAGCAACAAAAGAGGCATATGAGATCAGGCTATATGCATCTGGTTTGCCATTTGCAGCTTTATCAAAGAAAAAAGAGTAAATAGAAGTGGCCATGAAAACCAAAATTGCCAAATGATTCTCCAGCCTGAGAGAGGTGGAGGGCTGTCTTGAAGAAGGTAAACCAGATAAAGAAACTGAAAACAGTGTAAAGCAGAACCTTCCACCAGGTCCAGTACTTTCCCAATAAATGGTTGAAAGAGGAGCTGAGTGCGTAACAGAGCAGTCCAACAACAGACGAAGCAAAACATACGATTCTCCACACTTTTTGGTTGCATCAGCCATCTCAGAATTCGGTTGAGCATTTGCATCATATTCTTTCTCAAGTAAGCAAGGTTTGCATTCAGCCATTTACCAACAAAGAGAGCCGCCATTTTGGAAGTGAGAAACCCTTCACTCTGATGGAGATTCCGCCAAAAGGTAATGGCAAATTACTTTTGTTTTCCGTGATATGTGAACCCATCAATTTCAAAAAAAAAATTATATAACAGAAGTATATCGGTCACTTCCCAGTAATTTCATGTGCTTTTTCCCTTCATTATCTTCATGTGCTCTTTCCCTTCGTAATTTTCTGAGAACTTAATCCACAATATTTAAATAAAATTGATGCAACTTGTCCATCGCTAGAGCATTAGATGTTAAAAAATCCGTAGATATTTACATTGACTCTACGGGATTGGTTTTGTTTTGGATTTGAACCTGTCACTGAGACCATTAATATGGTGAAGCAATAAGCAAACCATTAGTTCAAGTTGAGGACAGACTCATTGACTCTATGGGGTGTCAGCTTTTATACGTTATAAACAACGTGCTTCCTTGCATGCATCTGGCCGTGGAGATGTAGCATTACATTTGGGACAGTTTTTTATTCATCCACCTAGTTTAAGCCTCCACCTCAATAAAAATGAATAAACATGCTATTTTCTTCTTTTTGTTGGGGCTTTATTTCAATTGTGGAGAGTGTGTAAAATATTGTTATAATATGTCTTATTTGATTTAATTATGTTTATTAGTTATCACTAACCTTAACAGTAAACAAAAAGTGGTAGAAACTTTAACTGTGTCTTCCTTGTTCCCCTTCTAAAGAGTATCCCTTCTTCTTGGTGAACTTTGTATTCCCAAACCCCTAAATCCCTTTTTCTTGGTCAACTGCGCCTATTGAAACCTCCATCACCATGTCTGTCCACACTGAAGCCTACAACCTCGAAACTGACGGTTCCTGTGATTACCTCTCCGCGGACCAAACCCACCTCCCTTCCCACAATTAGCAATCCCGATTTGGTTCTGTATATGCAATCCGAAGTTTGTGATCGCTCACAGGTAGTATAGACTAGCTCATCCCCCCACAGCACACAAGTTTTGCTACCAGAGCATTCTCGGAGTGGACATTGATTCTGGTAAGATTCTTATCTTTTCTAACTTCTAGTGCTGATTGGTATTCTTTAAGTTTAAAATCGAGCTTTGTTCTGTATATATTTGACGCACTAATATTACATGTAGCCACGAAAGTTTGGCTTCTTAGCTTCCATCAAAACCTGTAAAACTAGTCTAAAAGTGGTCCAAGGATCAATGTTCTCCAATTTGTCGGGCCGAGAATTCCATAAAACATAGCAGCGGAAAAATGCAAGAATAGACAAGGAACAAAATTTGAGTTTGCACCACAAAATAATGAAAGCTGCACAATGTTTTTGTTTATTAAATAGAAGTAGCCCACAGCTAAACTGTGTCGCATAGTATGCAAGTTGGAGAGATTGTGAATGGAACTCTTTCTTTTAGTATCTTCATAGAAGGCTGCAACCATTAGCCGTGACTTGTCCTCGACCCCAACAAGTGGCTTCCCATGTCCCAAACAAAACCATATTATTTTTCTCTAACAAACGTAGATTGCTAAATGCTAATAAATACCAAGACCTAGCATTATCAATACTTCTTATACTGCATATAACAACCAATCATATGAGATATGACTTCAGAATTAGTTAACCTTCTCACAAAGTCTCAGTACAATGGTGAAGAATTTGTTCTATTTGTTAGCAGCTTAGGTATTCTTGTCATACATGTTGGTACTTCAAAAATTATAACCTCAATCTTCATTATCTTATGTAGTGTTGAATAATCTCTACATGTTCCAGGTCTGGGTAAAAGTCTGTTAAGCATTTGTCAATTCTGTAAAATTTGATGTCTAATTTTATGCTTACCATTGCCCTTCTCAAATACTAAGCTACCAAAGAGATCCTTTTGCAAGACAAGCTTTTAGAGATGGATTGTATGTATTTGACAACCTTTTGTCTATCTCACCGTGTTTTGTGACACCAAGTTTGTAAATGTGTTTGTAACGATTCTTCTTTTATTTCGTGCATAAAAAATATTTTAAGTCATGTAACAATGTGAACTCTGATTAGTTAATTTACATTTTTAAATAAAATGTCTTTTGTTTGTGTACACATTGTCTCGGCAAATCTCTCAATTTGACTTTTCTAACAGTACGTAACACCATGTATGCTAACATGGTACTGGATTTGGAGGCAATGTGAACAAAAACAAGAGTATACTAAGTGAGAAAACTAATGAAAAGAGGACTTTCACTTTGGTGACAATATATGCTTTTCTCTAACGTGTTAATTTCTACTACTTGTCAATGTCAACACAATATTTTCTTTTCACAAACAAGTAACCTGCATGACTAATGTTGGGATATATAACAAAAAATGAAACTTGTTTGAATTGCTCTATCTTAATTTTATGTTTCAAATTAATTTCTTATTGACTAATAGAAATTAGTCAGTTCAAGTTTAAAACCTCAAATGGAACCAAATTAACGTAAGAATTCCTTGCTCTTGTCTCTTGTAGTTTATCACAATCAATAATATATATTGTCCCTGCTACTAAAATGAAAGCATCATAGTTTATCAAAATTTGAGTTTATCCCTAACCTCAAGTTGCTTCTCATTTAATTTACCTTGGTCCCTATTTAACTTCTCCCTTTTGACCCCCTTATTTTTGGACAGATTCAGATACTTTGTTGAAAGTGTCTATTCCTCCGTGGAGTTCTTGAGTCTGGGTTTTGTTCATTGTTGTTGCTGTTTGTTGGTTAGAGTCGTAAAGGTAAAAAAAAGATTTGTCCCTCTTTGTCTCTCTTGCTTACTAATTAAGTGTGTTTGTAGTGTTTCATGAATGCAATGAATATAATTACTGTTGGTGATATTCTAGATGTGAAAACTCAAAGACAATAGAATAAGAGGAAGATTATTTGGAGCTCACTAGCTCAATAAAATCATGATTTTATTTCAATTTTGGTTTGGCTAGATGATGAAACTAGTGAGTCCACATATTTATAGTGAACAATGAAACTTCCTAGAGAGCATTAATTCACTAGTGCATGAACTCTCATTACTTTGGTACATATTTTCTAGATACATGCATGTAATTCTCTAGGTACATGAACATAATTTTCAATGGATTTTTAGGGGTATCAAAACTTTTTAAAGGGTCATGACTGAGAGACAAAAAAAAATGATAGAGATATGAGAAAGTAGGAACAGGAAGTGAACAAAAAACATGAAACTAACTAGTTGAAAAATATGCATTTTCTGTTTTGTGAGTTTTCCAAGCAATCTTAAGCTATGTGTGGGTGTTAGTTTGTGGGACTCTGGAAAATTCTGACTCATATTCGAAGGTTGTAGTAAACTGTTACACATTTCAGTCTTAAAAGTAAGAAACTTAGTCCACGAATCAGCCTTATTTGTATTTTACATTTATAACAATAATTTAATTTTTTATTTGTATTTGATATTTGCACTATTAATTAACAATCACATTAAGAATAACCTTCGTAAACTCCATGCCTTCATAAAAAAAACGTAAACTCCATCTTAGAATGTATATGAGGTGGAAGAGAAAGAAAAGAAAAAGAAAATGACATATGCAATAAATTTTGTAATAGAAACGAAGGAAATAGTTAAAATAGAAAATGATGTGAAAAGGAAGATGAAAGAAAAAGTAAGAATTTATTAAACATCTTCTTAAAACTTATGGGATATATATTTTTTTTTTATCAATGATAGGAAATATTACTACCATTTGAAAAAGAGTAATGTATCCTCTCATAAAAAATGTACAAATGTTCGTACTACTTTTATATAAAAAAAGATATTAAGTTTTAAAAAAAGTATTTAATGTATTAAAAATATAAAACACAGTCAATACTTTTTTTTTTACCATAACATAGTCAATACTATGGGGTATATAAGAGGATGTTTGTGAAAAATAATTAATGTACATTCTATTTTGGGGTATATAAGTGGAAGGGAAAAAAGAGAAAATAATATATATACTAAAACTGTAAATATTCTTTATGTTGTTATTCAATTATATGTGCTATAAATTTATTAATTTTTATAAATTTATTTTAAAAGTCATATTAAAGAAAAAAAATTATTAGTCAATGTTAAAAAAATTACACTGATAATGTAAATGAATAAAACTCTAAAGAAAGCAATAAAAAATTGAGAATAAGTAATAAACGTCCCAGATAAAACTATGAAAATAAGAGAATAAAAAAAATAAAAATGTGAGAGAATTGATTAGAGCTGTTATTAAGTATTCGTTCGATAGAATAAAAAAAATAATTTTAGATAAAATAAAATTTTAAACTAAAATAAAGTACAAAAATATAAAATTCACATAATTTTATTACTTATTTTTCTTTTTCCATATCCTTTATCCGCATACGAACACACCTTAGTAGAGAAGGAATGAGACCTTGAATAATAGCGGTTAACCTTTGCCTTTTTCTATGCTTTCCCATCCGCATATTTTTCCATGATCTAACAATGTGTAGGCTTTTGTACAAAGATAGTCACCAATTTCTTTTCATAAATCATCAAAATGGATATTTTTTTTTTAAAAAAATATAAAAATGGAGAAATCATTTTTCAAAAAACAATTTTAACATAAAAAAAATTGTGGTTTCAAAACGATTCCATTTTTTTAATTTTTGTGTTTTTTATTTTTTAAAATAAATTATGATAATTAAAAAATTTCATAAATTGTTTCTTTAGTCATCATCAAATGATTATTTATTTATGTAGCAAAATAATCAGTACAACTCTTTTATAAAAACAACAACCGAAAAAGTGAAATCAACTTTAAAAGTATTATTTCTTTATTTTAAAATCGTTTTTCGAAATAAAGTTACCCATTTTTATAAGCTTTTTAAAATCTATCTGTTTTAATAATTTATGGGGGAAAAATTACACCATTTTTGTACAAAAGTCACCAATGTGTTTTGTATAGTCATTACCCACGTCATCACATACATATTCTTCCACGGTTCGATTCCACCGGAACCAAACAGCGTAAGAGTTAAGAATTCTAATAGTACTAGAACAAATTTAGTTCACGTTCTCCTAAAGTTATATAATATTTTTTTATAAAATTTAAGATATCAATTATACTTCTTAATGTTTATACTTTATATGAAATGAAACAGACGGATACTTATAAAAGTAAAAAAAAAAAAAACAACAACAAAATTAAGAAAAGAAATAAATGTAAGGTAAAATGATTTTCTTTAAGAAATAACAGATAAAATGATGAAAAATAAAAAATAAAAAAGAATAAAAATGTGATAGGATAGAATAAAAGAGAATGGGACCTTTAATAATAGGTGTTAACATACCTCAAGTTCCACCAAATTTACAACCTCAAGTTCACACCCTTGTCTCTATGGATGATCCAATTGAAGTTCCACCAACCACCGCCAGCCACGTGGTGGCGATGCCATACCCAGGGCGAGGCCACGTTAACCCCATGATGAGCCTCTGCAAGCTGCTCCTATCCAAAAACTCCGACATCCTCGTAACCTTCGTGGTCACCGAGGAATGGCTCGGCTTCATCGGCTCCGACCCCAAACCCGACAACATCCGATTCGCCACAATCCCAAACGTTATTCCCTCCGAACACGGTCGAGCCAACGACTTCGTCACCTTCGTCGAAGCCGTTATGACCAAAATGGAAGCTCCCTTTGAAGACTTACTCAACCGGCTTTTGCCGCCGCCAACAGTGATCATATACGACACTTACCTCTTCTGGGTGGTTCGCCTTGCAAATAAGAGAAGCATTCCCGTGGCGTCGTTTTGGCCGATGTCGGCGTCGTTTTTCGCTGTGCTCAAACACTACCATCTTCTCGAGCAAAATGGTCACTACCCTGTAAACGTATCAGGTCAGTTACTTTCTATTCACCATAAAACCATATCAAATTGGAATTTTTATATCAATTAGAGCTGTTTGATTGGTTCACCTAGCAATTAAATCTCAATGGGTAATATCGAACCAATTTTAACAAAAGATAATTGCATGTATTATTTATTCAATATGTTAACTGTGATATTTGAATCCTACTTAACATATTTGCCACAGAAGACGGTGAGAAACGTGTGGATTATATTCCGGGGAACTCGTCAATTCGTCTGGCAGATTTTCCACTTAATGATGGAAGTTGGCGCAACCGAAGATTGTTGGAATTGTCCTTGAATGCTATACCATGGATGCAGAAATCGCAATATCTGTTATTTCCTTCCATATACGAGCTTGAGCCTCGAGCTATTGATGCTTTGAAATCAGAGTTCTCTATACCCATTTACACTGTTGGCCCTGCCATACCTTCTTTTGGTAATAGCCTCATTGATGACATTGGCTACTTCCAATGGCTTGACAACCAACCCTCTGGCTCTGTATTGTACATCTCTCAAGGGAGTTTTCTTTCGTTTTCCAATGAACAAATTGATGAAATTGCGGCCGGTGTTCGCGAAAGTGGCGTTCGATTCTTGTGGGTGCAGCCCGGAGAGAGTGATAAGTTGAAAGAGATGTGTGGGGATAGGGGACTTGTTTTGGCATGGTGTGATCAATTGAGAGTGTTGCAGCATCATTCTATTGGGGGTTTTTGGTCTCATTGTGGCTGGAATTCCACCAGAGAAGGTGTTTTTAGTGGTGTTCCTTTTTTGGCCTTTCCAATATTAATGGACCAACCACTAAACGGTAAGTTGATAGTAGAGGAATGGAAGGTGGGGTGGAGGGTGAAGAAGGAGGTGAAAAAGGACACTTTGATAACAAAAGATGAAATTGCTAATCTTATTAAGAGGTTTATGCATTTGGGTGGGGATGAAGTGAGAGATATGAGGAAAAGAAGCAGAGAGCTGAAGCAGATATGTCACCGTGCAATTGCAAGTGGTGGATCATCAGAATCCAATATCAATGCTTTTCTTTTGCATATATTACAGGGTGCCAAGCCTCATTAAGAACATAGTTATTTGGTACTTGGTCCTTGTTCGCTGTTACTCATATTTTACATTATTACAAACATGTATTTTTGACGGAAAACCGTCAAAAACCCAGCATTAATGAACAAAAAAAAAAAACTCTAAGTGAGTAACAATGCTGGTTTTGTTTTGATCCTCCAATTTCTTTTATATTAATTCTCCCGGCTAGAGTGTTGGATCCTTTATCAAATAAGGCCTAGTATTTCATATTTACCATGATTTGTAAGCGTTTGAACCACAACAATAGTAGAGACCAGAGAACTTTTATCTTGTTAGACTTTGGAAGATAATCTGTAGCATTCATAAAGATAGATTTAATTAGTCATTTGGTCCTATAGGTAAACTTTCTATTTCAGTTACTATACTTGAAAACATCCATTTTTAATCTTTATACATAGCAGTTAAATTTATTTTTTTGTCTTTGTACATATCATTTTAATCCCTTTTGGTCATGTCCTTAAATAGCAAAGATTAAAAGGAATTAAATCATAAAATGATTAAAATGGGATATTTTTAAGTATATGGATTAAAAGGAAAAAAATTTATAACTATACAAACCAAATGATTAATTGAATCATGAAGAGAATAAAGATTAATGAGCAACCTCTACTTTAGATGACATACAAAGGGAAAACAGATATACGAAAGAGAAGCATAAGCATGATAAATAATATGATAAATAATATAATAAGTGATGAAAAAAAAAGGTGTTAGTGAGACTAAGATATTTAATGAAATATTCACGTATGACTATTTTATAAAGAAGGATGGCCTTTACATGGTTTGTAAGCTGGATTAGTGAAGTAATTCTTACACAATAGCAATGAGTGGCCATTAGATATTGCAAACTAATAAGACTTTTTTTATCATAAATTAATAAGACTTTAAACGGTGTGTTTGGAAAGATGGAAAAGAGAAATTTTTGAAATTTAAATGAAAATAATAGGAATGAAAAAATTTTAATCTTTATTTTTTTTTTCAATTCTTTGTAAAGTATTAATTTATAGCTTATGAAATGTTCTATTAAGTCTAACAAATTTTTCATAACAACTTAACACAGGAACTTGATTACAATTTTAAAGTTAATATAGAGACTTAATTAAATTTTTTGTAACAATATGAAGCTTATAGATTAATTTAACCTTTTTATAAGATTTTTTTAATGGTTCCTTCTATTAATTATTTTTTTTCTTCAAAATATCCTTAATAATTCTTGTTCATAAATAATAAATATTGTGAATTACATCTTTCTCTCACGAGAATTTGAAGAATGAAAGAATTTAATTTAAAAAAACTAAAACCTTAACTATTATTATTCTCTTTCAATGGATACTTATTTAAGAGTAAATTTGAAAAAAAAATATTATAATCAGTATAAAACTATATAAATATTGATAAGTAGTTAATAATTGGTTAAGTTAGATAATATTTTTACTAAATTTTTAAATAGGTGTCCAAATTTTTATTTATTTATAAAAAAAATTAACTTTTTAATCACATCATCACGTCACAGACATTAATCGTTCCGCAGGTCCACCTCGAACTAATTAAGAATTCTGATAACATTAATTCGCTGTCTTCAACACTACCATCTTCTTGGAACAAAATGGGCACTACCCTGTAAACTTATGGGGTCAGTTACTTACAACTCACCACAAAACTATATAAATGGGAATATTTTAAAATTGTTAGAGCTGTTTGATAGGTTCACCTAGCAATCTCTAGCTGAAAATTAAAATTTAAATCTTAATATATAAAAATGAACACTTTTTACACTGTTCTAGTGTTATCCAATAGAAATCTTATATATAAAAGTGAACAACTTAGCATTCAAAGTGTAATGTAATGTGAGTTGATACAAGTGATGATGAAGCAATTTGGAGTTAATTTTCATCCTTTTTTTTATGAATACGAGGTTGATTCTCCTAGCTGCTACTAAAACTTTATTTGATACACAATTCTTAGGATGTGTTTGTTTGTAGTGAAAAAGAGTAAAAAAGAAGAGTGATCGATAAAATGACATGGACCTATACTTGTACACTTTACTTTAATCTTAAACTTTTATTTCAATTCACTTTTTTTTTCATTCGTTCTACCGAACAAATCTTCAGAGACAACCTCTTCATAGGGTTCCTCTAATATTTAGGAACTATTTTGAATTATTTAAGGTTTAACAATAATACTATGAGTAAGCCTTTTGTCGACAGGGTCACCACGCCATTGAGGTCATGCACAATGTCACTCATTGCCACATTGATGCTTCTATGAGTAAGCCTGAATTAGGTAATGGCCACATTGATGCTTCTAAACATGATGGCATTGACTACTTTCAATGGCTTGACAACCAACCCTCTGGCTCTGTGTTGTACATTACTGAAGGGAGTTTTCTTTAGGTTGAAAGAGATGTGTGGAGATAAGGGACTAGTTTTGCAATGGTGTGATCAATTGAGAGTGTTGCAGCATCATTCTATTGGGGTTTTTTTGGTCTTATTGTGGCTGGAATTCCACCAGAGAAGGTGTTGTTAGTGGTGTTCCTTTTTCGGTCTTTCCAATATTTATGGACCAACCACTAAACGGTAAGTTGATAGTAGAGGAATGGAGGGTGAGGACAAAGGTTAAAGAGGACACTTTGACAACAAAAGATGAAATTGCTAATCTTATTAAGAGGTTTATGCATTTGGGTGGGGATGAAGTGAGGAATATGAGGAAAAGAAGCAGAGAGATGAAGCAATTATGTCATCGTGTAATTGCTAGTGGTGGGTCATCAGAAACTAATATCAATGCTTTTCTTTCCCATGTATTACAGGGTGCCATGTTTTTATTTTAATCCTTCAATTTCTTTTAGTCTTCCATTTTCAAATATCTTGATAGTAGAAGCCAAGAATTCAGATTTACCATGTTTTGAACTGTGCGTTTGAATCACAGTATATGAGTAGAGCACTTATCCAAATCTATCTTGTTGGAGCCTTGGAGGTTGGATGGTTCTGTAAGTTTTAACATTAATTTTAGTCAAATTGATTTTGAAAGAATTGAGGTTGAAAAGGTTAATTTACGCTTTAAATGATTTTAGAAAAAGTAATTTTATATGAATAATAAAGTAAAATTACTTTTAAAGTATGGAGATGGAATATAGATATACTTTTAAAATAATTTTGTAGAGTCAACAAACTTATAATATAAAAAAATAACATGATAATTTATGATTACAGATAATTTATAACCTTTCTTCTCGCTAGTTTTGAAATTCTTTCAAAGTTTATACATTTGATTTACTTCATGAGATTTTTAATGTAATTATTGAATTAGTAAAATTAAATATCTATAATAAAATATAAAAGATATATTATTTTACTAAATTTGTTATCTTTTATATTTTGAAAAGACTTAAGTATGCTATTACATCTATTCCATTAAATAATGAGATGCCATAACCAGGTTATGCAACAGAAAAAAATGATTTATTTGTGACATTATTTCTTACCGGAAAAATATATTAATAGAAATTAAAAAAATGTAATGTTTGAGTAAAATTAAGGATTAAATGAAAAAAAATTATACTGAAAAAAGTATTTTTGTCAAGACGAAAATTAAAATTATCTAATATTTTATGAATTAAAATTTATTTAATATTTTTAAGTATTTTTTAAAAAAAATATTTTGAATTAAAATAAATGTTTGGATCTTTCTTATCTTTAAAATGTCCTAATTAAGTTTCATTTTTCTTTTGTCCATTTAATTTTATATTCTTAACGAACCGACGTAAGGCTGGGTTATTTTAGAATCATAAATAGTCCGTTTAAAATGTCAGCCACAAATCTGGCCCGTTCAAATCTGGCCACAAATTTGGCTTGTTGATTTCTTAAAATGAAAATATATATAAAAAAAAAACTCAGAATTACAATGAAAAAAGGGCAATGAGTGATATTCTAAATTACTTTCTGAAATTATAATTAATGATTAATTTTGTCCTGAAAGTGTAAGAAATATTAAAAAGGCATTTACTTTAACCCTTATATAAAATGCTTAATACAAGTTTTTTATCCTCCTGATATAATAATATGTTTTTAGAAACTATAGACATCCTTCACAAAAAATAACAATAAAATAAAATGATTATAGACGAATTTTTTTTTCTTTTAAGTATTTAAAAGCCAGAGTTACATATTGATTCGAGACCATAATTAATTATTCCACGCGTTCAATGGTGTATTGACTTTTTTTAAAGATGATTTCAATGGTGTATTGTATTAATATTTATTCCAAAAACTTAACATTTTACATTTTGATGAAAAAAATTCATTCGCAAATAGTATAAATGTCACTAAAAATTCATGTAAAATAATTTATACTACCTTCAGCTATAATTAAAAAATAACTCAGAGATAAATAGAAATAATATTCTAGAATAACTAAAATTTTCATTAAATTTATTATGCTTTATCAGAAAATATTTTTAGTGCTAAAAATTAAATGTAAAATATAATGTTTAAATGAATTCAAACTACTTAATTTTTATTTTTGAATTAAAATGTATAAATAAATTCTGGATATTTGCTTTACATAATTTCAACATTTAATTAATTTTTAAAACTAAATTGATCAACTCAAAGTATTAAGAATTAATTTGATTTGTTACTCTTAATTTAATATAATAGTATGCACAATTTATTTAATAAACACTACTACGTTGGTGCTTATTAATATTTAGTCCTTTATTATATTTTAAAAATAATATCAAACTAAAGAATTTGACTACTCTAAATTGAGCGATGTGCACTATTTTGAGAATAAATTGCGCTCAATTTACAGTCATTGATTAGAATATAAACCGTTAATTATTGTGACAAAATCATATACATATATATATATATATATATATATATATATATATATATATATATATATATAACAAAATCTAAATTTAATTACAATTTTAACCATTAGTCTTTTAATATGATCATTATTGTACTTTGTCCTCTAAAATACAATTATCTCACATTAGAGGAGTAATAAGTAATAGCATGTCATTACGTAAATTTAAAGCATCCATATCAATTAACTCATTTATATATTAACAGATATGGAGATTTTATTTGATTCTGATGTTTATTTTTATTATTATGCTAATGACAATATAAATTAGAATTTTTTTAATTAATTTGATCCTTATGGTTGTTTCTGTTTCCTTTGTGAAAAAAAAGAAAAGAAAGTAGAGCTGCAAATAAGCCATTATTTAACATAAAATCGATTTTTATTTCAATTTTTTAATTTTTTTAATAAGTAAAGTCAATTTTCATTTATTTTTAATATCCAAAAAAAAATGAAAAAAAAAAAAAACCATGAAGCAACCACACAGTAGAGGCACATTAAAATGCTATCTTTATCTTCTCTCAGCTCTCACGTACGGGAAACGAACACATATACCAAATGCTTGGTTGAGGAGCTTTGTCTGAGTTACGAGTCAGAAAAGTGTCCTTTTCTGGTTTCATTCAAAGCAGTGCCATCAATGGGAACATAACATAGCAATTAGCAAATGATCTTCACAAGACATGGCATCACTGTGTCTAAACTCATTACCAGTCCCACCAACTTCTCTTTCTTCTTCTTCTTCTTCTTCTTCTTTGCTTCTTCATAACAACAACAACAACAACAACAATCTTAGTGCCTTGAAACCCATTGTTGTCAGTGGAGACCCCCCAACTTTTGTTTCTGCTCCTGGTCGCAGAATTCTTGCTGGTTTGGTTCTCTTATTCCAACTTTGTTTTGTGGCATCTATTTGGTTTTGAATGTGTTTAGCAAAGCATTGAATTGTTCTTTTGTTATTGTTGCTTTGAAATAAAACAAAGAAATGTAAAAGGTCCACTCAATAGGCATGTTTAAAGTTGATAATTTGGGCTGAATGCTTGGAAAAATAATTTGCATGGTGGAAATATGGATTATATACTGACTTGTGTTGGTTTGAAAGTAAGAGACTAAGGTCAATTGAATATATGGTTTTTGTGTTTGATCTTGTTTCCATGCGTATGGAAAAATATAATTAGGAGGAGTTTCCATCTTAAACATTGGTAGTTTGGTACCCAATATAGTAGTTTCTCACGATGTGTATCATATGGACTATGACTTTAAGAGAAGAATAACCAACCTTATAAATGCAGTGTAGTGATTCTCCGATTAAAGTTGAACTTAGTTTTGTTGACCTCTTACAAGCTGATGCATAAGTCTGTGTTCAACTTTGTGTTTTAGATTTTTTTATTATGAAATTTCAAGTGTACCACTCTCAGGTTTTGGTATTTCCTGATGGATCCTGCTGAAATGCACTTTTTTAATAGTTACTACTAATTGTCTTTGTTGACTTTGTAGTATGAATAATTATTTTTGTTTTATATTTTATAGCCTTAGATTAGGGAACTTCAATACAAACTCTCAAAATTAAAGAGATGAAGAGCTTCTGTGGACAGCATAGTGTCCTGTGATTAATTCACTGTCATGATAATGTTCTTGCTGATCATTTTCTAACCTTGTTTTGATTTTTAGTGCATGTTGTCTGTCAATTATGTCTTATTAAAGCTAATTTTCTTGCATAGTTGGAGATCTACATGGAGATCTTAAGCAAGCTAGGTCTGCACTTGAAATGGCTGGTGTATTGAGCTCTGATGGTCGAGACTTATGGACTGGTGGAGAAACTGTATGCTCACTGTTTATCATAATGGATTGCTCTTAGTTTTAATTCAAATTAGTAGCCTCTATTGTATACTATTAGTTAACGTAGTAAAAATTGTTGAAAGGACCAAGTTTATGAAATGATCAAACTTGTACAGAAGAAATCCATTGTTAAAAAAAAAAACAGAATATCATAGAAATGAGAGATTTTAACATATGAATTTATTTTTTTTCTCCATGCACTAGGTGTTGGTTCAACTTGGAGACATACTAGATCGAGGTGAAGATGAAATTGCCATCTTGTCCATGCTGCGATCATTGGATAGACAGGCAAAAGAAAAAGGTGGAGCAGTGTTTCAGGTGTGTCATTTGTGACTTTCAAACTCAAAAGTTTCAATCACTGGTATACAGGATTATAAAACATTGGAATTACTATCTCTAATAACTGAATGTTACAGACAACATCACCAAGGAGATGTCAATTCCTCATGCAATGTTTCCCTTGTCATTATTTTTATAAAATTTCTGTCTTTATCAAAATATAAGTATTAAGAAGAAATTATTTGTAAAATTAGAAGAAACAGATTCATTATTTTTCAGCTATTATCTTTCTCTTAAAGCAACTTTCCTTAACTCAATGTGCTTCATCTAGGTAAATGGAAATCATGAGACCATGAATGTGGAAGGGGATTTTAGATATGTTGAGTCTGGGGGATTTGATGAGTGTAATGATTTCTTAGAATATATCAATGGTTCTGAAGGTGACTGGGAGGAAACTTTTACTTCTTGGGTTGATGTCTCTAAAAGGTGGAAAGAAGATCGAACAATGTCAAAAAGTTATTGGGGACCTTGGAATTTATTGAAGGTACTATAAATTTCTGTCCCACTTTTCTTTCACATGTACTATTCTCTTTAAGTCATTATATATTTTTATTGTTTCTAAGCATAAATTCCTCTTTCAAACTGCTTTGGTTGAATTAACCCCCCAAAAAGAATTGTACCCGTACTCCCAAATCAACGTATCAAAATACTAGAAAAAGAATTGCAATAAGAGCTATCCTAAAATTAGGGCAACAAGAATTAAACTTTATATCACATGGTTACAAGATTTTGATACCAAATCATGAACCAATTACCCCTAAAGCTTAAACTGTTTGGTGATAGCACATGAATTGTTTTACACATCTAACTGTATTCACCCCTTCACAGTTATGATTTGCTTGACACAATCAAATGTACATTTTACAGATTTAGGACATTTTCTGTGTAAAGGACAAACTGAAGGAAAACAAGTTAAATTATAATATAAGTCATTTAGTAATTTACATAATGAGTTTTACAAATAGATGGAACTTTAGTAAACAAGACCTTTTGAATTCAGTCAAGAGATTTAGATAATTTGGAATCAATAAATTGCCCTCTTAATAAAAAGCTAATAAAGGGAAATTTTAGAGAGCTGTATGATTATGTCCTAGTATCTGTCTGGGGTCATAAAGAAATACTGTCACCTTAGAAGTTAGAAGTACAACATAAGTTTTCTTATTTCAAAAGGAAACTCTATGTTATTCTGAATATGATTTTCTATTGTTTTTTGATGAAGTTTTCCAATTATTAGGACAGAGACAAAAGGGAGTCATTGCCAGATCAATCCTCTTTAGGCCTGGTGGGCTTCTTGCACGTGAGCTTGCAAGGCATGCTGTTGTACTAAAGGTCAATGACTGGGTCTTCTGTCATGGTGGACTTCTTCCTCACCATGGTAAATATTTTGTGGCATTTTTTCTTTTCCTTTTGTTTAACTTGAGATGGATTTTTACTCGAGCAATATCAACTATATATAATAGTACCTTTTTCGAATTTGTTCTACCTTGATTACAAATGCCTGATATTATTTTCTTCGTTTTCTGTAGTTGCATATGGCTTAGAGAGGATGAATAAAGAAGTGTCTGAGTGGATGAGAGGTCAGCATGAGGATGACAATACTCACAAAATGCCTTTCATTGCCACTAGGGGTTATGATAGTGTTGTTTGGAATCGTTTATACTCAAGAGACACACCAGATTTAGTGGACTATCAGGCTAAACAGGTAAGTCTACTGATGAGATTGTAACAGTATTCTTTAACTAATAGAAAGATCCTATGTGGAGTTAATAGAAACATGGTAACTAACCCTGCCCCCCTTGAAAGTATAAAGATTTTATTGCAGTGCAATTCTCCTTTTTCTGTTTTTGTTTCTAATGGATGGTTTACATAGGTATCTAAATTTTACTTTACATCTGGATATATGTCTTCTTTCTTCTTTAATCCATATTATGAGGCCAAAGGTGAGTTAATGGACTCATAAATGTTATTCTCCAGAAGAAGGATAAAGCTACAAAATGTACTCCCCCTGAAAGTTAAAATAAAAGAAGAAAGCACCTCTATAACTAAAAAAAAACTTGGAAAAAGTGAGTTAGTGTGACAAGACAGAGATGATGTAACAAAGAAGTAAAATGGTTGGAGAAAACAACAATTAACTGATGAGCTTTATATCCGGTATTGCTTAGAGAAACATGAATCTTTACAATGTGCATGCAAGAAGTTGCAAATTTATTTCATGCCTGCAAAGGCCATTAACATCTCAAAAATTACAATTAGACCTTCCTGATAACAAACTACTTGATACAATCTTTGCGCAACATTTTTTTATCAGTGTTCATTAAAAATGTCATAACACATTTAAATTATGATGGGGACTTTTTGCCACTTTATCGAATGTTTCTTAATTTATGTCTAATTACTTAATGACATTCTTTAATTTTTAATTTCTGAGATCCTTAGCAGATTAATGGGATTCTGTTTCAGGCTGACATGGATTGACAATTTGAAACTAAATTTGATTTCCAGGTATGTTCCATTCTTGACGAGACAATGCAAGCAGTTGGTGCTAAGGCAATGGTGGTTGGACATACTCCTCAAACTATAGGTGTAAATTGGTAAAAGAATATATCTCTTTAAACATGGTTAAAATAACCTCATGTCTAAAATCTCAATAATGTTTATCTTACTATACTTGAATTTTAACTTTAAATGGCAAATACATATCTTATATGTAGGTCTTTTAGTTCATTGTGGATGGAATAGGTCTATTAATTGAAATTAGGTCTTTTCTTCCTACAGTAAATACAATTGTAGCATATGGCGCGTAGATGTTGGAATGTCCAGTGGAGTTCTGAATTCAAAACCAGAGGTAAAACAAATCCATGAGCATAATGTCCTTAATTTAATATTTAAAACCCTCAGCTAAGCATTTCCGTGGTTGAGTCAATAGAAGTTAAATACTTTTGGTTATATACTAGATGTTATGAGAGATAATTACATGCTTCTGAACCTTTCTTCTGGACATCCCAGTGCTCACTTCCCATAGAAAAGCATTGGCTTTTTTGTGGGAAAAGTATTACTGTTATTAGCATTGGAACTATGTAAATTAGTAAATTCAATTTATCGTGTAGTCTGTTCCTGTTTCTTTACAATCTTGATTGACTTAAAATAGTTTTTGGAATTTATAGTTGAATTCATATTTTCCAGGTTCTAGAAATTATAGACGATAAAGCAAGAGTTATAAGGTGCAAAAGGGACAGACACAGTGAACTTCAAGCTGCTGCATATACTTAAGAGAAAAACAAATTATTCAACAGGTATATTAAATTACAATTTGCTTGTTGATTGATTGTTGTATTACAGATTCAATTGAAAAATTTAAAGTAATTGTTATTTATTGACAATATACTTTAGTATTATGACATTTGCAAGTTGAAACTTTCCACCCAATAAGGGTGCCCCCAGCCTCTTGAATTTATACAGTTTATTCTTTGACTCCATATACCTCTTGGTGAGCAGAATGAAGTAAAAATTAAATAAATTAAGAGAAAATAGCTCATGCACTGCTATAAAATAAGCAATATGCTATAAAACCTATCAGAAAAAGAAGAGAAGAAAATAATTGAATCATGGAACTTTATCACTATTTTGAAATTTATTGATTTCTGGTTTTAATGGATTTATTGAAAATTTGATTTTAAATAAGCCCCAATAATATTTTTCAAACCATGTAGCCCACAATATCTAGGGGGATAAGGCTCTAGGCTTGATTCATGTCCTGTATGGTAGCAATTGCCAAACTCCTATCTGAGAATTATGGATGGGCTCCTGTTCTGCATTGTTGTAATTCCATATTTCCATGTCATGTGTTAGGATCTTTCGAGGCTTGCTTCTCTCATTCTACCCTTTAAAACCTTATGTGAAAAACCTCAAAAATTAAAATAATTAATTTTATTGTTTAAACAAGCCTGTATTATGTAGTTTTCACCCCATGTCAATCATAACTAGGAAGTAGGAACTTAGTTGGCTGGCTACAAAAGTAAAAGAGTCATTTTCATTTAGCCAATATTTTTTTAGGGAAAAATATGTTTAGTCCCCATACTTTTGATCAAAGAGAAAAAAGATTATACACTAACAGTATAAAAAGTTTTATAGTCATTTAATCACACCCACCATTCATGTATGATAAATTTGTTGAATTTTAAAATAATTATTTTAAAGTAATTCAAACAGTAATTTATCATTAGATGATAGTGTAAAACTTAGTGCATAAGCATTAAACTCTTGATCAAATATTGCCAAGGTCCCTATACTTTCATATTCATAAATTTAGTCCTTAAACTTTAAAAAAAAAAAACATGTAGATTTAGTCCCTCATTTCTAAGAATTCATGTCTTTTAAATTTAAGAGGGACTAAATCCACGTATTCTTAAATTCATTGATATGAAAGTATAGGAACCTTCACCATGTTTGACCAAAAATATTGGAACTAAAATCACATTCTTTTTTACTATCTTATAATGCTGCTACTTTGACCTGTTATTTAGTAATTTCCAACTTGTTTTGAATGTGTCGTGGTTCTTGGTAATAATTGTCCAATTATCCATGCGAATGCAATATAGTGGAGGATTTTAATTGTGGTTCATGTCTTAAAAATGAAGTACCTAGCAAATTAGTGATTTAGTAGGAACTAAAAGCAAAATCTCCATTAATATATATTTCTACTTCGCTTTTGCAGGAGGTAGGGGAATCCAACTAGTGAAGTCTAACATTGGCAAATATATGCAATACCCGATGACCAATGCAAGTTACTTGTTACTTGTGAAGAAAGGAAACAGTATACCTATTTTGGCAACCAAAAAAATCCTGAGAGAGAAATTCCAAGGCAGAAGATATTGAAACATTTGAAAATGGGTTATACAACAAGAGAAAGAAGGGAAGAGGAGAAGGGTAAATAATGTAAATATTGTATGCTTCTGAATCAGTTGCATTTTCACATATTACATTAACCAGTCCCATTCGAAACTGCTCGAATGTTTGTGATTAACCTCATCTCACTAGATCTAGCTTCCTCTGGCACTCTTTAACTAATGATATTTGTTCTATTTCAAACTCTTGACATGACTAACCTCTTGAAGCATTTTGTGCCACTTCAGAATGGATGAAGATATTTTGTGTATGTTACTGGGTGTTCATAGACTAAACTAAAACATTCAAAAGAATTAGTGTCTTGAATGTATTAAAATTTGTTAGAATTGATTGTTAACCATTGAAAATCATAAATATATGCGGGTAAATTAATCTTAATCATCACAAATGTTACATTAGAATGCAGGCTATAGTATGTGAAATTGATTTTGGTAGTAAATCGAATGGGCCCTTAAACTGAGCAATCTAGTGTCTGTTTGCGTAGGCATTAAACTAGATACAACGGAGAAGCAACTGCCTTGTTGTTTTGGCGTTTTTGCATTGTAACGTATATTTTTTATTTCCTTAATGCAGTCTATACTAGTTTGGTTTGTATAGTAAACATCACTAGTTTTTGTTCCATTTGGTTTTGTGTCTTGTTAAGTGTGGTTTAGTTTTTAGTTCACCCAAAAAAATCAGACATTTTCTTAGATGAGTCTGACAAATTGAATCAAACCATTTTTAAAAAATTTATAAGAGCTATGTTTGTTGCATATAAGAAACAAGTTGCATAAGTCAATTCATCAACCATTCAATTTTTCATTTTTCTCCCACTTAACATTCCCGATTATGATACCCTATTGGGGGAGAATATTCTTTTTTGGTGACGTACAGAGAAAAACAGAAAAAAGAGAGCAAACACATGCAAAGCAATAATACTACGCTATCAAAGAGCCCACTTTTAACGCATCAGCAAACAGAAAATAAAAATATGGTTTGAATGCATATGTAGTTGAATGATGACATTAGGATTTAAGACATAATTTAATTACATTGAGTTTAAGACTTAATTTGAGAAGGGAGAAGGTGGATAGGTGCATATGTAATAAATTTAAGGCTTAAATATATTTAAAGTTTCTTATAAATGATTGAATTTTATTCTACGTGTTTATATCATTGGTTATCATTTGGTAAATTTACAAAAAAAAATGATTAAAAACCTAAAACAAAATTTAATCATTTGTCAGAAACCTTAGATATATTTAAATTTAAATATTCAAATACATTTTTCATGCCTGAGTTTTTTAATTAATATTTTGATTTATATATATATATATATATATATATATATATATATATATATATCATTCAAATGACTCGCTAACATCAAGTTTTATATCTACTTTAATAACGTTTGTTACTATTGGACATGAATTCAGCAGAAGCTGCTTTTGTAGCTCCTGCGACTTTTGACGTTAAAATAGGAAGAGATATGTGCCATAGAAAGGCATATATAAACGTGGACTTGATTCATGAGCCCTGCATATTTATCGTCAAAACTGCCATGTAATCAGAAAAAATATGGAAAACACATCATCAACACATAATAATAGTTTAGGCCAGGAACAACTAAAGTGGAAAAGATAGACAACAAATAATAATAGTTTAGGCCAGGAAATGAAATCTCTTAAATTTCAGAATATCAAAATAATCTTTAACGTAATTAAAACTTACAACTGCATGAAACTATGGCAAAAATTTCATGTGGCGTAGTGGTGTTTCCATGGGATAATGTTCTGTCTAAATGAAACTAGCAAAAAGCTAAAGCGGGGGAAAAATCATAAGTAAAACTGACAATGTGTACAAGAAACAATTTCTCCAGTCGTAGTTAAACCGATGCTTTCTGTATATTTATTTGGGGTTAGAACGCAGAACTTGAAAAGGCTTGCTTGCTCACACCCCCGTTTGTAGCATTTTATCAATTTTGACAGACAGAATCATCTATACAGAATCATCTATAACGAATCCGAAGAATTATGTATATTCAAACTCTTTTATTTAGGTAACAGTGCCAATGTCTTTCTGCTGATTGAAATCTTGGAAAAAGGACTTTCCAGCTTCATATGTAGACCAGCAAATAGCAGCTGCAGGAGCATGAAAGAGCATCCTTGGAATCCATCCTCGCATGAGCCCTCTGTATCCATCTTTTTTCACTATGGTTTTGATAACGTCCCCAATTGATCCACTTTTGAACCTATCACAACCACAGACACCCTGCAGCATCAACCATGTCAATTTACTATCCAAGGAAAGGAAAGATACGGGGAAAAAATTTGCTGTCTGATTCCCCCTAATTTACCATCATTCATAAAGCCTAACAAATTCATACAATAAAAAGTTGTTACACAATCAATTTACAGTTATCAACTTAATTAGCACCATATTACACAATACAAATAATAATAAAATAATAACAATAATAAAATTCATGACATGAGTCCAGAAACCACAATCCAATTTGGAACATTTTTTGTTTGATTGGAAAATATTAGGTTCCTCTGATGTATGATCTTAGTAATATAAACCTTTAATAATCCCCATATAAACAATAAAAGGGTAAAATAAATTTATAAGGATGCTGATCTACACAAGACGATCTTGTCAACTCCTCAATCTACATATGATTCTACAGAATCATAATAAAACGAACTCGTCCCATTTTAATAAGAAAAAATGCAACAAGAGTTGAAAGGAACATACAAAGCTATTCAAATCCAAACATTATCAGTCATTAGTACCATCATCTTCAGCACTCCAATTGAACACCATTTTGTCTGATTAAAGCTCTAAATTTCATAGGCTCAAGTGATGGGGTGGGGATGGAAATTTGCATAGAGACCCAAGGTTTATTTTCCTAAATGCCAAATTAACAGAGCTAAATTTCAATAGATTTTAAAAAGGTTATGATGGGATCAACACCCTACAACTTTCTCATCCTCTTACCGTATTTCCTGCTGGTTTCCTTGTCTATTGGTCACCACTTTCTTAATTAAATCTCTGTTAAAATTACTTTCTCTATTTCTCGACACGGTTCTCGCTCCTCACATGTACCAATGCTCACCAAATTATAACTCTTCTGCTATTATATTACTCAAGTATAAATTGTAAAGTCTAAGTTTTATCATCTCTCTCTCTCTTTGCATTATTTAAAATAACATAGAACCATAGGTAAAATTACAGCTCTAATGTTGGTTGATGGGAATAAGTCATATTTTATCAAAGGAGCACATGTTAATGGAATAGATGCACACATTATACCATATGCCTTTCTGATATGTTATTTAAAAAGTTTACCGTTTTAATAATCAATCTATCCTTAAGCAAAATACACTACTAGCCTACTGGCATCCACTTTCATTTTATTTTTTTTGTTAACATAGAGGAAGAAAATTCATCAGCGAGAAAATGGTCAAGTACAACTATGTGAAGGATAACAAATAACAAATCCTATACAACAGAGAAGACTTAGAAAAAAGAACTAAGAATACAGCAAGGCAGCTCAAACTACCTGCAATCCTAAGAAATCAGATCCAAGAGCACAACTCATTTTAGAGCACCTGAGGCAGGCTTTTGATACCCAGTGTGTCCCATTACCCACACCCAATCGGTCAATCCCTATCCCAATAAGTGGGGTTGGCAACAAGGATCAATTAACTTCATTGGACTTTCTCAAAAACCAACTAAAAATCACAGTAAAACTAGTTAAGAGCATAATTTCTAAAGTCATCTTCCACAATTCTAATCAAACTATTTTCCATTGGATTCACTCTTTCCCAGAGCCTCTGTTGTAGTAGAAGAATATCTTTGTATGAAAAAACCACAGAAGCACAAAGAACTTCCTTGAAACTAACATAACAGAAACATAAGCCAAAATGATTATCCCATATTTGCACAGGTTGAATCAAAGGAATGGCAATACAAAACCTAAGCCTCAATCAAATGTACTTATCACACTCTCAAATTCGATTGAATATTGCCATCCACTTGTTTTCCCATACCACAGCCACATTTTTATTTTATAAGCACCAGTCACATTGCTCATAATATACTGAACCTTAACAGAAAGCTAATACATCAAACCTTAGCCTCATTCAAACCGAATTATCACACTTTAAAATTCAATCAATATTGCAATCCACTTCTTTTCCCACACGACAGCCACATTGTTCTTATACTGAACCATAAAGTCATGAACTAAACAATTCAAAACTCCAGTAAACAATACACATCCTATCCTACTTTCAAAACTACAACGAGGAAAAAAAAGTCAAAATTGCAAAATATCAACAACAACAACAATGATGATAAGCATTACAATTATACCTGACACTGCAATTGAGTCTTGACAACATCAAGTGGCGTGGTAACAGCAGCAGCCAAAGCCCCGGCAGCAGCCCCAGCAGTGGCGTGCACAACCAGTCTCTCATCATCCACACTCTCCGGCGAGACCTCCAGGAGGCCGCGTTTCGCGGCCTCATACGTCGTGAAATGCACGGCAGTGAACGGCGCGTTCATCAAAACAGTGGTCCTATAAGACGCATAGAACGCCCCAAACCCCTCCTCACTCATGACCCTCTTCACGCAGTCCCAAACCCCCTTGTAGCCACTGTTCCCCAGCTGCAGCCTCTGCTTCACCATGTCCATCGGAGTGAACACCGCGTCACTGGCCACGGTGGCGCAGACGCCGGACGCAGCGTGCGCCGCGGCGTTGCTGGGGCTGCCCTCGGAGAATTTCTTCTTGCAGGTCTCGTAGACGGAGAAGTAGACGGCGTGGGCGGGCCCGGCGCCGAGGCCCATAGCACCGATGCCACGGTAGAGGGCCGACGGGCCCTCCGATTGGAGAATGGACTTGAGGGCGTGACGGACCGTTACGGATTTGACGGGGCAGGAGCCTATGGCTTGCATGCGGGTCTTGACGGTGTCAACGGGGAACATGGCCATGTGCTCGACGCAGCCCGCGATGGATCCGGCGATCATGAACTGCCAGAAGTGGAGGCCGTCGTGAGTTGACACCGTTAAGTCCGCGTGGAAATCGGGCCGGAATTCCGGGTTTTGGAACTTCGCCCTTGCATCCGTCGCCATTAGAAGAAAAACCAAAAAATAAAAATCAAAAATTGAAAAATTAACGGTTGGGGATTGGGGATTTTTGTATCATGAAGGTTGATTGATTATTGATTATTGCGTGGAAGGAGAGAGAGAGAATGGTTACTAGTACTTTCTTTGAAGCTGTGTCTTGTGATGATAAGAGGGTTTGAGAAGTAGCTAAGATGGGAATTGAAGATGGGATTGAGTCCAGGACTTTGTATCTGTACTAGCCTTGATGATAAGTTAATTTGCATATTAGGGTTCCAAATTTTTGGGAGAGAGGGCTTTTCAATGTGTTTTTTCTTTAGTAACAATGAAAATCTTTTATTAACTACAACTACTTCTAATATATTATAACAAGTGGATGTTCGTGATCCCATTTGGTACCATTCTTATAAAAAAATAGTTATCTAACCAAACATAAAAATTATATTCTGTTTAAATTTATTATCAAATTTAAATCAAATCAAATCAATTTTTTAGGATTTGTTTTAGATTCTTTTTTTATTTTTATTAACATATTATTTTACTAAAATTTATATTTTTCTATTTTTTAAACAAATTATATTAAAAAATTATTAATAATAATCTATAAAAATTATTAATAAAATAAATATTTTATAATAAAAAACAAACTTTTATCTATTTTAAATTAAACATATCTTAAACAAAGTTTTATATATAAAAAAAGTGATATATACTATATAAATTTAATATAATAATATTGTAAAATATGATGAAACTCAAATAATATATACATATAAAATATAATAAAAAATAATATTTAAATATTAGAATTTGATTTAATTTTAGAAACACAAAATCAAAATTCAATTTGAGCGTAAAATCATCCAAATAATCTAAGAAATTACTAATTTGATTTGTTTTTTTTTTTGTTTTTTTTAAGTATTTTGATCGATTTGAATGTAAACACCTTTATGAAACAGTTTTTCAGGATAATTTAATCAATGACAGTGCTTGTTTGGAAACAAGAGTCGCACGTGTCCAATGACATGTTTGGATCGCATGAGTCTGATAGCTTATTTGGATCTGTGGTGGGCAAATGTTTACGACCACATGATTTCTGTTTTTCATGATATTTGCATTTATCTTATTTCAAGAAATAGGAGGGATTAAATTTTTGACTTATCATGTGCAAAATTGTACGTTATTTGTAATTAATGTATTAAAATTAAAATTAATTCAGATAATATCTAAGTTTAATTATTAACAAAAATAAATTTTGATTAGGTTTTTTTTTTAACAAATTTACCTAGGATCTTTTTTTGTTTTGATAAATAGGAGAATTAAGACAAAAATTATATCTTATTTTTTATATTGTTTATTATTTTGAAAAATTCATATGTTTTTCTATTTATGAAATATAAAGAAAAATTATTAAATTAAGGATGATTGTGAATGTGAATCATATTAAATCAATTTTAAATAAGAAATCATGAAAATTGAAAGAAAAATCTTCTTACATTAAATCTTAACTCGATAAGATTATATTCTAGAATGAAAATCTTTTTACATTAAATCAGTGGGATATATTCAAGAGAGATTACCAAAGAGTTTTCAAAAGACATTCAATTGAAAGTTTGAAACTATTTTATCTTTTAACAAACCTCGTTTTTAAATTTAAATTCAGTAACAGTCAAACGAAATTTAAATTCAGTAATGCAATTTTTATTTTATTGTTATAAATAATTTATATGAAAATTTATTAAATAACAAAATCATAAATATTTAAGTTAAATTGTAATTGTGGTCATGTATAATTTTTTTATCTATGAGTTTGTTCACTTTTTATTTTTTACAATTTTAGTCTCTACGTCTTAAAAAAATATGTAATTTTCGTTTAATTCTTAAATTTGCTTAAATTTTTTAATTTTTTTATGTTTAGGTATAGTTAAATTCTATATCTAATATATTTATTTAAGACATTAAAAAAATAATTTAATTAATTAAAATTTAAAAAAATAAAAGAAATAAATGTGCACAACATTAAAGATTTGATCAAAATTGTAATCTTTTAAAACATATAAGAAGATTAAAATTTTAATTTAACTAAATATTTACATTATTTTATTTTCCTTAACTTTAAACACCTTATTTTATATTTATTCAAATTAGAATTGAATCCCTTTTTGTTAAAAAAAAAAAAATTGAATTCCACGTTTTTTTTCTCAAGTTAGAAAGTGAGAGTTAACATGCACCATATTAAAAGTGGCTCATGATGGACCACTTCAATTATAACAGTTACATATATATGAATATTTAAATCATCCACATATATGAGTATTAGATATTTTTTAAGATAATTAAAATGACTTTGTGTGTTTGCATCATGTAACGTTACTGGAATTTATCAACTTTAATTTAAATTATAATTATATATTTTTAATTATTCATTTATTTAATTATCATTGTGTTAATATTTACTATTAGTTTAGTATTTACTGTTATTTTACGTACTGGTTACCATTATGTTAGTTAGGGAAAAATAGATACTTCTGTCTAATTGCTTTTTTCATGTTTTTTTTAAATAAAAAGAAATAGAATAGAAGTTAGCGAGTGATTTGTGAATGTAGTTATAGAGATAAAATAGACATAAAGATTTATATATATATAGTCATAACAATATTATCATTAAAATGTTCCCTAGACTGTTGTAGGGTTTTTCTAATTTTTAGTATGAAATTTATAGCCCAACTTAAAATTAGCCCATTAGTCGAACTGTTTTGTTTAGAGTGTTCGGCACCGACTATTTACACTACAATTTTGCTAAGTACACGCCATCACATCTCTTTATTTTTAATTATCCCTTATATCCTTTTTCCTTAAAATGGTACACCCTCAAACGCACCCCCTTTTTCTTTTCCAAAAATGTATTCCTAGAACTATTACATGTAGTTCCCATAATACATTTCTAGAATTGATATACATTATTTTGAAAAGACATTTTCGATAGTAATAAAACTTGTTTTAACCAACACATATAAGAGTCGATGTAGCTTGCAATTGTTGACAACCTGAATTAGAAAATGAAAACGTATTTAAAGGCACTTAAAGGTTAATAATATATGAAGTTAATGATGAACGTACATTAAAACATAATGTCACATAAAGGAAACCAGACAATATTAAATGTAATAATAATGGAAAATGTCGTATTTATATAATGAATATAGATGAAATCATTTTCAAAGAACAATAAAGATAGGATGAAAATATTCCTTCTTGTTCTTTTTATAAGAAACAAATGAGTTTATTGCTTTGGTCTTAATATATGAAACATGAACTCACTTTAAGATGTATTACTTGCTAAATTTCAATTATACCTTTAACTTGTTGCAAAATATATTAATTCATTCTCCATGTGAATTGGTTCATTTATTGATCTATTAACATTACATGCACACTCATTGGTGGAAAAAACAACATCCATTTAATTATGTGTAGTGTCATTAGATATTACCACTACTTACTATAGGTATTTTTGGAATTAAACTTTATGATGTTATTAATCAAATGAACTAACTTACCTACTTTTATTGATCTTGATTAATTAGTTATTTTTTTATATATAAAGGATGGTAAGGAGTAAGATTTTATATAGGATTCAAAATTAAGGTTTAAAAAAACAAAAATAAGATGAAAATAAAACTAACAAATATGGGTGTAAGATAAGGGTTTAAAGGGTAAATTTGGTAGAAAAAATATATGAAGGGGGATGGGGTGTACTTTGTAAAATAAGGGGCTTCCATAGTATGTTCCAGAGTTGTTTCATGTTTTATGTGTTGTCCCAGGGAAATCTTAGCCCAACAGCTTAAGCACTAATAATGAGAGAGGATTTAAGGGAGGATTTTTTTCGTATTTAGATTTCGTATTAAAACACCATCATAGATTTGTTTCGTATTTAGAAAAACGTGAAAAAGAGAGGATTGTAGGGAGAATTTTTACCTCTTTATAAAAAATAGCTCAGTTTTTATAGTTTGGTTCAATTCAATTCGGTTTTCAAATGGTGCAATTCAATTTTTTTAATATAAAAATAGTTAAATTCATTTTTTTATAAATACAATTTTTGTATTTTGGTTTAGTTCAGTTCATAACAGTTTGGCTCAATTAGGTACAATTTAATTTTTTTTAAGACCCTACTGGGGTGACTACATAACCAACGATAGCAAACACGCCGACATATGAATCTAGGACTTGATTTTAGTTCTTACTTTGTTCATAAACAAAATTAAATTAAAAAAAATTACTTACATAAGTTGTTGGTATAAGATATATTGGACAGCTCATTAAAATAAGCTCAAAACTTCTTATGGACCATCATAAGATCTTTTCATAAGCTCTCCCAAACACTAAAGATTTATAATAGAAGATAAATTTAAATAAGTTATTCATAAGTTCTTTTAAACTTTTGAAAAACTTATTTAATTAAAAAAATTCAGATTATTTAAAAATACTTTAACACAGACCAAAAATTAAAAGTTTATTAAGCTCAACATGCTCTTTTTTAATATTAATATTATTCTGAAAGTATAATAAGGTAGAACTTAACCACCTAATTAATTCAATGTCCCACCATATTAAGGGTGTTTGATTCACTCCCAAGGACATTGATCACTTGACCATCAATCATTCTCAATCAGACAATTATCACCATCAATTATGCATGTAGACAATATGAACATATCACACAATGAATTATTATGAGAAATATGACAAGTTCATGATGATAGAATTGCCTAACACTCTCCACAACCTACAAATACCTAACCAAGTACACATCACTAACACACTAATACTATTACTTTGTCAAATTTGACCATGGATGTTTAAGTCTTTACAGGTACACTTCCCTTGCTTCAACACTTGACAGAAAACTACACCAAGTTCAACGAAACAAGCTAAGCTAGGTAGAATCCATCATGATAGCACTTGTACAAGTCCACACAACACAAATATTAATATGTAGGTCTATCATAATAATAATGCTAGTATAGCACTAAATTTGTATCGTAATATTTTTGAAATTATACATTATTAATTCTTCTATTTAAAGATTTTAACTTGAGTTTAATTAGATTATGTAAAAAAAAATTGAGTTAGACTCGTTAATTTTATTTTTATTTTTGAACAGCTAGACTCATGAACTTATTTAGACGTAAGTTTTTTTTTTACCTATTTAATAGATTTTATAATAAAGTAAATTGAGTTAAATCTTTTTTCTTGTCATGGTGAAAAAAAAGTAAACTTTTTTTACTGTATAAAAATAAACTTTTAAACAAGCTTTTAAATTTTAAAGCAAGTCCTATGTCAAATAAATAAACTAGATTGAAGTCATATTAGAAAAGAAGATAGGCTCCTTTGTTATAAAACCTAGCTCTTTTCCGCCTTTAAACTCCATTTATTTTCGGACAAAACTTCAGAGTTATGTTAGATATTGAAAACAAAAGTATATTTTACTAGATAATTATGTGTAAGTATACATTTGTTTTTTTTCTTCTTCTTATTCTCTAATTATCACTAGTACCAAACAGTTACAAACAATTATAATCGTACAACCGGGGTGGAAATGGAATCAAAAGATGTCTTGGTCCCAACATATATTCTTATAATCATATATCCCCCCACTTGAAGGAAAGGCATTTTCAGCCAACTAAACCACTATATATATATATATATATATATATATATATATATATATATATATATATATATATATATATATATCGCATCAAATTTGAGTCATTCAACCAATGATTTTGGTTCAATTTGTTTCTATTATCCTACGACTTTTGTCTGTTATTCATCTTATGATAACTCTTAAATCCCAATTGAAATACTAGCAAGAACAAGCCAATCACATTGAGGTTCATAGTCCATAACATAGCTCATAGAAAAGAAGTCGTTCAAAATATAATGGTGCAAGACATGGTATGAAATTGAGATTATCAGGTCCATCCTTATCACAAAACAATTATCAAGCGCACCTACCCACAGGTTCCTCAATAATAGACTGCATGCCATGCAAGGACACACATATATGCCCTTTAAACTACTTTCAAGAGCAAATTTAATTTCAATATGTTAAAACATGGTTTTGTTAAAGCCAAAATGACATGGTCCTCATAGGACAAGAAGAAGAAGACGACGAAAGAAAGATTTGGTACATATAATTCAAGTGTCACTCACTCTGATTCCGAAAAAGGTGATCTATCTAGAGTTCAGAAAAAGAGAAAAGTAAAATGGCAATGAATTGGAGCACTTGAATTGCCAAAGAAGGGGGGTAACACAAGGAAGTGCAAAATGCCTAATTTATTTTTCCAAACATGGTTTTTGACGTAAGCCAAAGGCAAGTATTGTGATTTTCCAAGCCCTTTGGATCACGTAAATCTCGTACTCGTACGTGCGTGGTTACTTCACACCATCACATGTAGCCCACACATTTTTGGTTCAATAGCTAAATGACAAGACGATATGGACAAGAGTTCACTTGATTATTTAAATTTATTGTTCAAGTTGGTTCCGAATCGATGGAATGAAGCATGATTCGATCCTGTGACCTGTGACCAGCAATTGACAAATGTTATATTATATAAATATATAATAATAATAATAATAATAATAATTTATAACATTATATTATCGAGTTATGTAATTCAATTTTTAAAATTATAACTGTATATCAATGCTTAGAATTATACTTGAGAAAGCCTTGCAACAACAAATCGCTCTTAAATGGGAGAAGATTCAATTTTTTTTAATGTTTTTTTAACCTACTAAGGTTGATATTTAGCGGTGAAAATTTAATTTTGTACAAGATCTTAGGTTAAAATTTTGGTGCTTCCATTGCGTAATTTTATTTCAGAAGTCATGCTTGCTGTTACGGAAGAGTTTATTGAATATAAGTGCGATGAAAGAGCAACCTTTTATGTTGTTTAAATTTTTTTTTAAAAAAAAAACTTATAGTCATAATATTTCAAAGATAATATTTAGTTAAACGTTTTAAACAAATTAAGACTTGTATTTTCACAAATACAATAGAAGGATTCCCATTTCAAATTTAACAATTATGTGATTTCATTTTTCTATATTTTTGCAATAATGAATTTTCAACTTTATATAAACTATGAATAAAAAAATTTCCATTATATTTATTTTGACATTTTAATTTAATTATTTTCAGACGTGAACAATATTTTAGTTGTTATTCTGTTTCTCTTTTAGGTTAGAAAATAATTTTAATTCAATTTTAGTTGTTCTTGATAAATTTTCCTTAAAACATACATCATATATCATATGAAATCTATATTAATTTACTATATGTCATCTTATATATTTCTTATAAATATTTTGTCACATTTTATGCAATTATTAATAATGTAGAAAATTGAAATATATATCAAGAGACAGATGACGAAGTAAATTTTAAAGAAGAGGAGAAAAAATGGAAAATCAATGAAGTGTTATTATCCACCCTATTAAATGCATCTCAGGGGGTTGTTAAATATTAGACTCTAATTAGGTAAATCTCAATCCATTTATTGCTTTTCTTTTCCTTAGTAATATACAACCTATTTTAATTGTGTTTTGGATTCATTATATGGATCATGCACCAAATCTTAAATCTTACTTCTGAAGGATTCAGGGATCCGGATCCCATAATTGAGAGTCTCGTTATTCTTATAAGCTGTTATGTATATGTCCAAATTTCAGTTAAGTAAGCCAAAAGACTAACATCACTTGTTCTAATTACGAGTGACAGAAAAACATCTTTATAAAAGGCCGATCTTTTGATTAGGTATGTATCCTTTTAACATTCAATGCATCTCTATATAAATTAAGATAGGCTATATCATCTTTTGGTTAGGTATATATTCATCCAATTATTCGGTGCATTGTTATAATTTTCAGTATTTTTTCGTATGAAAGTACCTTTCATAAATACTCGCCCATTTTATAATTTTCATTAATTTAAGTATGAAAGTACCTTCCATAAATACTCGCACATACGCCTTCAGTTAGAGAATCGTCATTGAAAAAATAAGGAAGAAGCCCCTTATCTTTTGATGAGGTTGTGAAAGCCCCAACACTTTTAGGAATGTTGGGCAAATAATTAATTTTGTTTCAAAAATAAAATGAATGACTTGTTTGTTTCTTATTTTTTAAAATTATTTCTGTTTTTACAAATAAAAAATGTTTAATAAAGAGTTTTTTTTTTTAAAAAAAATATTCCTTAATTAATGACAAGTAAATGACATGTGACAATCATATGGATGACACGTGACAAACCTTAGATCTTGAATCCATTCAAATGACATGCGAAGGAACTAATAGTAAACTCAAAGGGCGGAGAGTTGACTAATTGTTCATCCATTGGAGGAAGATTTGAGAAGTGGTAGCAGCAAACAAATAAGAGTATGATCAAGAAGTAAATGTTGACTATGACACACGTCATTTTAGGACAAGATCGAAAAATAGATTGTCACTTTGTAGCATCTCAACAATGATATTAAGATCCTTCATACGTCGTCTGGATCTGCACTATCGTACTTTGCACTTGGGGCGCCTCACGCGCTCCATATTCCCATCTCAAATTTGTGGGTGTTGTCATCACTCTTGTTAGAACGCTGACCCTCGACAATAACAATGAAGGAGTAGCATGCTTAGTGGTTCTTAGCGACAAATGAGCATCACATATTAATGAGTCTCCTTGTGATGAGTGAGGGGGAGGCCCTTCCTAGTGACATTGTCAAACCTTGTGAGGTCACTAAGTTGTGCCCTTGTATGGTGTGACGTGTCTCTTCCTTCTTCAAAAAGAATTGTTTGATTCGATATGTTGAAAATAGAGAGGACATTTTTGGGTGTGAAAAAAAAATGAAAACCTATCGGTGTTAGGGGAAGGAAGAACAAAGTAATTTGAAAAAATTAAATGAATGTAAGTGTAATATGAATAAAACTCAGAAGAGAATTTTGTAATTTTCTATGTGAAATTATAATATCTACAAAATTAAAATAAGCAATTAATCTATGTGACTATACATTGTAAATCTCTTAGATAAAAGTAAAATTGATTGAAAGATCAAATTTGTTTAATTTTAAACATAAAAAATTTATTTAACAAGAAAAAAACCTTGAGGAAAAAAAATACACGTAATCTAAACTAAAAATAATTAAGTCCTAACTAAGAATTTATAGAAAGCTTATATATGATCCAAATGAATCGTTGATGATGCGCCTAGGCAGTTTTGAAGATAATTGGACCCCCTTTAAATTTGTCCACTGGATAGAGATTTTGCATCACCACAATGAGTTTTTCTAGTTGGCTTGAAGATCCGTTTAGAGTTTGGAAAACTAATTTTGAAGAGAATTTGAATGGGATTAGCTGTGGCATCATCCTATTCCTATCATTGTACATGTGGATGAGCTTAGCCATTCCGTAGTCACTAATGCTCTGACGTCTAATAAGAAAAGAAAAACACTTCAACTTTTCATGTAAACCATACGATTATAACAGAAATTTTCCAATTTTAGAATTGAACTTAAAGTTATAAGTTTATACTTTATTATTCATGTAATCTGAATATAGTTATAAGATTTTAACTAAAAAAATTATGGGAAAATTGGGTTATAGTAGCAAGTAAAAAAAGAAGAAGAAAATCGTTAATTTTGATAAAATTCTCCATAACCATAAATACTTATACGTGAGAAAAAAATGAAAAGGTAAAATATATTGAATATCTCCAAAAAATTAAAATCAATTTATACATATAATTTTGATTTTGGAAAAATTAAACTAAAGGAGGTTTTTATTGAAGTTAAAGTTTCATACTATCAGCAACATTAATGCAAGTGTAAATCCGTATGTTGTTTGTATTGTATTTCATAATATATTTCTTTTCTAGACAACAAGTGTTTTAAACAAGAGACAATGTTCGAATCTTATAAAATCAGGGTAGGTGATAAACTCATGATTTCATGTTTAAGACTTAAACTTAAGATTACCAATTAAGCTGAAATAGTTTCGTATTATCAGTTAATCCACGCATTTGATATAATTCCATAAATTATTCTTTATGATGACAATAATATTTAATCTTGGAGAAAAATCTCTGGTCTCATAATCAATTATTCTGTATAAAACATATAATATAATATGGTTTGGAATGCTTGAAATGAGATATAACAATAAAGAAAAGATTGCTGGCCTTCTTTGGCTTTTCAAAAGACAATAATGCTTGAAGAAGAATATCATGGCAGAAACTTATCTACTAGATTTAGTTATATATATTCTCCTAATGACAAAGCAACTGCCTCCATAATAACAGTCTTTCACGTTTGGTCACCATATAGAAAAGAAGAGAGAATGAACCCAAAATATACATCACTTATCCAAGCACTATGTAGTTTGAGGTGATTGAGAGAAGAAGAATCTTGTAAATCAGACATGTTTCAATAATGGTGCCATTCAATTCGATTCCTTATGCAAGTTATGATTGCAGAGCAGTACTGCAGGATGAAAAAATAGAAACGATATTGGTGACTGTTAATGGGAGATTATTAACTTATGATGATTACTTTTGAACCAGTGCAGGTCCCAAAAGTAAAGCTACAGGAAATGTTGGGCTAGTGAGGGTATTCCCTTGACCATTGATGTAACTACAACCGGCCCACCTCTCTATTTATTATTATATGACTAGTCTTTATATATTTTATCATTATATGTTACTTTTTATACTGTTTTATGTATTACAGAGAGGTCTAGTGCTTGCACATGACCCTTTACATGTGATGAGTCTTCTGTGTACCCATTGAACCAATCTAATCTTAGATTGTACACCCTTAAAGCTGCTGACGTATATCAATCATACTATATATACCACTCTGGTATGAACCTTTCTAGTATATATATAGTGATAAGTGATGGTTCTGGAAATTAAAAAGAACTCTAAAGTGGTGTGAATTGTATATATAAATTGGCTGGAGTATACTAACCAGGCTGCAAGAGAGGCATCCATATGATAATTATCATAAATGGTTTGATTGTCGTATGCAAGTGTTGATGGAGAGGGTTGAAATAACAAGTAATGTTTTAGAGATGATCACAAAAGGAAAAAGAAAAGAAAAATAGCTTTATTTGCATTTAATTATATGTTTATTGTTTTAGGACATAAAGTGGAAGAAAAAAAAGGACATAGAAAAGAAAATAAACTTGAAAAAGAAATGATTTTTAAGTTGTTAGTTGATAAAAAAAAATGATATGAAAAGAAAGATAAATATTTCCTTTCCTCTTGTTTAGTCGTGCAAAATTTGAAAAGAAGAAAATGTGCATAAAATGACAAGTATCCTAAGTAAAGAATGTTATTGGATATAAATAAGAATATCTTTTTTATTGTAAAATGTGATATAAATAAAAATATCTTTGTTTTTTAAAAAAGAAGCTTATTTCCCTTTTTTTTGTAACGATTATGAACGCTATTGGCATCAAATAATATGTTTCTCAGCGATAACAAACATGTTGACACATAAAAATACTTTTTTCCCATTGATAATTGGTGTGTTGAAATAGAAAAATAATCTTTCACAACAATTGTAAATGTTGTTGATATTAAGTAGTACTTTTTTCTAGTAACAACAGATCTTTTCCTCTGTGATAACATGTTCGTTGGCATAGAAAAAAACTTTTCATAGTGATTATGAATATTATTGACATTAAACAGTATTTTTTTTAACGACAACAAATATGTCAACTTATAAAATACCTTCGCAGTTACATTGATAACGACATATTTTGTCACTAAATATTGCCAACAACTCTATTTATTGTTGAATAAAAGCCGCTATGAATATGATTTTTTCTCGTAGTGATGCACTCCTCTATTATCAAAAGTGTTTTTATGATTTTCATTTTAGTTTAATTTAATTAAAAAATACATAAAATCTGGCGAGCCTATACTTTATTTCAGCAATGATCCTTGTCGCATTTTGTTAATGATCCAATATTGGACCAGTTTTTTTAGTAATATGAATAAGATAAATATGCTTTCGAGACTAGTAAGTCTTAATTTGCTTCTAACAAGAAAATATAAATTTTAAAAAAGAAGAAGACAAGTTCTTATTGCACAATTCGAAATTTGATATAAATTAAATATAAAAAAATTGAATTAGAAAATTATAGAAACAAAATATTCCTGAATAGCCTTAAAAAGAATTGTGAATGTAACATAGCCTTATGTACTATCAAATTGTGTATTGTTGTTTAGAAGTAATTAACTTTCAGTGTAGGGAATCCTAGCCTAGGTTAGTATTACAATATGTAGTAGACGATGAATATTGTTTTCACCTATTTTTTGGGAACTTAAGCAAGGTTGTGTGGCATCTGAGATTCTTAGGTAACTTCCCGGCAAAGTTACCTCTGCCGAGAAATTTAAGGTTTTGTGCCTATCTGTCTGGGGTTTAAACCTTCAAGTCCACTCCCTAATCTGCGTCACCGTATTCCAAGTTTTCGTTTTCACAACAAAATTTCGTAGTCGAAAACCTACCACTATAATAATCATTTTCAATCATCACAAATGCTTCTTTTTCGAAAGGAAATTTAAAAATATTTTTTCCCTGCATTAACTATAAGACCACAGTCAAGTTTTAGAACAATTAAAATAATAATCCTCGATTAAAAGTTATATTAATAGTTAATTTGTGATAATATTCATGTATACATTATATATTTAGCTATTATATATAAAGTTAAAATTAATTTGAAAGGAACCATTTAATTTGAGAAGAGAATGGTTTTCGTTTTTATTTTTCATTACAACAATATGGCTTTATTCTGTCTTTTTAAAAAAAATGTATAAAAAACACTGAAAATAAAAACAAAAAATAATTATTTTTAATATTTCTTATACAATTCTTTTAAAAATAAAGAAATATGATTAAAATAAAATATTGTTATATAGGATTCTTTACATTCAGCTCAATCATTTTAAAAAATATTTTCTCAAATTAAATCCCAACTTTTTATCTCAGTTCTCACTCCATACCTTAATTTTATTATCCTATAAATAGGCTCATAACCCCTTCCCTCTCCTTCCCCACCAAAGTCTAGCTTCTATTCTCTTCCTCACTGTAATTTCCTTCTTCAGTCTTCATGGCATCGCCTTTATGCATGTTTGTTCTTCTTCTGCAAGACACGGTTCATGGATCATATATGCGCGCGGTTGCAGAGAGTATGGGAGGATCTGTAAAGCTCAGGAGGGATAGCACCGTGATACTGATGATTATATGTTCATAGTTGTATACGTACTTGGCGCTATCTATCTTGAGCTTCATGGCTTCTTCATACTGTATATATATAACACCACACCTGCATGTCTCTCCCTTCCATGGCCTTTCCCTTTTTCGCAGGTTACAATTCATTATTATTCTCTATGATGCAAAAATCAAGATCTTGATGATGATGATGATAAGGAATCTTACTCAATTAAACTTCATCTTCTAGCTAAACATGTTTAAAGTCATCATGTTATGGCTAGCTACTACTTGCCAGTTAATTAATTTTATGGATTTTCTTGCCTTTTAGCTCTGACTATATATGTATATTTTTTCATGGTACTGGTACACTTTCATCAAAGGTGATGACAAATATTGGTCGGGAGCTGGGAGCTGTGAACACAAATAGGTATTTTCTTTCTAACACAGACTCAATTTATATCTAAAGATTAATTAGGATTTGAACCCTAAATTACTTGATTAAAAAATATAAGTTGTTTTCACTTGTTCCAACCATTGTAAGTTAGTTCAGGCTATATAGGCATGCTACTTAGCAATTGTTTTGTTATGATTTGTGTCAAATTAAGCAAATTGTTATGCTATGATTTGTGTCAAATTAAGCAAAGTGCAGCAAGGAAATGGTTTGTAATTCTTAGATTTTCTTTCATTTCTTCCTGTTGTTTGAACTATCAAATTAAGTTTTGTGTTTCTTCTTAGTTCTTACTCATTATTTAGTTTTGTGCTTGTTCTCATTCCTCGTAGTTTGATCTCTAGAAGGGTTGGTTTTGCTGATCCATTTCTCACCGGCAAAGCTAACAGGCACGGTCACGGAAAAGAATATGCTGGATAAATTTTGATAACATATCCGAGCTGGATTCTTGTTCATGGTACGGTATCTAAGAATTAGGGGTTACAGTGTTCTGGATTATTATGTAACTGTTCAATGATTTTCATCTGGGAATTTTTTTCTTCAATTTTTTCACTGGAAAATAAAATCATTCTGCAGTAATTACCAGTTAATACAGACAATTTGCAGAGAAGGTTCTCATCTCCCTCTTCCTTTAATTAAACATTTTTCATATTTCACACACTATGCTCATAAATTATCTTTTTTTATTTATTTTTTATTTATATACTTAATTTTATTAAATTTTTATTCTTCTTTTCTTTCTATTTCTAAATTAAATTTCAATATTTTTTTAAAAGAAATTATTAATAATTAAAATAATGTAATATTATAATTTAAATTATTCATTGTAAATATAAAATATAACTTATATATATTTAAAATAATATGTTTATTATGAATTTTAATTATTTAAAAATAAATATTTATCTTATATATACAAATCTAAAATACTAGTATATGTTTGCATTTAATAGTATATTCTTATTTATTTTACAGAAAAGTATATTACTAATACCCAAATTTCAAATTTTCAAATATTTATAAAAATACAAATTGCTAAAATAATTTTTGAAATGTTGCTAATGAACTTTAACTTATGTAAAAGGAGTAATTTAATAAATTGAAACATATATTTTTTAAAATAATTCATAAAAATGTAGGTTATAACATGTTGTAAAATGTAAGAATATATTTATAGCTTTTCTCTATCTTTATATATATATATATATATATATATGATTAACTTGTCTCTGCTTTTCTGTCTCTGGAATTATCCGAGCTTTGTTCTAAGTAATAGTATTCGTTTTTTTAATTGGGTATATTGATCAGGAATGTGCAAAATTTTATAAGAAAATGTAATATTTAATAAGGGTGTTATCAATACATTTTCAACATATTTTTTCTAATATCTTTTTATTGGTTAAAATTTATATAAAAAATCATAAAATCTTGAGTCTAACTCATTAAATAATTAGAAGTATTATCTATAAAAATTTATATTTTTTAATAAATTTTAGTTAATAACAAAGAGTAAATAAAAGTGTGTTACCAACATGTTTATATACTACTATTTGATTTATTAATGTTTCTTTACTTTGAATTTTATTAAAAAAAATTAAAAAAAAATCTATTGCTACATTACTCCATTTTTAAGGTTGACACACAAATTAAGGACACTTTAATGAATATAAAATATTAATTAATATATTCAGTATAATTTTAATCACCATGACATTGATGTGGGATATTTATAAATTTTGTTAATGATCCTGTTGAATAATTTTATTGATTATCTTTAATGAAATGTCTTCTTTAAATAACATTTTTTCTCTCGATAAGAATCAAACCTGAAACTTGTTTAAAGGGATCCATTTAAACCAATAACTTATTGGCAATTAATATATTTAGTATAAAACATCCTTATTTAATATAACATACAAATATGTTTTGTAGCATAATGAAGTGTTTTTTAAGTTTGTTGTAAGCGTGGTATTTTATATGTGAAGATCAAATTTAGTTATTTTGAATATGGTAAGTGTGAAAAAATAATTAATAAGACTTTAAATTTTTAAAAACACTGATAATTATAGATTAAAAAGAAGAGGTTAAAATTTTTAATCCTTTTACACCAAAAGCAGTGATCCAAACTATTTTTTGTGGGGACAAAAAAATTAATAATATTTTTTATAAATAAAATATTATAATTTTTTTAACAAAATACATAATGTTTTAAAAAAATTAAACTTCTACGAATTGTAATTGTCCTTTACATAATTTTATATTTTAAAGTTTGATGTTGTATAATTTTATCACTGTCACTATTATTATTTAAAATTAGAAAGGTAAAATAATAGAACTGATATCAATTTATTATCTCTTTTTATCTCTTATTATCGTTTATATTAATTCATTTTATATAAGTGATTAAACACAAATGATTAATATGTTGAAATTAAAATTAAATTATTCGAATAATATTTGAGTTTGATCTTTGGTGAAAATAATTATTGACTAGATTTCTTATCACCTAATTGAACTCTAAATTAATCAGAGTCTATTTCCCTGATGAATTGAAGAGTTAAAACAAAAAATATTGTTTCATTTTTACAAATTATTTTATGGAGACAATATCTTTTTTTTATGGAAAAAAATAAAATTTATTAGAAACATTATAGTATAATTTTTTTCTCTCGTGGGAGCAATTGCTCCCATTGTTGTTAACACTGGATAGCGCAGTGACCAAAAGGATTATAAATTAGAATGCACAAGTTAAAGAGTGAGGTTGTCATTCTCTTCCCTCTCTTAATTAGACATTCTCAAAATTCTCTTATTTTCTGTTGAGATGCATTTCACACACTACCATTATAATTGACCAAATTTTTTTCTCCCTCAACCATTTCAAACTATATACTTTTTTTTCTTTAATTTATTTTTATACTTTATATTGTTCATTGTTCATCTCTTTCAATCTATTATGGATTTTAACAATATTTTAAATTTTAATTACATAAAATTAAACACTTATCAACTATAATTCACAAACTAAAATACTACTATAGTTATCTATTGATTTGTTTATTAGTCTTTATAACAGATTCATAGTTAATTTTCAAGCCATTCTTAGTTCTTAATTACTAAATATTTATACGCACACTCCTATTCTTTCAATTGATAAATTCACTTATTGAGTTAATTTTCTAGCTAGCCTCGATCTGTTTGTCTACAAAGACCTACTACAAAGTTCGTGAAGAGAAAAGCTTTGAACTATTACCTAAAACAGTTGCTGTACCTAAAACTTTGACCTATTCAGAGCAAAGCTCTGAACTAATTACCTGTGTCTTTTTTTTTTAATATTTGTTTTCTCAAAGAGAAATTTAGGTGTTATGAACAATAGTAGGTAGCAATCTTTCCCCCTTCTGAGGACTCTTGTCTCGCCAAAAGCTAAAACAAAGTCTTTCTATTGCAGTCTTTGACCCAGAAACCTATTTAAGTTTATTATGGGATCTAATGAGATAGCTAGGGTTTCCACAGTCTTAATATACTGCAACTTTTGCAGGTCTTTTTCATCTCTATTACATAAATGGTGTGTTAGTTGCTGTGTATACATGTTACTCGGTTCCAACTTGGTTCAGGAGGCCACATGTTTTGTCGCTTTCTTCTCCATATCGCTATAACAAATCAATAAATTCTCATTAAAAGCAAACTTAACATAAAGAACAAAAACATTTACCCCGATCCTCACCCCCTTTCTTTTCACTTTAAATTTTTTCTATTGTTCTTTTTACTAGAAGTACTTCTAATTCCACAATCAAGATCATCTCTTGGCCTTAAAAATGTCGACTAATGTTTAATTTCGTATATCCTATGCATGTATAGAAAAAAAAATATTTTGAGAATCTAGCTCTTTAGTGTGAACAAAATAGCTAGCCTTTAATTATCAGCTAGATAGAATACCAGTGATACATATAATTTTTTTTATAATCTCATGCCAATTAAATAATTTGAATTATCTCAGAACACTATATATGCTGTGTTTGGCCGTCAAAATTAGGCAATCTTCCAATTTTTTATTCCATTTTCTACCTTTCCCTTTCTTAAACCCTTTACTTATCTATTTCCTATATATTAGACATATGATATTATCTGGTTAGCCATTATGTGTGGTTGGGATGCAAATTCAGGGCTTTTTTTTTAAAGATTTTAGAACTTTGAATCAACTTTAGGGTACATGAGGTGTCACGTTGTACGGGGACAAAACAAGAAAGTTTCTAGCATTAGATCTCCAAGCTTATTGTTATTATAACATATCTACTATAGAATATAAATAGATTGACATATATCTTCTTCTATATCTTCAGTGCACTAATTGGTAATGTGGTTCGACAGGAATCTCCACCTACAGGTACAATTCAATCTTCGCGATTTTTTTAAAATGTTGCTTCCAATTGTTACAATGGAGTTCGGAAATTTTTGCCATTCTAGAAATGCTACTGTACTTTGAACTCAACTTTAATTGTACAGATGAAATATTAAGGATCTTACTAAAATTAATGTATTTTGGTTTTAAAAGAAATTAAAAAGAAAAAGTATCAAATGAAGGAACACGCACACGCTTGTATAATTATGTGCAAATTATCTTGTTTTTGGCAAGTAATCGATTTTTGAAAAAGCTATGGGTAGAGGCAATGGAAATATGGAATGATATCCATATATTGTAACAACATCCAGCAGGAATTAATTTGCCATAGGCGATGTGGTGGGAGTGGTGGGGAGTGGCAGACCAAAATGATTATAATGGTAAGAATGATAATGATTTCGAAAATATTTTTCTATCATTTTTAGCCTATTTGTTTGAAAAATCTTAAATCACCTCACAAAGATAAAAAAAAAAAAAAAGAGCGAGTGCAGAAGAGATTTTTAAGTAATAAATATAAAGGAGAGTGAAGAAAAAGTTAATGTGAGATAATCAGGTTGAATAATTTGATTAATTTCTAGCATCGATTAACTATAAATTTGATGAAAACATAACCACTTATTTGTCCTGGAACTTTGCTTTTGGACATGGATGCAAATTACTTGGTCAGCTAATCTTTGTGTAAAATGGAACTCACGTGTGTTCTTTATATTTCTCTTTCATTGTTCTATTGACTTGATTAAAATTAGAAGAAAAAAAATTGAGTAATTATTTCTGGGTAACCCATGTACGTTGGGTAGTTGGGAGATTTATTTTAAAGTGAACTAATTTCAATCAGACTAAGACAAAAAAGGAAAAATAAAAGTGCATTAAACAGAAATAAATTAGTAAATAAAAAATTCAAATCTCTTAGGATAAAATCCTAGGTGTGTGAAATAGGTTTTTTTTTTTTTTGTGTGTGAAATAAGTATATGGAATAGGTAAGACAATATTAAGAGAAAGTTTAGGATTTATAATAACAGTAACCTAAGGCAAAGTAAAGAGAATACCCAATATAATAACAATATTAATTGTACTGATAATGATATTAATAACTCTAGATTTTTGTAATTTGATAAAAGTTTAGGTGTGTTGCTTTAATTTTCTCATTGTAATTTGCTCAACAATAAGCAAATTACAGTAAAACTCTTGAAATTTTGTGTAATTATACAAATACTTTTATTTTTTTAACAATTACTTTTATCTTTTTTATAGAGAATGTTAGTATAAAGTTTGAGAGAGTATTAGTATAATATTTTCAAATATATAAGGGAATGTTAGTGTAATGTTTTCAAATTTAAAGGAGGATTAGTTCAGGAAAATGAAAAAATAGAGTTATGTATAATTTAATAAAGACTTAGGAAATGTTCTTGTAATTTAGTCTTTCATTATTTACTTTATTATTTGTAGGCTCTTTGAAAAATAAAAAATCATTCCAATATATATTTTTTTTGGAGCAAACGTATAACGAGACAACAATGCCCAAGGGAGGGAGCCAAGAAAGTCCATACAATGGAAGGCTGATTATACAAGGGTCTTGCTATTGTCACACTCTGATTTCTAAGTTCACCCCAAACTTAATAAAAAGGTTTTGTTAACTTACACGTATTCGTTTTTTTTAGAAGGAATACGCTAGAAACTTATGCCTTGGATATATTTTAAGAAATTTGTAGTTATAATTTGTTTACTTCTTCTAAAAAATAAGTAAGTTTAAGTTAACAAATCCTATATATATTTGCTACCATATATTTAAAATACACCTTAAGTGTATTTAAAATAATTTGTTAACAAACTACACTCCTTTTAAAAAACAAGTAGATGTAAGTTAGCATCAACAAATATATAAAATGCTTGGCAGAGTGTACATTACTATACTACCTACGTGCTTATCTATTAGGAAAGCATTTGCTATTTCTTTTATGATATATATTTTCTTTAGTTCATTATTAAACTTGATGTCTTCAAATGTGGAACTGTTGTGCTATGCATGAACACTTGTAAAAGAAAAATAGTAACTCTTTATTAATGACGAGAGATCACACGCTATGCTATTTTATGTTCTAAAAGATTAAAGCACTACCACTTGCATCCAATCAAGAAAAACACAAACATAGCTGCTCAATTGAGCATGGTCCAATTCTGGACCTTGAAACAACACAGACAAATACTGTCTATTTAGCAAGTATTTAAAGACCTCGTAAAACAACAAGCCAATAATTGAGGAACATAAAATTTATGACTAATGATGCTTTGTTGATCTTAACACTGAGGCAGATCCGGGGGTGGAGGAATAACTGACTGTGATGGACCAACTCCATTCTCTACCAAAAGTGCCGTTGCCAGACCCCAATTCAGATGTGAGTCTATGTGACAATGCAAGAACCAAATTCCTGATTTGCAATAGGGAAAAAAATCACATAATTGGTTAGTATGCAATGCTAAGCCAAATAGTACAAGGAGAAAACTTAGATGCATTCCTTAGGTACTTCTGGTGTCATTCTCCAATCAGAATTGGACTTTTACTTAGGAATTTTGCATAATAAAGGTTTGTATTAAAAGTCAACATAAATTATCGAGGTGAAACTCTAATTCTGATAGGAGAATAACACTGAAAACACTTTTGATCTACGTCTAAGTTTTGTCCATAATATGAACTCTGCAAGATAGAGAACATTTATGTGAGTAAATATGCTATTGCTACCTGGATTATCAGCCACAAAACGAATGGCCACCCATCCTCCTGGTGGTGTTCCAATGGTGTTCCTCACAGGTGGGTCTACAAGGTTAAACCTTGCAGGATCTGTTGCTGGGTTGAAGTTGCCAAAGCCGGAACCAACTACAAAGAAGTGGAATCCATGAATATGCATAGGGTGATCCTCAGTAGTCACTATGCTTGTGTCCTGCAGAACAATTTGAACATTGGAACCATACTTCAACTTGAAGAGCTTAGTTCCTCTGGCAGGAGTCCACAGTCCCCGGGGTACATTGCCGGTGTAATTGAATTGTAAAGGAGGAACTGGAGGAAAATCTGTGGTGAAGACACCAGGGATACCGTTATAGTAGGCTTGCATTAAGGAGGTGGTTGTTGGGAGCACAAAGGAATGATTGTTTATGCTGGCCGCGAATCGGGTTCCATTTGGTCCTTGGCACCTTGGACTATTAGGATTTGTGCAGTTGATTAGCCCCAACCCAACAATGAAGTATAGGTTCACATCAACTTTTGTGAAGACATTGATTTTGGAAAGGCCTCTGATCCCAGTTGTGTATGCTGTTGCAGTGGCAGTATCATTGAAAGCCGGCAATACTGGCAGTATTGGTCTAGGAAGTTGTCCATTTTTTTTGCTGCAGCTGGCTGATTTGTATTCTAGGATTGCAGTGGTGGTAGTGTTGTCAAATGCAGCATTCATCGCAGTTTGATATGCGCGTGCTGCCATGTAGTATCGCCCGGGGGTTTGATCAGCAGTGACCAGGACATTGATTGTCTGACCAGGACCAATCATGAGGACATTGGTGGTGAAAGGCTTGGTGTAAGCAGCATCTGTAGCAACAACAGTCATCCTGTGGTTGGCAATTGCGAAGAAGAGTTCTTGGTTGAGTGCACTGTTGATGATTCTCAAGAGAATTGTCTCGCCAGCATCTACCGGAACTCGCACAGTTTCTGAATTGTATGTTTATGGTATCATTTTAGCCATGTGTATATCATAAGAGAATGCAAAATCTGCATGGAAGTTATGGCTCTAGAAAGAGTAGAATGATTCCAAACCTTGACTTGAACATCTATAGAGATCTCCAGGTTGACCATTAATTGTGTATGCAACAGATACATTTGGAGGTGCTCCTGTAAATTGTGTCTGCCTTAAGAGAACCATTGGATCCCTATCAAACCATTCCGCTGTGCATCATCATAATACAATTGTTATGGAATTATCATTGCTTTTGGAAAAATGAAGAGTTCAGCATGTTTTGAAGCGTCCACTATTGAGTAAAAGTTACTGCTAAGGAAATTATAGTACTTAATCGAGCAGAATAAGTGATGGCTTTAGCGATGTACCTAGAAGGAGGGGATATTCTCTATTAGGCATAGAGAAAGGATAAGGAGAACCCAATTTTGGATAAATGATGAGAGCTCCATACACAGTGGCTCTTAGGAAGCCAGTGTGAGCATGCCACCATAGTGTCCCCTCTTGGTTTTGGATTGTAAAGCGGTATGTGTAACTTCCCCCTGGTTGAATGGGACACTGAGTCACATAACTAGGCCCATCTGCCCATGGATTTCTCAACATCCTTAATCCATGCCTGATGAAAAGGACACATAAGATTTCAATTTTCAAGTATGTATCATTAGCATAGTGATTTTTTATTTTTATTTTTGAAAGGCAAAGATAAAGAATTTTATTAAATGGCATACATGGAGCACAAGTTGTGTCCAAATCATTAGCATAGTGAATTAAAAGGTTAATTCAACTTCTATAGGGAAATAGTTCTGACTGAAGGGTAAAATAAAATGACTTGGCATGAAATTTAAGTGAGGATAAATGATGATGCTATTTACCAGTGGATGGAGATGTTGTATGGTCCAGCATTTACTACTTTGATTGCAAGAGAATCTCCATTTCTTGCTTCCACTGTTGGGCCAGGAAACTGCCCATTTACTGTGAGTATGTTTTGGGTTCTGCACAGCCTCTTCACTGGCACAGTTTGGATCTGTTTCAATCAAACATTGAAGTAATTAGTAATTACAATTAAGAATTGCTGCAAGTCATACTTGGAAACTGATGACAAATATTGGGTGATCATCACATTAAATAAAAAACTTACAACAAACTCATGGTAATGATTCTCTGCAGCTGAAGCAAGGGAAGCAATGATAGAAAGTAGGCCAAGTAAGAACCAAGAGAACCATGACTTTCCAGGGAGGTGGTAAGTCCTCATTGTTGTCAATGGAGTTACTTGAGTTATGTGGCATTTGGTCTAAGGTATAGCTATTTATAGAATGATAAAGCGGGAAATGCCTAGATTAAACCTTGTTTTAACTTTGAAAGAGGATCGTTTTGGCCATTATTTAATGAGTTAACAGTACACTTAATAATTTAGGATTGTTAGTCTAACCTCACTGAGAATTTGGTGCACCCACTAGCGCAATCAGCTGTGGAATAAATGCTAGATTCTGTGGTTTAGATATATTGCAGGGAACATTATGTACGAGAATACATATGAACTATTAACAAATCATCTTCAGAAAGTGCTTCTTAAGATAACTAGTAAATACTCTTCATTCCCTTGCGTGTATTAAATTAAAAATAGGTTAAAATAAGTTTGTCATTCTTACTAAATATCCGAATTTCATGTTTGTTCCTAATAAAAAAAAATCTTTTTTCTTCCTAATAAAACAATTGTTTTTATCCTTGATTATTTTATTTTTAGTCCCTAATAAATTAACGAATTTTATGTTTATTTTTTGATATTTTTTCATTTGTTATTAGTATTTTAGATAAATTTGTTATTTTATCATAGACTAAAAAAAAATTCAAGAACCAAAATAAAAATTATTATTTTATTAAGGATTTATGTAAAAAAATTATAAAAAAACATAAAATTTGAATATTTATTAGGATCTAACCTTCAAAATAATTTATTCTAGTTAATGCAAAATTTCCTTTCTTTTCTCTGAATCCCTTGAATTTTGAAGAAGTCAAAATTGAGTAAGGAGAAACATTAGTCCTCCCCCCTCTTTCTTAATTTTGAACCATACAACAAAAATTTATGAAAATCCCTCCTCTCCCTCTGTTAAGAAAAAGTTCCGTGTTTCTTTTACCTAAAGAAAAAGTTTTAATTTTGGTGTAGAATAGAGAAGAAATACTGATAACCACGATTTAAGTTATATTAATCTCTAATGTAATAGAAGTTGCAGCATCGTATTTTTCAATGAAAGGAAAGTACTCCCAAATCAGTAAAATTTGAGAAATTTTAATTAGTAATTGGTCTTTTTCGTGCACTGTTAAAAAAGTTTGTTTTAAATTCGTACCCAAAAAAGAAAGAAAAGGTGTTTGTGAAATCAGATCGTCTGTTCAACAATTCAAACGCCAATATGGTCCACACGATCATGCATTTTCCTAAACACACAAGTCTATATTTCCTATGTTTATTTATTATGTTCTCACAGTGAAACATAGGAGCATCTTATCAACCTTGGAAGAAAAGATAACTGAAAAGAAGTTAAAATAAGGGGCAGTTAAGGTCGGGTTGAATTTTGGTTTGGTTTGGTTCGGTAGTGCAAAGAGTAGTAGTTCCGTGTTTGGTTGACTATACTAAAGTTATTAGCTGAAACAGTGCTTAATTTTCATTAGCCAAAAAAAAAAAAAAGAGAGTGGATTTAACACCTTCACTCACAATACATTAGCTAAGCTGAACAGAACATGAATGCAAGGGTCAAATGGCCACAAGGATAGCAATTAAAGTAGCAAATTAATGAAGGTGTGATCCAGCTACAAATGGAAAACATGAACTCAATAAGTCTCATAGTAAAAACATCTTGATACATATATTGTCTAGTTGACTATTTAATTAGAATGCATAAATATAATGTAGAAGTTAATACTTTCATCTAGTCATAGGTTATCATGGATAAAATTGTTGACTTTCACAATCATTTAGACTGATTTCTATAGCAGAACGAGTTTTTGTATATTCATCAATCCTGGCACAAATTTATTTAATTAGCACACCACTTTTACACAATCTGTTTATTTTTATTTCAAATGAAGCAGGTTTGATACGCTTACTTTCGATGTTTTCTTTGTAAATGGTACCTGTAATGTCGTTAGTGTATTGATTGGTCACCCTAATATTCATGTATTAGGTAGGCTGCCACCTGACTTTAGAACGATATAATCAATTATGAATTATTAATTTGTTAAGTTCTAACCATAACCATTTTCGAATACCACGTGTAACGTGTTTATCAATATCATGTAGAGCTATACATGAGCTTGGTTTTCTTAGGCGCTTAAGCCTCAATATTCCTTGTCAAATTACAGCAGCATAACATCAATGTCAAACTCTGAATTTCAAAAGCTCAATAGAGAATAATAGATAAGTTTCTTTCCGACCTAGTTGCTCTGCTATTAATATTCATGTTCCTGTTGAATATAAGACATTAAGGCCAATCACGAGATTGGATAATGCTACAAATCTGGATTGCTTTTACTCCGAAGGGTCAAGTTCAGTAGAAGTGGATAAATCAATCAACATCCATCAAAATGAAACGAACCTGGATCCTTTGAAAAAGAAGTGTGAGAGGAGCAGTTTGTCATATAAAAGTTCACATTTGTTGAATAAAGTTTTCAATAATACTTTAACATTAATGATTTAAAATGTTAAGATGCTCTGTCTTTGTTCTTCTTTTTTTTTTTTTTTATAATAAAAGTGGTAGTGCATGGAAACACTCCCAAACTATCGGATAAGACACTAATAACATGGAGCTGTCACTATAAGATAGTGAGTTGAGATAGTAGAAAATCAATTTCATAAATTAAAATTCAAATATCACATGTTAATCATAACCTGATTTAGATTATGCTAAAAGATTAACTTTGACAAAACTAGAAAAATATTCTTACCAACCAAGAAGTTATAAATAAGGTATAAAGTTTTGATAAATAAGGAAGATAAGACGTTCTTTGAGGAAAAAAAGAAATAGTCCCTAAAAAAGAGAAAAACAACTGTATGATTTAACAATGAAAATGAAAGCTATAGAAGAAGATAATAAGATTATATATTTGACAAAGAGGGTAAAAAGTAATGCTTGTGATTATCAATTAAAGAAGGTAGAAAGTAATGCTACAACCTTTAACCAAAATTGAGTAATAAGATCTCAAAAAGATTCTTTCAAGTCTTTTAGTATATGTGCACAAGCCAGTGGGATGACTTGTGTTGTTCCTTGTTAGTAGTGAAGTGTAATTTGAGTTGATGCTCCAACTTGTCTTAAGAATTCAATAAAATTCTATGGCAGTGAGTTGAACCATGAGCGTGTTGCCTTGGGAAACTCCCTACACATGATGGGCACAGTTTCTCCTTGGAAGACCATAGTCAAGAAAAAATCATTGATGTGTTAAGGGTCTATGATGCCATTATACTCTTCTAGGTTTATCAAAAGCTAGTTCTTCAGCATAAGGTTTTTCATGTTTTTCTTTTTTAAAAGGATGGAGACATCCAACAATGTTCAGACTTTTACCCTAATCATAATGCGGAAAAGCTTTAGGGGAGGGTTATTGGGGCTCTTACTATTTTGGGATTGATTCACTTCTTTGTTTTTCTTTGCCTCTTTCTTGTTTTCTTTTTTTCATGTGCTCAATAAATGGAGCTTGGTTAGCAACCAATATCTTTAGTTCTAAGTTGTTAGTTATATACTTATATATAATTTTTTTTTTCTCTTTTTATGCTTTTTTTTTGTTTTGACACTCTTCTTTCTTCTTTCCTAACATTCGCATATAAACTAATTTCTTTAGTCATTAGTTCCTTGTTTTTAGGTGTTTTTCTCTTCTTTTATTTTGATGCTTTTCATGTTGCCTATCTAGGCCATTAAATTGGATTCTTAGTTTTCAAGTTGTTATTACAATGACTTTTCTTTGTGTTAACCATGTTCCGCCGGAAAAAGGTAAATCTTTCTTCACTTAATGACACTTTGAAGTGTAAGTTAACAAATAAGTTATAGGTATGAAATATAGAGGGAGTAGAATGTGATGATCTCACCTAGGGGTTACATCTCTTTATAGGGTATGAAATATAGATGCATACAAAGGATTCGAATCTAAAACTTTAGTTAAGTTGAAACAATCACACATTAATTAATCTACTTACTTGGTGGTACAAAAGTAAGGATCATACATGATGGTGTCTCTTAATAGTGGATAAATCCTTGAGGTTAAAATCTTTATACATTTTTTTGAATTTTAGTCCACAACAATTTGTATGAGCATTGGAAAGGAAGTTAACTAAGTTAACATAATTGCTTAGTAGCTAGAAGACATTCAAGAAAATTGTTAAATTTTCTTTAATTAGCTCCTAGAATAGTAGCAACACAACATCTCCAAGAATATAAAAGGATGAAAAAATATTTATTATATACATGTTTATCTTAATACTGAATGACATTTAATGCCAATTCACTATGAATGAATGATTAACATTAAATGTGCTTTTGAAAGTGATGTGTTAAATTAAACAGTAAAGATATTTGAACATTCACATATATATTACATACACTTAATTAACATTTGACACTATTTATTTTATCTTATTTCTTTTACAGAATTTATTTATTTTATTAAATTATATCACTCATCACTATTAATTGAAACTCTTTATTTGCCCCCTAGCTCCTTTTGTAATTGTTTTTTCTGTTCTCATTTATATATTGGGGTTTGCTATAAAAAAATATCACTCATCTATATGACTATATTTCTCTAAGTATAGATTAACACAAAGTGTTCGTAAACAATTTTTTTTTCTTTCTAAAACAAACATACTGTAAGGAATTGGATACATTCAGATAATCACAAAGCCAATTCATTGAACAAATTGGATGCATTTGCACTTTCCTTGTCAATTCACCTTAGCATTAAACAAATTTATATTTTTTTAGATGAAAGAACAAATATTTCTCTATTATGCTGACTTGTCTGTAACATATAATTATGAAATACTGCTTTCTGTAATTTGAATTCTATTTGAAGATGTGTTTGTAATTTCTATATCCTAACGTTCAATTTACTTGATAGATATTTTTATTATCAGTATTTACTTGATAGTTTGTTAACTCAATGAAATTACCTCTTTCATTTAAGATTATGATGCTACATCATATTGCAAGTCTGGAGTTAGATGTACCTTAGTTCTTAAGTAGAGACGACTTGAGATTAATTCTTCATTCTAATTGACTTCTTTGCTTTGGATTTTTGTGGTGGAGTAATATGTTTTCTTTTAATTAGCTTATGTGCCAGAATGGGTGTACCTTGGTGTTAGAGAAGAAAACACACGTCAAATAGACACGTAACAACATTATAGAGTAAAAATATGAAGAATAAAAAAATTAATGTTTTTCTCCTTTAAATTTAACTTGCACCGTTAAAAAGTGAATGAAAAGTATGCTAATAAAATTATGTGTTAAAATATAAATAACAAAAAAATGGAAAACTTCCTAATAAGTGAAAGGTGAAATGTTTTTGCCTCAAACAACATGAAGTGTTGAATTATCGTTTACCCTAAACTTAAATTCAATATTTTTTAATTCACAATCTTTTTTAAACAATAGTATAGGCATCGACCTATGGAAAGATACGCCAGAAATCATCAAAATAGGAAATTCAAATACTAAAACAAAATGTATTTTGATATTAATGTTAATATTGTTCCTATTCTTTAATATTACACGTTTATCATTATGGTAGTATAAGACATTCCAATTAAGGGGATTCAAGAATTTTAAAATGGAAAGTTATGATTCTTATGTTATGTTTAGTATCTAATTAATAAAAAAAGATTATTACAATATTATGATTCACATGAATTAATTTTAACTCATTTTTTTGAAAAATAAAAATATTTTTAAGGAGGAAAATGAGAATCCCACCATTTTAGGTGGAAAAAAATTTATTTTAATTTTCAAAAAATATATAAAGATTAATCAAACATTGTTAGATATTCTCAGGAATCATCATTTTCAGAAATCGATTTTTTCATCATGATTAATCAAACTTCTCTCCTACAGAACCTGGCAGGTTATACTCGTTTTTCTGACTCTCTCTCTGGTTTTTTTTAGGTAGGCAACGAAAATTTACTTGCAATTAGTTTGGATTTTAATTTTTCCACGTATACTGACCTAATCTGAGTGGTGCATCTGGTCCCTGCATGGTCTTCTTCAACCTCAGGATTCCAACTCATCACACCTCGGCGCACGTTAGCCAACAGCTCCCAGTCCCCTCACACAGTGACTCTCCCAAATCCCTAATGCGAATCTCACCCTAATCCCTCTCTCCTCGTCCATCATCATCCATCTTGCAAGCAGCAAGCTGCAAGCTCCATCAACACTTGCCTCACTTTCGATTCCAGAATTTCCCAAATTCTCATTCACCAACCACAATGATGGAGGACCACCCTCTCTCCGTGCCCCGTGACGAAATGGAAAACCTCGTACTCCACGACGACGACGCCGCCGCCGCCGGCAACAACGGTAACGATGACACCGCCGCAACATCACCGTTCTCCTCCAATTACCGCAGCGCCATGTCCACGCTCTCCGAGTCTCACCACCACCACCCTCTCTCGCCGCCGATCCTCGCCACCCCCGCCGACTCCGATCCCCTCCTCTCCCCAAACCCTAGCTCCCCCGACGCCTCCTCTTACCTTGACCCTCCCTCCTACGCCGAAGCCGTTTTCACGCCCTTCGACGGCGACACTAACGGCATCGAGTCTCCATCTTCGCCAATTTCCCTCTCTCGATCTCCGTCTTCGAGTTCGGAGTATTTGAAGATAACAGTTTCGAACCCTGTCAAGGAGCAAGAAACCTCGAATTCGATTGTTCCTGGCAGCAACAATTACGTGACCTACTTGATCACCACAAAGACTAACATTCCGGAATTTGGCGCCGGAGGCGCCGACTTTGCGGTCCGGCGGCGGTTCCGCGACGTGGTGACGCTCTCCGACCGGCTGGCGGAGGCGTACCGTGGGTTCTTCATTCCCCCGAGGCCGGACAAGAGCGTGGTGGAGAGCCAGGTGATGCAGAAGCAGGAGTTCGTGGAGCAGAGAAGAATGGCGCTGGAGAAGTACCTGCGGCGGCTCGCAGCGCATCCGGTGATCAGGAAGAGCGACGAGTTCAGGGTGTTTTTGCAGGTGCAGGGGAGGCTGCCGCTGCCGACGACCACCGACGTGGCGTCGAGGGTGCTCGACGGTGCGGCGAAGCTTCCCAAGCAGCTGATGGGGGAGAGTGTGCTTGCGCCGCATGAGGTTATGCAACCGGCGAGAGGGGGGATGGATTTAATGAGGCTGTTCAAGGAGTTGAGGCAGTCTGTGGCCAATGATTGGGGAGGTTCCAGGCCTTCCGTTGTGGAGGAGGATAAGGAGTTTTTGGAGAAGAAGGAAAAGATTCAGGAGCTTGAGCAGCAGATCACTGGTGCATCTCAACAGGTGCTATTTGGTTTTTATGTTTTCGGTGAATCACAGTTGGTTTCTATTTCAGATCATTAGTCTGTGTGTATGTAGCTGTTTAACTTGTGTTACATTCTTTTACTGAGCTTATGACCAAGGTTTTAAACTGTGATCATGGTTGCATTATTGTTGCAATGTAGTATTGTCACAATACTTTACATTGCGTGCAAATGTGGCTGATGTGGTCGCGATTGTGGTTGCAGTGTGCCCAAAAACCTTGACATTGCGGCTGATGTTGTGAACACTGACCAATTTTTAAAACCATGTTTATGATTGTATGATTATTGGTTCCTATGAATTTTCCAGTCATGTGCTAATTTTGATGTAGGCTGAATCACTTGTCAAAGCACAGCAAGATATGGGAGAGACAATGGGTGAACTAGGGCTGGCATTTATTAAATTGACAAAATATGAGAATGAAGAGGCTATTGTGAACTCTCAGAGGGTACGGGCTGCTGACATGAAAGGTGTAGCAACAGCTGCTGTCAAAGCTAGCAGATTGTTTCGAGAATTAAATGCTCAGACTGTGAAGCATTTGGTATATGACAAAATTATATCAAAATTTTCAATGATACATTTTCCATTGAGTTGTCTGTTTTAAGCAACAATATGTATCGTGCTTCCCGATAAAGGGCAACCCACTAAATATTTTGGTGATTTTCCAATTTATGCATAGCAGGATACGCTTCATGAGTATCTTGGATTAATGTTGGCTGTTCATGGTGCATTCTCGGATCGTTCAAGTGCATTATTGACGGTGCAGACTCTTCTGTCAGAATTGTCTTCTTTGCAGTCAAGAGCTGAAAAACTTGAAGTGGCCTCATCTAAAATTTTTGGGGCTGACAAATCAAGGGTTCGTAAGTTGGAGGAGCTACAAGAAACTATAAGAGTCACTGAAGATGCTAAGAATGTTGCAATTAGAGAATATGAGCGGATCAAGGTATGGTTTGTCTTCAAATAGCTGTATGGTTTTGTCCACATTTTAGAATTTTATTGGTTTCTTGGGCTAGATAGGTTGTCTTCAAATAGCTGTATGGTTTCATCCTCTTTTTTAAATTTTATTGGTTTCTTTGGCTAAATAGCCTGTCTTCAAATAGCTGTATGCGTTAAGGATAATTTGTGTTTCAAGATGGTATTTATGCCTCAAGCATATATGATTCAGTTGACACTTGACAATGTTTCTCTTTCATGCTATCCATCGAAGTTGTGTTTTGTTCAACTTCTTGTTTTATATCCAATCCACAATGGAAACATTTCCTAAGCATTAAGATGTTATTAGGGCTTCTACTCGTGGTATTGACAATTGACCCAACTATTAGTAAGATAAATCCTGCTTGAGGAGAGTCACCTTTCTCTTGTATTTAGCTCATCATATTTGGTTGTACAGTCTCTTCTCTATTTTCTGTAGTATCTCTCCTCAGTATCCAAGCTAGAATCTGTTCTCATGTATGCGTTGTTGGTGACTCTCTTCTGCTCTGTTAATAATCTTATTCTTCTTAATATTACTTTCCTTTCTTGTCTTTATCTCTTTCGCTACATAAAGTCTATGATTTAAACTTTTCAGTGCCTCTATGACCACTCTGATACTATGTCAAAAACCACTCCTATAAGCTTAAGCTGTTAAGTAAAAGGTACTCGAATGGTTTTATAAATCTAACTACCAGCATTGAAGAATTTTCTGGTGAACTCTGTTTTTATTCCAGACAAAGTCCGTCTTCTGATTTTTGGATTTTGTCTTGACTGGAGTTGGAGGTGATTTGAGTAATTTTGCATGGTGTTTCTCCTGTGATTTTGAGGTTTTCTGTCAAATATCCTCTTTGGGTCTGCCTTTCTTCTTTCTATTATTGCTGATTCTTTGGTACTTTTTGTGGTTTCTTCTTCTTGTGTTTTTGGTTTGGTTGTGGTTTTGGTGTGTTGGGTGCATCTCCAACATCTTGTAAGTGTTTTAACCCTATTTCACTCCTTTCATCTCTTCAGTGTTTTTTTTGGGGTGGTCCAACATTCTCCAAAATAAACTTTTGCTTTTTCCCTTTTTGATTGCTGAATTGCTGTTCTGCCTCTCTTAGGCATTTTTAGTTTTTGTTCTGTCTTGATTCGGATTCCAGCTTTGCATGGCCTGTTTGGCATCAGACTAAGATGCTATTTGAATAAGCTTTCAAATAGTTTTATGTGGTTGAGGGGACAGTGAGGAGAAATGTCAAAGATTTTCTTGGGAAATGTGTAGAGATTATAGGAGCTATCTGTGTTAGGACTTTGCAGAGATTTGTGATTCATGGGGAATACTAGTTGTGTAAGTTTTTTGGCTAGATGGGCTGGGGTTTATTGCCTTGTATTTTTGGGTTTACTACTTGTCATGTCACGGGCTAAAGCATGAGGGAAAGTGTTAAGATATTTATATTAGTATTAGGTTATTAGTCTTATGCAGAGCAAAAAAAAAAAAAAAAGGTTATTAGTCTTATTTTTATTGAGCTCAGGCTTGTACTAATAGTATTGGTGCATGACCTAATTAGTATAAATAAGAGTTTTAGATTTGGGTGCTATAACCTATTACATATATCAATCATATATTGTGTTTATTATTGTTATCCACCTTTTTCTCTTCTTATTTACTAACCCTCTACCTGAAATTCTTAATACCAAACATATGTGAATTTTTTTATTTATTCAATCCTTTCTGTTTGAGTAAAAAAAAAAAATTCAATTCAAAACGCTGTTATTTGGAATCACAGTGAGTACCCCATTGAATAAAATGGATAATGTGATCTGGTATAGGTGGGATCTTTTGCTCTGTCTTTAACTCTGCTTTGTACACAGTTTTTGTTATGAAGGCTACATGCAAATGATTATGTGCTTCTTATGTAGCGATCTGTTGGCAGCATTGCTTTATATGGAATGATCTTTTATCTCATTTTTACTTCTTCCTCATCATCTAACATCGGTTAGGTTATATTTCATGCAATCTGGTTTGGCTCTGCTGATAGCATCTCGTTTATAATTATTATGTTTGGATATACCATGTCTAAGTCCAATCCTAAAATGTAGGCTGTCTGTATTCTGAATTTATTTTTAGTTTACTTTGTCTATATTTTGGATAATGGACAATAATGCTGCCAATGCAGGAAAACAATAGGAATGAACTTGAAAGGCTTGATAAAGAGAGGCAGGCTGACTTCTTAAACATGCTGAAAGGATTTGTAGTTAATCAGGTATATGATATAATTATATATATCTTTTCTTTTTAAATTCCTCCTTAAGTTGAAACTGTATTTTCTTTTAATGGTTTCCACTCTATACCTACATATAAACACTTTCTATTTTGTTGAGTGTTTTTGCTGAGATAAATTAGTGTTACAGTTTTTTTTGTTGACATATGTCTCTTGTAATGTCAGTGGAGTAACTACTAGATAATTGATAGATCATGCAAGTGTCTGTCTGTCTGAACAAGTTCATTTAGATGTGAACATGACTGTTTGCTAAAGAGAAGTAATGTATTAGTTTTAGACGATGCTATGCTTGCAACGAGAGGGAAGCATGAGGAAAGAGAAAGATTAGAAAGTAAGAGCAAATGGATTAGCTTATTATGACTAGAAGTTTCAATGAGATGAAGAAAAATTAATGAGATGATTTCCTTGGGATCAAGAAAATCTGCTGTAGTATTTACCAAAAAAGAAAAAAGAAAACTAGTTAGAAATAGTTATATGATAGGGATTTAATAAGCAAAGTGATAAACTCAATAAATTTTTTAGGAGAGAAAGTTGAAATTTGGTTGGAGAAAACGCATGTTCTTATTTGATTAGCTTTTTTGTTTCTCCCAGTGTTTGTTCAGACAATAAAGTTGTGACCTTGTCCACACGAAAACTTGTCATGTTATAGTCTTGCCTTAGGTGGCTTCGGCATACATGGAGAAGACCTATAGAAGCCCCAATTAGGAGAGTAGATTAGATGGAGAGTAGCCCAGTAGCTAGGGGTAGAGGGAGACCGAGAAAAAGGTACATGAGAATCGATTAAGAAGGATCTAGAGGTCAATAGTTTGTCTATTGAGATGTTTCACAGCAGAACTTCATGGTGTCATTTGATCTCACCAAGTGTCTTGGTTATTGTTGTTGTTGTTGTAGTAGTATTGTCCACTTGAGATATGAAGTCATTAGCCTTCTTGTACACATCAGTCAACACCTACAGCCCTTAATAATTTGATGAAGTCCATCTTTTTAAGATGTACAACATCAATGTCATATATAAATTTTGGTGCAGTGCCCCCCCCTGAAGAAACATGGACCCACAGTGCATGCAACTGAGACATGGCATCAGCATACAGAATATCAAACATATAAATTGTTTAATATGTAAATATAACGTATCCCAACTCTAATAAATGTCTAATGCTCAAAACCAAATGCACGAAACACAAAATCAAACACATCAAGCCTAAATATGTAAAAGTCGGCAAAGTTTAAGTGCTGAGGTTCTACTTACAGTGTTGCATGCAACTGAGACATGGCATCAGCATACAGAATATCAAACATATAAATTGTTTAATATGTAAATATAACGTATCCCAACTCTAATAAATGTCTAATGCTCAAAACCAAATGCACGAAACACAAAATCAAACACATCAAGCCTAAATATGTAAAAGTCGGCAAAGTTTAAGTGCTGAGGTTCTACTTACAGTGTTGCCTTCTAAGCAACATCTAAATTGTTTAATATGTAAATATAACGTATCCCAACTCTAATAAATGTCTAATGCTCAAAACCAAATGCACGAAACACAAAATCAAACACATCAAGCCTAAATATGTAAAAGTCGGCAAAGTTTAAGTGCTGAGGTTCTACTTACAGTGTTGCCTTCTAAGCAACATCTAAAGAGATGTGGGTTTAAAACTAGAAGTATCATACAACATCACATGAAGCCATTGAGGCTTGAGAAAAAAAAAAAGTTCTCATTTTTCTGTTCATATTCCATTCTCCAATAACAAATTCATTCTTGTTCTTTCTATCTTTTATTCTATTCTTGAATTCAGTTGGTTTGTAACATCCGTTGATCTCTTAGTTAAGATGTTAAAATTGTGAGAGCATGCTTGAGAAGCTAGAGACAAGAGTCTACTGTTCTACTTGTCTATGCTTTTAAAATTAGTTTGAGAGTGGTTTAACTGCATTGAAATTCGCAGGTGTGTGCGTGCTTGTATTCTTATGGTTAAATTAATGAAAATAAAAAACTGTATTTTCAGTCAGCTTTTGTAATTTGTCGGCTCAGATGCCAATTTTTATATGCTATCTTTAGGTGGGGTATGCTGAGAAAATAGCAAACGTCTGGACAAAAGTTGTTGAAGATACCCGTGGATATGTGGATGAGAACACTTGATCTGTGGCTGTAAATGTAAATCTTCATTTTATTCATTGATGTGCCACTCTCCAGAAATATGTCTGTAGTCATGACAATAAACTAACGGAAGCTCTTCGTGGGTTCTTAGGCTCGTTCTCACACTTGTACCTTTGAGAACATTTCTTACACATCATTAAAAGCATACTTGCTGTTGTACATTACTTGCTATTTGGTTTGATTCCTGCTGCTTTTCCTAGGTTTTGTTTTTGGTTGGTTGCATAAATCTTTTTCCAGTTGACTAAAGCAGATCATATTACTAAGGGGTGTTAAAATATACATACTGCATATGAATTTACGGCGCACACTAACTGAGTTTCATTTGTGTTTGATGTGTTGCTGCGCATATTAGAGTCTCTTTTTGAGATGTTTACAAAGCAATTTACTTTAGAGGTCCATAAATCTTCGTGACATAACTAGAAAGACATCAAACCCCATAAGAGTTACTAGGCTTGGCAACTTTATTAGCCCATTTGATATTTGGTGTAAAATGCATATACATCATTTTGTTACATGTATTTGATATAAAATATTGTAGACAAATTTAGTGCCTAAGTAAATTAATTTCCTTTATTAGTGTATAAAATCTCTATATAACTTGTGCAGAGTAAAAGAATTAGTTTATAATATATAAAATCTAAAGCAAAAGTTTATAATATATAACTGAATTCTTCTGCATCTATTGCCAAAAACTGATGTATATAATATTCAATATTTATTTTTTCATAATCGTTGTAGAAGGTACTTTAGAATACATAATTTTATTCACATTTTACATCGGTTTCAATCAAAATTGATGTAGATAATGATTTTCAACATTGATTTTAAAATTGATGTTGAAAAAATGTTTGCTTTCAATGATGGTAGTTTTAACATCGATTCTAAGTCGATGTTGAATTTTTTTTAGAAATGATGTTAAAGTCTTTTTATGTAGTAATGTCTGGTGTTGAGGTACATACTTTTGACTAGATCACCTTGCAAGGGGCCTAGACTCTTTCCAAAGCATATGAAACTCAATGGTAAAGTCCTTTGGTAAAGGAAATAACTGGGTTTAAATGTATATAAAATTAAAGGAGATAAAATATAAAAATATAAGTTTTCTTTACAATTTTTCGTAAAATAAAAAAATCACTTGATTTTTTTTTTAAATGAGGGAGTATGCTTTCACACCTTGACTATAATGTAGGTCCAACCCCTTGCTAATATGTTACCTTGAAGAAGGATCTGAGACCTCCCTTCTGCTCTTCATTTAGACCTAGTCCTCACTTTGAGCCCAGTCAAATGTCACCTTGAACTAGGATTTTATACCTAATGTTTCTTATCTAGGCTTCAGTCTTAAATCTTGCAGATTCACAACCAAAATGAGCACCAACACGAACATCCATTCTTGTCACTATTTCAAAATTACCACTGCATTCACATGTGATCTTTAGTAATATTTTTTTAACACTTAATAAAAATGTTGTTAAAATCTTTTGGCACCATTTAAAACTATCGTTAAATATAAATAAATGTTATTAATATGTTTTTGTGATATTTTATCAAATTGCGAAAACATATTAGTGACATTTGTTTGTATTTGATGTCATTTTTTAAATGTTAGGTTAAATTATTCATTTGGTTCTTATAGTTTTACGATTCTTACCTTTTTTGTCTCTATAGTTTGAAAGTAGTATTTTTAGTCTCTATAATTTATATTTTAATTCTCTATTAGTCCCTATAGTTTTAAAAGTGAGTTTTTTAATCTTTATAATTTTTATTTTAATTCTCTTTTAGTCCATATAATTTGAAAGTAATCCTTTTAGTCCTTATATTTTATATTTTAATTTTATTTTAGTCCTTATTATCAAAATATGAGTAATATTATCAATTATAATTAACTATAAAAGTTTATCAAAATTTTGTAACAACATTTTAACTAAGTGTTATAGACAAAAAATGTGATTAAAGGTGACGTGTAATGTGTAGTGGGTGGTAGTGTACCTCATAATCTACCCACGATTTTCTATAATATTTTTTGGTATTAGATATAATTCCTATAACTATGAATTATAAAGTATTTTAAATATTTATTTATTAAGTAAAATTTTAATTATTTTTAATATTAAATGTAAGCTTGTGTGACACTGAATTGAATAACCAAACGCAATCAATAAAATAATAAGCACAAAGGATATCAAATAATTTAGTGAAAATTTTCTATGAATTATGTTTAAATGACTAACATGGTTCAATTCTTGATTCGTGCAAGAAAAAATATCTCTGGGCGAGGTTAACCCTTTAAATAATTCTTAGTATCTCGGGAGATTTGTTCTTGATTTTTTTGCTGAGAAGACCTTGTTGGTAAACAATCTTGAACTCTATCAGTTTGGAAGCCAACTCCAAAAATTACAATAACCCTACTTTGGGTTATGTTTTCATCATGAACAATCGGAGGTTCATAGAACAAGAGGAAAAACTGAATCGACTGGGACCTATTTTTGGCAATGATTGGCACAAAAAAAAAAAAACACAACAAAATTCCAACAAAATCTTGAACTCTATCAGAGAAGCTCATGAAAAGATTGTGGACTTTTTGATGCTGGACATCAATGATTCGGAGCTTAATGTTGCGGCCGAGTTGATGAATGACAGACTCCATTGGTTCAATGAACACTTCGATGAGACGTGCAACATTCAGTTAGCATGGTCAGTCTGTGATGAGGAGTTAAGAGAACAAATAGTAAAATCCATAGAAAACGTCTTGTTGCCAGCATATGGAAACTTCTTTGAAAAGTTTCAGGAATTTCTTGGAAAGCATGTTTATGAGTACATCAAGTATGGAATGTTTGAGATTCAAGATCGACTCAACATTTTGTTTCTTGTAAGGAAGCAGATGAGTCTGATGCCGGAAGAGAAGGAAAGTCTACACAAGTTAGCGTAGATTTAGAAAACAAAAACTTTATTATCACAAAGTTCTAAAGGAATTGTGCCCAGGTGATGTATACAAGTGTATGTTTCAATACAAAATCACAAACATCTGTTTCCTTATTATTTTGTTTCCATGTTTAAGATTGACTTTGTTGGGTTGATGGATCAACAATAGTTAGTTAGCTAAGCTCTAGCCTTGTAACAGAAATCTGTTGTAACCTATTAGTTGTGTGATACCCATTTTCTGTAACTAGATTGGTGTATATAAGTCTCAGCTGATGTAATTCTTGTAGCAATTTTTTTTCCTTTAGATTCATTGTGATCAAATACAAAACTCTGAGTGCAAGTGAGGAGAGGATATTGTAAACTTTCCTAGAAGTCTTGCTGCTGTATGCTGTGTAATTGTGATCATATAATGAAGACAGAGTTGGCTACAGTGTGGATGTAGGGGTCTCAATTGCCCTGAACCACGATAACTTCCTTGCTGTTTTGCTTTTTTCTTTACCACCTCTGTTCTTAGCTTTCTTGCTGCGTGCGCTTGCATATCACCATTTCTGCAGTAATATCAGCAAAGCTCTACAACAGACTTGGCTCAAATTCAAGTTTGGGTAGATTTCCATAATTCTATGCCAGAAGAGAAAGAAATGATACTTAAGTTTAGATAGATTTAGAATACAGGCTTGACTCAAATTCAAGTCCAAGTAGTAACAGGGAATAAATCTTTTGTTTTGTTAACAGATGGTTATGACGGCAAAGAAATAAAATCACACATCACTAACAAGCCCCTCTCCTTACAACATTTAGTCTAACAAGTCAATCCAAAGTTTCTTTGGTACACATGAAAGTGAAGCAGAGTTATAGACCACAACATCTTGGTTTATTTGGAAGTGAAGATACAAGGCTTTTTTATCCTGAGTCCTGACTACTTAAGAGTTAAGACCTATTGATCCAATCAGATAATTGACTACAAGATGGAAATTTTTCCCTGTAGACGGCACTGCACTGATAATTCAGTCATTTGGTGCGATTAATCTAATGACTGCCTCTTTGAGTGAATGAGTTAAAATAACCAGTTTGTGTAAGGAACATATTAATTGGCAGGATTGACCAGGAACTTAGGTGACACTTCTTCATTTGTATCCATAATTGATAGTTGATTATTGAAAATATTTTTTTTCACAACAAATATAATAGTTTAAAGAATATTGACTAGTAAAGAATGTGCTTAATGTCTCTCTCTCTTTTATTTTTTTGATGGATGCTTAATGTCTCTTCTAAAGTCTAAAAGATGGACTCTACGTAATTTAAAGGGTAAAGATACAAGTATTAAACAGTAACACTGAGATTTTGGATTAAAAAAATACAAAAAAAAAAAAAACACTGACTTTGGTAAAATGTATACACGTGCAAACACAAATCATAAATTTTTTAAAAATCATGTTTTTTTTTAATCAACCGTGTTACTCAATTTAAAGTAGTCTAGGTCGTTTAACTGTTGTAAATATACCATTTCCCCCCGCTGAATATGAATGAAATGCTAGTAGTAGATTAATACTCTGTTTATTCCATTAGATCATACTAATGAGTGTCTAAGAATTCATATTGAAAAATAGAAAATTGAAACACATCTAATAAAATAATAAGGGTTTGATTGATATTTTGGTTCTCACCATTACATTTTCAACTGCATGCTTTTAGCAAATCTTGATATGTAGATAGCTTAACTAGCTAGCTAAATCACTTCAAATAACAGTTTCATGTTTGGTATTATGAAGTTGACGAACTATTCATATTTTGGGATAAATTGATGATTGTATTATTACCTCTATTGTTGGTCCAAATTCATCTTATGCAATTATTGATATGATTTCAATTAACTTACCTTATGCAACCGTGTTTTTCATAATTATTTTATTTTAATTATAATATTTTTAACATTTTTTTTCATATGAATTATATATATAATGGAATGTGAAAGACTAAAAGAATTGTTTATAGCGGGTCCTCTTTGGTGCAAAGTGAGCAATAGAGAAGAGAATTACAAAAATGGAAATATAGGATTTTTTTTTTACGGTAGAAATATAGGATTATAAATGATAGATAAGAGGTAAATTAATAAAAAAAATATGAACCAAATTTATCTATCGCATTTGTTATTATTGTAGATGATAGAAGATTATCCAAAATGATTTATGCATGGTTAACTATGTTTGAGATTCATTATTGGCAAGCTAGGGCAGGTGCCTGATTCTGTGACCACTCCTCTGTTAGTTCATGTGCCAGATTTTGGGACCTCTCCTCTGTTAGCTCACAAGAGGTACTTCTGGAGTATTAAGGATGTAGTTGTTTTACGATTAAAAATCTGTTCCCAAAAATATAAATATGGGAATTTAATATTTTTTATGTTTGTTACAAGTTTTAAAATTTATTTTTAAGTATTGTTGATTCTGGAAGATTGAAATGTTGTAGTTTCCTTTTTTTTTTATTATGTTTTTTAATACTTTTATTCTCATGGGAAAGGATGAGAATATGATATTTTCATAAAAATATGAAAAAACCTGAAAGACTGAAATGTTGCAGTTTCCTTTTTTTATTATGTTTTTTAACACTTTTATTCTCATTAAGAGGTCCATAAAAATATAGGAAGTCAGACTCAGAAATCACATGTAACTTCTCTTTTACTTTTTATTTACTTATTTTTAATTTTTTTTAAAAAATAATCCTAAAAATATTAAAATGTAACCAAACATGTTTTTTTTAATATATCCAGAAAACAATATTCCTAGTTATCATCATATTCAATAAAAACATGATTTCCTGTGAATCAAATGTCTTCCAAGTGTTTATGGTGGGAACCAAAATGCTTTCATAGTTCATCCGCCACCACTTCCACACCGCCATATTAGCTTTCATAGTTCATCTTTTGGCATATGCAAATTGAACCTGCCATTGTTTAGCACGAAAACAGATATCAAGAAGGGTCTCCACTCTCAAGGAAGGCTTCAAAAAAGAAACATCTTACTCATAATACTTTATTTCAAGCATTTAATACCATTACACAAAAAATAAACGCCATAGATTATTTTAATACCTAGTTTTTGTACTTATATAAGATAAAGTTTGCAAGTTGATTTTAATCTAAAGTGGTTAAAAAAGTATTCTGATTGGATTTTCCTATTAAAAAAACCCTGCGATATTTCACACTGAAAACGACTGAACAACGTCCTGAAAAGTGTGATTAAAGCAAAGAGAACTAACGACACGAAGAACGGCAAGATAAATCAAAAGATTCATAGACCAATTGGGTTCCGAAAGAAGATAATTTTTGTTTTTTTTTTTAATTTTTGCTGATGATCCGAGAGAGAAGATAAATACTAAATCTAAACAGTAACAAAAAAGATAAAATTAGTGACCCAAAAAATCCAACTTAAGAAATAGAATTATGCATCACATCGATATTTACCAGTCGTTCCCCATTTTTTTCTATTTTTGCATTAAAAAGTGGAGTCAAAGGTCAAAAGACTTAATAGCAAGGTTGGAAATTGGAATTATCAAGTACTAAAATCAACGAATAAAAACATAAAAGCAATAGAAAAAAACAAAGCTACCAATCAAAGAAACCGCAACCCACGTTCACTCTCTTCTTCTCTGGTCTCTGCTCTCTATTTCCGCGTTGTCTCCCATTTCCACTTTTGCCCTCAACTTATTCAACAAAGCGCGTCTCCCAAGGGGCATAACGGTCATTCCACACTTCTCTGCCCCTCTTCTTTTCCTTCAGTGCAAGTGATGAAATTGAAGCAAACTAACTTGCGCTGAAAAATGTCCGAAAACGGAGAAGAGAAATTACTCGCTGTGGCGCGGCACATAGCCAAAACGCTGGGCCACAACAACACCATGTCTGATGACATATTCCAAATACTATCGAACTTCGATGGAAGATTCTCGAGAGAGAATCTTTCTGAGAAGGGCGCAGATGTGGATCCCAGAGGCTGCGCCGCACTGGATCATTCCCTCAAATCCCTAGACCGCCGGATCTCTCCCTACGTCTCCTCCGACCGCACAATCTGGGCCGACGCCGCCGATTCTGCTGCCTTCCTCGACGCCGTGGACGAGCTCGTCGCCGTCGTCGCCGAGTGGAACCACCTCGCCTCCGACAAGTCCGTCGCCGCCTGCCTCGTCCGCGCCGAGGACATGCTCCAGCACGCCATGTTCCGCCTCGAGGACGAGTTCCGCTCGCTCATGGAGCGCGGCGGCGAGGCCTTCGACCTCACTCGGAGCCACCGGAAAGGCGACTCAGCGGGGAATTTGCCGTTCGAGTCAGACGAAGACGTCGACGAAGAAGAAGAAGAAGCGCGGAACGTTGGAATAGGAGGAGGAGACGAGGAGGAGCAGATTCCGGTGGCGCTGCCGGTCACGGACTTCGACATCGTCATCGACGCACTGCCGTCGGGGACGATCAACGACCTGCACGAGATCACGAAGCGAATGGTGGCAGGAGGCTTCGGGAAGGAGTGCTCGCATGTGTACAGCAGTTGCCGGAGGGAGTTCTTGGAAGAAAGCGTGTCGAGATTAGGGTTACAGAAGCTCAGCATCGAGGAGGTTCACAAGATGACGTGGCAGGACCTCGAAGACGAGATTGAGAAATGGATTAAAGCCTCCAACGTCGCTCTCAAGATCCTCTTCCCCAGCGAGCGCCGTCTCTGCGACCGCGTCTTCTTCGGATTCGCCTCCGCCGCGGACTTCTCTTTCATGGAGGTCTGCCGCGGATCGGCGATTCAGCTGCTGAATTTCGCCGACGCCGTCGCGATCGGGAGCCGGTCGCCGGAAAGGCTGTTCCGAATCCTCGACGTGTTCGAGACGCTGCGTGACCTATTTCCGGAGTTCGAGGCTCTGTTTTCTGATCAGTTTAGTGTGTCGCTCAGGAATGAAGCGATTACGATTTGGAAGAGGTTGGGGGAAGCGATTAGGGGAATTTTTATGGAGCTGGAGAATTTGATTCGCCGGGATCCGGCAAAGATTGCAGTTCCTGGTGGCGGACTTCATCCGATCACTCGCTATGTGATGAACTACCTCCGTGCCGCATGTCGGTCACGGCAGAGCTTGGAGCAGGTTTTTGAAGACTATGGCTTGAAAGAGTACCCAAAGCTTGATGATAGGGTTCCTTCCTCTTCTTCTCTGTCAGTGCAAATGGATTGGATTATGGAACTGTTGGAGAGCAATTTGGAAGCAAAGTCCAAAATTTACAAGGACCCTGCTTTGTGTTATATTTTCTTGATGAACAATGGGAGGTACATTGTTCAGAAGACCAAAGATAGTGAATTGGGAACCCTCTTGGGAGAAGATTGGATCAGAAAACACGCTGCAAAAGTTAGGCAATTCCATGTGCACTATCAAAGAAGCTCGTGGAATAAGCTATTAGGGATTCTGAAGTTGGATAGTAATGGGTCAATGCCCCATATTAACTTGGCAAAGTCAATGAAGGAGAAACTCAAGTCGTTTAACACAGTTTTTGAGGAGATATGCAAGGAACAGTCTTCATGGTTTGTCTTTGATGAGCAGCTTAGGGAAGAAATAAGAATTTCGCTTGAGAAAATCTTGCTTCCTGCGTATGGAAACTTTGTTGCAAGGTTTCAGAGTGTTCCTGAGCTTGGAAAGCATGCTGATAAGTATATTGAGTATGGAACGGAGGAAATTCAAGCAAGACTCAATGGTTTGTTTCAGGGAAGCAGTGGATCAACTGGTAGCCGAAAGTGAAGGTGAAGCTGCTACTAGTTCTTCTTGTGTATTTGTAGTGTAATTAAAATTAAAATACAATGTTTTGATTATCACAAAATTGTAGTCTTGTAGTCGTGTACTATAAATACTACTGTATGTTATTCTTCTTAGCATCATAGTGGAGGATTGAAAAAGGATTTTCAAGTAAGAGCTACGAGTTACAAAATTAACCTTTGTGTTGTAACATTTGAGGTGGTTCTTATATTGGTCATTGGTTTCATCAACTCTTTTCTTGTGCAGGGCTTAGAATAGTATAGTATCAGTATGTATTTTACTGAATCAAGCAATTTTGTATGTTATATCATTTATGTACGTTTTTTGGGTTTCCTTGAGTAGATTTGCTTGGTTCTATTCCAAAAAGTTTAACAAATACTTCGACGATTTACAAATAGTTCATGTACGAATATTTTAACCTTATTGGTCCTAAAAAACTGAATCCGTTCTTTAGTCCCTTAAGGATCAGAATATTCCTCCAAAGTATATTAGAGTTTTACGAGTTCTTATTTTTATTAGTTCATGAAAGATGTTTGATATGCAGGACAAGTTAAGAGTTAATTGGTTGTTCTAACTACTAATTAGTAATTAGAGAGATTCTGTGTCGATGGAATTTGATTGAGCCAATCAACGATATTTTTGCTTTTGTTTTACTCTAGTTAAAGGAGATAAAGCGCAATGTACTGTTTATTTCAAGTAGTGGTTTATGTGCAGTGTAGCATTAACCTTCCCCCGTGTTTGGAGCGATCTTCTTCCTATCTTTATACCAAATATTAATTCTGAAGTGAGAACACGAAACCCCATAGCTGATTTCTAATTACCATCAGCCTAAATCTCTAATCTATAGTGTTAACTGATTCTATTATTTAACATATTTCACTGCAATCGAAATTTTGAAAATGTCCTAAAAGTTGGAGACGAAAATGACCACACACCTAAAGCTTTTTCATTACCTGAATCGTAGCCAGCTTTGTCTAAACTCTGAATTCGTTAAAGTCATGCATTGCTGTTAACAATTCGTAGCATTTATTTACGGATTAGCAAAAAGAAAATATCAAAGTAGACAGCCACTTGCCAACTAAATTTTGAGATATTTAGGATTAGGATTGTTTTTCTAAACTAGATTTTTTTTTAACTTGTGGTTTATCATGTGCAAAACAATTTTGTTGATAGGCGAGAAACAATTATCATACTAAATTTAAGATTAAACATAATATCCAAAATGCTGTGAAGGCAATTATGTAAACAAGGTTTCAATATAATTAAGGGGTAAAAACATATAAGAAAATGTGTAAACGAGGATATTCCCTTTATATATAGATATAGGTAAACAAGACATTAGTTTGTCCAACTTTGCCGGTAAATGTATGTAAGGTCATCTTAGGGGTCATCTTAGGAGTCCTGGCTCTGGAAGAGGGCATCTTGTATGGTTGGAGGTAATTAAAACCTGATCTAACTAATTTACAGTTGGGACGGGATATGTTGCTAAAGTCTAATAAAAAATTGTTTTTGTTAATGATCGAATTTAAATAATATTTGAACGGTTTTAATTTTAAATTCAACACATTAATTACTTGTGTCCAATCACTTGATTCACTTTACTATACTTTTGTGATTGAATTATAGTTTCACGACACCACAATAACAATAAAGGTTTAAGCTACCTCAAAATAAATCATACTAGATTATTGTTGTTAAATTGATCACAATTCAATAACTATTTTTAAATAAATTCAAGATATTTTTATTTTAGATCCCCAAAAAGAGTGAAATTTGATTTAATTATGAAGCTTGATACCCTCCATTTTTTTGTTATGAAAATAGCTAAATGTGTGTGTACTAAAATTCATGTTCTACAATATTATGTGTCGATTTGGTGAAATCTATTGGTTATGACAAATCATTAATTATGGAATGACAAATCATCATGCACTTCAAGCATGGTTTGAGTTTCGATCCTTGGATTTGTGCATATGAAATAATATTTATTGGAAGATGTCAATCCTTGAATATCAATACCTCAAAGGATCAATCAAGAGATACCTTGTGTTTAGCCAAAAATAAAACAATTTAAAAATATGAAAAAAAATGCAAGGCATGTATGAAAGGAAAAAAATATAACATTTTTTTTTCTAATGTGTGCAACATTACACAAAATAAGACTAATTAATTATCTAATTTTACCTAATTCAGATGAACACTTATTACTAATGATTCTTTCAAATTTATTATTATTTTTTCTTTATTTAGATTAATAGTTTCACTTTCAATCAAAATAATAAATATCTCTATCTCATTTAATCAATAGATTCATTTCCTATAATATTTTTATCTCCAAATAAAATAACTTATCTCTTTCGAAAAAGATAAAAATAATATTTTAAAGACATTATTATATTCATTTTTTAAACGACCATAATTAGATTCATCGATTTTTCATTTCCTGATATTTTTCCTAAAAAAAACAGATTTCTTTCTTATTTATTAAATAAATTCAATTCCTTTAGTAAAAACAATAATTCTTATAATACCTCTCCCTCCAATAAATAATAATAACTATTCTCCTTCTTCCGTCAAAAATATCAATTCTCCTTCTATTTCTATTCAACGTAACATTATGTTGTTGTTCTATAGTCAACTTTTGAATCTCATAACCTCTTCAAAGTGTCATAAAAATCTTGCATAGAAAATATATGTTGGACAATAGTAGATAGCTAGGCAAAAAAGCTATTGTTCTTTTTATATCTTTTAAAATAAATGAAATTGTTGAATATCATTATGGTGTTTAAATATTATTTGGATTTTTTTAGGGAAAAATATTGTAGGAAATGAATCTATTTAATAAGTGAGAGAGATATTTATTATTTTTGATTGAAAGTGAATCTACTAAACTAAATAAGGAAAGGATACTAATTAATTTGAAAGAATCATTAGTAAATATTTATCTGAATTAGGTAAAATTAGATCATTAATTAATCAATATAAGTAGTTAAGAAACTTAACTACTTGTATGCAGTGAATACTAATTACATCTACAAAATTAGCAAGTGAACTTGCTTAATTTGCATTTCAACTTTTTCCTTTCATGAAACTTGTCTTGTAATGCGAGAGTTGACACTTTGGTGTGGTAGTTGACTCTTCAGTGTGGATGAGTTGCATTATTAGACTTATGGTTCCTTTGGTGGAAATTTCATACTTGTTATCCGAGACCAGGTTTTTTTTATCCCTTTTCTAGAAATTTCATCTGAAGAAACGGATGGGCTTCTCATCCTTCTGGAAAATGCTTGCTCTATAATCTCCATATATCTGTCTGTGAAAGTAATTCTCTATACCCATTTCAGATAGAACATGAATTCTTTGACCACACAAATCGTGACATGGCTGACGCAGGTAGCAGTATGAAAATTTGTTGTTTTTGTTTCAACTGTTGTTGGACTTGTTTGTTATGCTCTCAGCTCCTCCTTCAGCTGTCTATTTGGAGAATGGAGCATGTTGAAGATCTTCATCTTCCTTTGGAGTCTGTTTCCAAAGGTATCTCAACACTCAACTAGTCTCCTATTCAAAGCTCTTTCAGCATTCTTGGTTTTGACCATCACATCTGTGTATTCCTATTTTGCTGATAAAGCTGTGAATGGAAAACCATAGACACCACATCATACGAGAATCTTCGAGTCCAAGATGATTCTGTAGTGATTGATGTCAACAATGCTAGGATGATGCAACAACTAATGACTTGTATCAGTGCGCTTCAGCGTGGAAACTCAAATCTCACCAACATACTTTTTGAGTACCTTGATGATAAATCTGAAGTAGCAGGTATTGACCATAACCCATTTGTTAAGGTAATTGTTCGGCCAGATGTCAAGGAGAATCCAATGACCTGTTGTGTCATGGACTACTTGGAGCTAATTTTAGAACAATTCGTATGTTAGCTGATAGAACAGGTACAACTTCTTCGATTTCTAATTGTAAAATTGGATCCTTCTGATTTTCAAAAGTAACAATTTTGATGCCTTCGTCCATTTGCCCGAGTTGATCGTTACCTAATAACATTGACCAATCTAATTGTTATGTGGCACAATGATTTATTGGTTATTAGTGAATAATTGGGATTATTAGTTTGATTTTGTTAATAGTAAATTAATTAAAATACTTTTATAACAGATTTGAGAAGCCTCACTGGATCATCTTTGTGTGAATCCGCATAGATTTGTACAAGATCAATAAGGTGCTCCAGATAGATTTGAACAAGACCATATATACCCTTTGCAATCAACAGTCGGTTGCAAAACATCACTATCACAATTTAATGGCTTCAATCCACAATTAAGTGCAATGCCATTGCTGCTTTCAGTAAGATTTTTTCACTCCAATTCCTTCTCAAATTCCAAGTAACAGCATTCTAATAGAAACTCGGTGTTACGAACATAACAAATATGTCTTATCACTATAGGCCAGTTGGTCCAAGTGACACAAGGACACAAGAAATGAGTGTTGGGCCCCATAAAAAGAGACCCAAGCTTGAGAAGACTACTTCAGTGTGGCCGAAGGACTACGTTGGACACTAGCTCTACCATTTAGTTTTAAGAGTAATTACTTTTATCACCTAAAATTGATCATTTTCATATTTTTATTAGAATCTGAGTTCTGTTTGAATTTATTACTCGTATCCTCAGGTTGTTAGGGGAAAAATCTATCCTATATGTATCCAAGCACGGAATGAAAGAAGGCAGAGAAATCATTACTCAGAAATTCCCTTTTCAGTCTCTTTGCTATTTTGGAGTTACTCTTACTTGAAACAAGTCCTCATTCCTTTACTCCTCTCTATCACTCGGCCAGAAAAACAGAAAAATAATAAAATAAAGAACAGAGAGAAAAGAGATGAAGCTGAATTAATATGATTGCAGAAGCATAAGGGAAGATAAAGAACAGAAAAGTACAAATATGTGTGGCAATAAGATTAGAAAGATTAGAAAGACTATAACAAAAGGAATGAGGACTCTTATGAAAACTCAGCAATGTCACAACACGTGTGGCAATAAGATTAGAAAGATACAGAATGATAAGAACCACTACACGTTATCATGATGGATTTAGTAAGACTATAACAAAACTCAGCAATGTCAGACAAAAGGACAAACCCACTTGCATTGCCATTATTCCAGCAGTTATGAGAAGCACTAAATGATTATGAGCTTAAAACCTTTCATCAACACAACTTTTTGGAGTTTGTCAGCCAAGTATTCCGGGGGCGACTTAATATGCACTAGTAGTAAGATAGTCACTGACCAGAGTTGTTGAGGAAGAAACAAGTCAGGTCATTGGATAATGAACATATGTCGAAGTTGGGGCATTGCATCTTTCTCTAATCTCCAATATTTGACTCTTATTCCTCTTATATGAAACACTTGGAGTTGCAGGAAGTTTCCCTTGCAGAAAACCATATTAAGCACAACATAATCGTGTTTTGCAATTAGTTTCATATAATTAGCTTATAATATTTTTCTTAGTCATTTGAATAATTAGCTTCAACAATTAGACGTGCTAAATGAATTTATTTATTTTTTCTTTTTCTTTTGAGTGGATGTGAAGGAATATGGTTAATTTCCGATGGCTATGACGACTATGATAAAGTTAATTACTTGTAGGATCACTTTTGTAGTGTAGTAATAATATGTTGTGAGGAATGGTTAGTAATTTAAAATTAGATACAGTTAAGCTATATATACACATAAGTTTTTCATGAAAACTTTTTAAAAATATTCTTAAAAAATACCATTATACATTAATGTTAGTTTTTAACAATATATATCAAACATAAGTTTTTTTACATATGATTTCCAACAAACTAAAAACTTTTGTTTTACATGATGCCCCCTTAATTTAATATATTATTCACAAAAAGAAAAAAATACTTTAGGTAATATAAATCTGTAATCATGAGACACAACTCCATACACGGCAAGGAAGCAACATCCATTCTCAATTTGAATTTCCTGCTATTTCAAATTGGAAATTTATTTGGACAAAGAAAATGGAAATGTAAATATTGTACAGACCCACTTAGCTCCAACGTTTGTGAAGCATTAGAGACTATGAGCTTACAGCCATTCCTGGGCTCCAAATCTTTTAGACTGTTAGCCAATTCTTTGGGGGGCCACAAAACATGCACCAGTCGTAAGGCAGTCAATGACCAAAGTTCTTCTGGAAGCTCAGACAATCTATAACATTTATCAATGACCAGATGTCGAAGTCGAGGCATTGCATGTTTCTCTAATTTCCATTGTTTTACATATATTTGTCTCATATGAAGCAATTGAAGTTGCGGGAACTCTCCCCTGCCAATATCAAGAAGAATATAACGGACGTTTGGAGTTAGTTTCAAGATTTGAAGGTTGGGAAGTCGTCCTAGTGTCTTCAAGAAAGGTTGGGGATCAAGGAATGCAGCTAGATCCAAGGTTATCTTGGTAAGATTTGATGGATACGCATTGGTGTCTGATGGAAGTTCAAAACCGCGAATTACTTTTAGGCTATGAAGATTGCTGAGGCGCTCTAGACTTGATAACATACATGATTCATTAGGAAGGCGCAAAGCTAATTTTCGCAACCTAGGAAATATGCCACTGTTCAACAGGGAAATAATTTGTTGTGGATGCTTACCTGATAACAAAAGGGTTTGGAGATTCTCCATTCTATTTGCTTTTGGCATGAGGACTGGTAACTTCCCATCCCCACTCAAATAAAGATGTCTCAGTCGCTTCAACGTCCAAATTTTACTGGATACTGTCCCACGATATCTTACATGCAGTGTTTCTAGATTCCAAAGGCTGCATACACAATCTGGAAGGTGCTTCACTTTTATTCTCAAGTATCTTAGATGGATCATCCTCTTCAAATCTCTGGGGACTGAATAAGACGAAAACCCATGAAACATATCACAATCAAGCACACGGGCCAACTTGAAGTTTTTCAAAACAGGAACTAGGTCCGCTCTATCACTACCAAAGATGAACATAGAACGAGTGCATGATTTGTTAAATGTGTTTGCAGCGACATCCGAGTCTCGTTTCAAGTGGATGGACATTCTACGGGGATTGGTATTACTGACGGTATCAATGTTGGAGTTTGTGCAAACCTCCAGAAACTTATCAGACTTGCTTTCTGACATGCAAAGATCACGTAGAAGATCATGAATCCGACATGTCTTGACACCCCCTTCACTCCTCCTTTTTGCCACTTGCACTAAGCTGCGATCCACCAGCTCATCCAAGTAAAAGTCAGCTACATCTTCCAGCTCTGTTGTTGTATCTGCAATTCCAGTTTTTTGTGGTTGTATGAACCCTTCTGCGATCCAATATTTGATCAATTGCCTTGCACTGATCTCATAGTCTTCTGGATAGATTCCAAAATACAGAAAGCAAGGCTTTAATCTTCCAGGCAAGTTGTTATAGCTAAGCTTCAGTATATCCATCACTCCAGTCTTATCCTCTGTAAGATGCCAACTCACTTCCTTGATTCTTGACCACTCTCTTTGTGACTTCTCCTTCTTGGCAACGAGTCCTGCTAAAACAACAATGGCAAGTGGTAAACCCCCACAAATTTTCACAATGGATCTACCCAGAGGCTCTAAATCAGACAGGCATTCTTCCCCTCTAAAAATCTTCTTTGTGAAGAGTTCCCAGCTTTCATCTTCATTGAGGATGGGAAGGTAGTAGGGAGACGCAGTTCCAGCATAGTGTGCCACCTCTTTGTTGCGACTTGTTATGAGAATTCTACTACCTGTTTGGTCATCTGGAAAGGCTCCTTTAACCTCATCCCATACTTGGGTTTCCCAGATGTCATCAAGCACTACCAGATACTTCTTCCCTTTCAACCATTCTGCTATCTTCTTCTTCAGTTCTACCTCACTTAATTCTTCAGATGTGGATGACATTGAACATTTGAGAAGGCTGAGAAGAAATTCCTTGGGTCTGTAATCATTGGACACAGAAACCCATGCAAGGCAAGGAAACCACAGCTGCACTTGATTGTTGTTATAGATCTTACGGGCAAGAGTGGTCTTACCCAACCCTCCCATTCCAATTATGGAAACAACTTTAAGACGTGACTCACTTTCCATGAGTTCCTGAATTACATGGTTTGAGTCATGCACTAAGCCCACTACATCTTCTTCCTCTACCTCCCTCCTTCTTTTGAGGAGTGATTCTGCTTCTGCAGCAGCTTCTTCGCTTCGGAATTCACCTTCTCCAATGCCATATCTGTCCCTGTTCTTATAGATCTCATCGATCCGACTCCTGATCTTCTCTATGTCAGAGTTGACTTGGTGAAGCACCATGACATGTTCTTTGAGGTGGAATAACTTGCTCAGTTTGCTTCTCTGTTTTTGTTTGGCAATGCTGGAAACGTAGGTGTCAACCACATCTTCAGCTTTGTGGGCAACATCTCTGATTTGGCTCACCACTTCTTTCACCATCTCATGACTGCGCTTGCCCTCAGAATTCTTGAGGAAGATGTCTATAAACTTGAGCTCATTGCACAGAGAATTGATTTTGTCCTCCACGCCAGAAAGCAACTTGTGCTCATCTTCAAGCAGCCGAGACAAGTTATCTAACACAAAAGCAACAACACTATCAGCCATTTCTGTGAAACAGGAAATCTTGCGTGGAAACTCTAGAGAGTTTGTGGACAGATAGTATCCGGAGTAGACAAGGAACAATGACAAATGGACACCAATACAAGAAAAGGACGCGAATATTCGTGGACCCGCGTTTCTAATGACAAATGGCCACATACATACTAGCTGCGTTGATAACGGAGATTAAAACTTAACTTATACGTGTGTACAGAACTTAAAATTTATAACTTTTTTGGTATATGAAAAAATTATAAAGACAACCTTGAAGGCCAAAATGTCAATCAAACCTAACTATTTTAACCTTGTTTAATAAGTGCGTACGGAGAATAAATCCAGTTTGCCTTGAGAGAAAACTTGACTCGAACTCCACTTCATGTCAAGTTTTTCTTTTTTAAGTCCGGTACTCCATGTCAAGTTTTATCATGAAATGAGTAAATTCCTACAATAATTAACACTTCAAAATTTTGGGATCTAAATTCCAAATTTATTTGACATGTTACCATCCTCACTTCGCTCATTCCTTCGTGGGTTAGTACTTAGCACACCTTCCCTTGACAAATAAGCCTTTTTTAAAAAATAATTTATCCTTCTCAAAATTAAGTTAAAATCATGGAATAATAAAATTTAATTCAAAAGGTAAATACAGTTTTACTCGTATAGCTTAAAGACAAATTTCCGTCAGAGTAAATTTTCCACACAAAACCCATAATAGGATCACACAGACAATATCATTAATCCCTGACGGCAACACAACATGGAGGTACAAAAACCTGACACAAAAGTCCATAAGAAATAAATCCAATTCTTTCCAGTTCTCATGTTTTCACAGACTAAATTGGAAACTATAACCTAAGAATGATGCAAATGAAAAACGGCAGATTTCAGAACAGACTATATAATATGAATCTAGAGACTTGGATTTACAAACACTCCAAATCTACCAAATATACAGAGAAGGAAAATGACCTCCAGCAACAACAAAAAAAGAAGCCCGGTACCCCTTTTCCTCCAGATAAGAAATATATATATATATATATATATATATATATATATATATATATATATATATATATATATATATAACCCCCCTATTCCCTCAAATGCTGTCGAAGGAAATGAAAGATAAATAGATGCCCCCGTATCAACTTGTGTTTCGTATCTGTTGACTTGAAATCTGAATCAGAATCAAAGAAGAGGCAAACTGCGGCACAATCATCAACCTTACAAAAAGGAAATTTTGTCTTCCATGCCCCAACAGCTCACTCAACCACTGCTCTAGCAGCAGTAGACTGTGAAGCAGATGCTACAATGTCCACAACTTCTTCATTTGACAGAACATCCCAAATCTGCCCCCAAGAATCCAACACTTTAAAATAATTCAATATTCCATCTAAGATTGGTATAAAAAACACAGACTTGGAAGATATGGCCATCTGTTCCTGCTGTGCTTCTTCCGGTGCTCCTAGCTGGTGCTATTCTCTGTACTTCACTGATTGAATTGTAGTTCCATGGCACCACAATAACAATTAAAGTCTAAGCTACATCAAAATAAATTTGATTAGATTATTAAAGTTGAACTGAACAAAAATCTAATATTTATTTTGGTTTTAGTTAAACAAAAAGCAGTGAAATTTTGTATAATTACGAAGCTTGATAACATGCATACTTGGTTTTTCTTTTTTAAAAAAGAAGCAAATGGGTGTGTGTACTGAAATTTATCTTTTGCAATCTTACGTGTCGATTTGTATGAATCTATGGATTGTAAGACAAAATTAAGCAAAGGAAAAAAAAATATTGCAAAACATGTATGAAAGTCATAAAAACAGAAGAACCTTACCTTTTCATATTTTTGTGACAAAACCACAAAACCGGATGTATTTAATTTATGAAATCTTTAAATTCGTAATTTAAAATTTAAAAAGAAATTTGTAAAGAAAAATCTTCAAATCCAATCAAAGAATTTTATTTAAAAGTGTTTAAACTTTTTTTCTTTTATGGAACTTGTCTTGTTGTGAAAGACTTTTGGTCCATTTCTTCAAAATTTCATACGCGTGATTTCCTTGAAATTTCATCATAAATTCATTGATCTTTCAGTGTGGAAAAACAATAAAACAAACTGATAGGTCAATTGCTTTAGACTTTTTGTTCCTTCACTCTAAATTTCTTCTCAATAAATGGGTGGGTTTCTAATCCTATGCCAGAAAATAAAAATGCTTGCTCTCTAGTCTGTATATCTATCTAGCATTCTCTCTATCTTTCTCCTTCCTATTTCTCTCCTTATCTTTCTTTCTTTCCTTCTTTCAATCTTTAACCACACACCTTTAGTTTCTTTATGTTTTCCAGCAGGCAAAGGCTCTAGAGGATCCAACTTTAACCACATATCTGTCTGTGAAAGTATTTCTTTTCCCATTTCAGATAAAACATGACTTCTTTGACCATCCAGATGGCGAGATGGCTGAAGAAGGAAGCAGTATGGAGATATGTGGGGTTCGTTTCAACTATTCTTGGACTACTCTGTTATGGTCTCAGCTCCTCCTTCAACTCTCTCTTCGGAGAGTGGAGCTTGTTGAAGATCTTTCTTTACAGTATTTTTAGTCTCTTCATCTGCCTTTGGAGTCTCTTTCCAAAGGTATGGCAACACTCAACTAATCTCCGATTCAAAGCTCATTTAGCATTCTTGGTTTTGACCATTACATCTGTGTATTCCTATTTTGCGGATAAAGTTGTGAATCGAAAACCAGATGCATATAGCTTGATTTCTTCTGCTGCCTTTGCTATCGTGTCCCTCAGCCTGTCAAGGCAAACTGAGTGTGGATTTGAAGTGGATTTTTTTTATTTTTTCCTGGGATGTCTAATAGTACAACTCTTGAAGATTAAATTGGCATTAGTTATTGTTGGAGTAGGTTTTAGCTATGCCCTTATTATTCTTCGTTCCTCTTTATATACCATGCCATACCAGAATCTTGGAGTCCAAGATGAGCATTCACTAGTGATTGATGTCAATTCGCTACGTACAGATAATGCTACTATGATGCCACAACTCATGACTTGTATCAGGGCACTTCAGCAGGGCAATTCAAATGTCACCAACATGCTTTCTAAGCTTGTGAAGGAATACCTTGAAGATAATTCCAAACCAGTAGTAATTGACAGAAACTTTGTGATTGATGCGCTACCTTCGGGAAAAATCAATGACCTTCGCAAAAATATAAAGCTGGTAATGGGCGTTGGGTTTGCAAAGGAGTGCTACGAGGTGTACTGTAACTGGAGGAGGGAAAGCTTAAAGGAGTGCTTAATAAATTTATTAGGCTTGCCAGAGATTAATGTGGAGGAGAAAAGTAGATTGTTGGAATTTGAAAATTACATTCTTAGAAGACGTATTGAGGCTATCCAGGTCGCTCTTGGAACACTAATTCCCAGTGAGCGACGACTCTGTGATAGCGTCTTCCAGGGGTTCTCTTATGTGGCTGATCTTTGTTTCACTGATATTTGTCGGGGAACCTCAATTCAATTGCTGAATATTGCTGTTGTGTTTGCGAGAGCTAGCCCTTCATACTGGCGTTGGTTCGAAATCATTGGCATGTTTGAGGCATGGCGTGACGAAATTCCTGAGTTTCAATCGTTGTTTCCAGAGTCAGTGGTAAAAAAAGCAATGGCAATCCATGACGAATTAGGAGAAGCAAGCAGGGACATTTTTATGAAAGTGATAAATATGATTTTCCATAACCCAGAGGCGAAGATAATGGTAAGAGCCATGGATGGCAAGATTAAGGTAATGACCATTAATGTCATGAGTTACCTCATTGGTTTGGCCGATCAGACCTCGGAGCATAATGGAGCTGGAACATCTTCACTTTCTGTGCAGATTGATCGAATAATGAAGCGTTTGGAGAGAAAATTGGTGGCAGAGAGCAAACATTTGGGAGAAAGACGGTACTTTTTCATGATGAATAGTTGGAGGTTGGTAGAGCTATGTGCCGAAAAGTCGGGGTTAGACGTTGATTGTTTCAAAAAATACACAGCAAAAATTCAACAAAACCTCAAACTTTATCAAAGAAGCTCTTGGAATGTGGTGCTAGACTTGTTGAAGCTAGAGAACGATGATCGGTTTGTGGAGCCTAATGCTAACGCAGAGTCTATGAAAGACAAGCTCAAATTGTTCAACAACCACTTTAAGGATCTATGTAGCATTCAATCTAGATGGGCTGCCTTTGATATGCAGCTGAGGGAACAAATAATAATGTCGCTAGAAAACATTTTGTTGCCAGCATATGGAAACTTCATTGGGAGGTTCCAAAATATTCTTGGTAAACATTCTTATGAGTATATTAAATACGGAATGTTTGATATTCAAGACCAAATCAACCATTTGTTTCTCGAAACCAAGCCAATGAGTCAGAGACTTCTAAAGTTTGTATCTCAGGTTTGTAGTTCTAAAAACACTTATGTATAAAAATGGAAAGAAAAGATGAAAATAATTTGGTTGTTTTTTCATTCTGAATCATAGAGTCAATATATACACAAATACATATATCTAATTAGATGATTCTACTCCAATAACTCAGCAATCTATTCCTACAATCAAGTTATTCTAATATGACTGACTGTTACCATATTTAAAGCAAGAATCATGGGATACAATTAACTCTCATAATAATAAGAATCATAGAATATTGACTTTCCTAACATTCCCCCTCAAGTTGGAGAGTGGATATCAAGAACTTCTAACCTGCTCTTCATTGTAAGAAAGGATTCCTTCCCTAGTAGTTTAGAGAATACATCGGCAACTTCTTCTGTTGAAGGAACATACTCAGTTGCAACTGAACCATCTTGAATTTTATCATGAATAAAATGACAATCTATCTCTATATGTCGAGTTCTTTCATGAAATACCGGATTAGACGCAATGTGAAGAGCTGCTTTGTTGTCACAATACAACAGTGCTGCCCTTGAGTGCAATATCCCCAAATCCTTCAACAATGAACATAGCCAAGACAACTCAACATGTGCCTGTCATAGCTCTATATTCTGCTTCAGCTGATTATAGAGAAACTATCTTTTGTCTTTTTGTTCGCCAAGAAATTAGAGAGGATACCAAAAAAAACACAATACCCTGTAGTTGATTTTCTGGATATTGGACGACCTCCCCAATCTGAATCACAAAAAGCACGTAAAGATAAATCATTTTGGGAAGAGAAAAATAAACCTTGACATGAATTGTTCTTTAGATACCGCAATATTTGCATGGCAGCTTTCATATGAGGTTTGCGAGGAGCATGCATGAATCTACTCAATATGTGCACTGAGTAGGTGATATCCGGACGAGTAACAGTCAAATAAATTAGGCATCCTACAAGTCGTCTATATGGGGATGGATCTTTCAACAATTCTCCTTCATCTGACAATTTTACATTTTGCTCCATGGGAAAATTCACAGGTTTAGCTCCCAAACATCCTCCATCTTTTAGAATTTCCAAAGCATATTTTCTTTGCAAAATGAATATACCTTTCTTTGACCGAGAAACCTCCATGCCCAAAAAATATTTCAAGTCACCCAAATCTTTAATCCGGAATTGATTATGCAAAAACTTTTTAAGAACAATTATGGCATTGAGATCATTACCAGTTATGAGGATGTCATCAACATAGATCAATAAGGCAGTAAATGATTTCCCTTTCTTACATGTAAACAATGAATAATTTGCTTTTGATTGAATAAATCCAGCACCTTGAATAGCTGTAGAGAACTTGGCAAACCATTGGCGAGAGACTTATTTTAATCCATATAAGAATTTGTTGTGGCGACACACAAGGTTCTCCCCCTGTCGCTGAAAACTAGGAGGAAGAGACATAAATTTCTTCAGAAAGATCTTTGTGAAGAAATGCATTGTGGACATCAAGTTGATGAAGTGACCAACGTATTGTAACCAAAGCATTGTTGTAATAAACAACGTATTGTAACCATTTTAGCAGTAGGTGAAAAAGTGTCATGGTAATCAATCCCTTCAAGTTGTGTGTAACCTTTTGCTACTAACCGTGCTTTATAGCGTTTAAGAGAACCATCTGATTTGTGCTTGATTTTGTAGATCCAACGATAACCAATAGCTTGCTTTCCAGGAGGAAGAGGTGTGAGAAACCAAGTATCATTTGCCTTTAAAGCAGCCAACTCAGATTGCATTGCTATTTGCCAATGAGATTGAGAAGCAGCTTGTTCATAACATGTAGGTCAACATCATTAGTAATAGTAGCAATAAAAGATCTATGTTGTGGTTGTAACATCCCATTTTTCGTAAACTAATTGTTATCTATAAATAAATAGAGTAAGAAAAATGATGAGGTTTTTATAATTAAATAAATAAGAAATAACTTTATTGATTAAAATAATGGTTTGAGAAAAAATAAAAAAAGTATTTTATTTATTATTTGATAGAGAATAAAATAGAGTTTCTTTTTATAAAATAAAAAAAATAGAGTAAACAATAAGTTATAAGTACCCTAGGTATAAATAGAGACGTGTTAGGTCAGTTTTCATATTGACCATGCCCTATCTTTCTCTCATTTTCGTTTTTTTCCTCTCCTTCTCCCAAAACCCTTTTTTTTCCCGCAGACCATCAAACTTGTCTCAGAAAAATGACGATCTCGGAATCATTCATCGTTGCATCGTCATGAAATTTAAGCACATGGTTTGAAACTAAATTCCGAAAAATCCCACCGTTGGAAATTATGAAAAGATGTCGGAGCTGAGAGAAATACCGTTCACATTGTAACTTTTCCTTTCCCGTAGAAACCCAGAGCTATCTTAGTAAAACTATGATCCCAAACTTGTTAACCGTTGGATTGTCATGAAATTTTGATATGTGGTTCACGATTCATTTCCACATGTCTTCAGCGTAGGGATTTAGAAAATAATGTCTGTGGAGGGAGAAAGATGCATTGCACGTAGGACCATGGAATGGGGGCTTCAATCCCTTCTTCTTCTCCCTAACGTTTGGGAATCCTAACAGAGTAACTGGATGAGGAGCTCTAGAGAGCACTAGAAACCCCACAATTGATAACGAAGAATGCTTGAGCGACTACATCGAGGTAAGGGATGAGTTATTCATAATTGGGATTAGTGAGAACATGTGTAGGGATTCTTAGAGTATCAATTGGAATGAGTTTTGAGGTGTTTCCGTAATTTTTTATTTTAACCTTATAATTATAACTGTGAATTATATATGTTTGATGAACCAGTGATGTCCCAATGAGAAATTGCTATGAAATTGATGTGTTCTTGTGTTGAGTGTGAATCCTTAAAAAAATTGAGTTTTTTTTAGTAACGTTAATTATATTCTAAATAATATTATTCAATGACTTGTTTTATACAAATTATTATCTTGTTCTAATTTTTCCACAACGATGATCAACATGTTATGTGTATATATTTATTGTAATACTAAAATAATAAATTAAAGGAAGTTGTAAGGTTAATGCCTAGTAGTAATTTCTTTTGATGTAATATTAAATTAATTGTGATTTACTCTCTGTGTGTGTGAGAGTGTGTGTGTGTGTGTGTGTGTGTGTGTGTGTGTGTGTAGCGCAATATGTTAAACGTGTTTGAAACACGAGTATGAGGTCGTGGGTATTGTATAATTCATGAGCAGTGTTTATAAATGAAATATGTGATGAATTATGGAATAACATGTTGCGTGCAAATTTAAACATGTGTTAATTTGTGAGATACATGTAAACATATGATGATGGATTGTGACATTATGAGATGTGAAATTGTGAATGGGTTTTGGTTGTGAATTAGTGTGTGGTTAACACTTGATGTAACATTACTTGTGTTGTAATTTGTGAATTGTACAACAACCTGAGTAGTGTTATCTTGAGAAAAGTGTTGATGCGTAGTATTAAAGAGAGTGTAGGTTTCCTATTTAGGAACCAGTGTTAAATTATAGCGCAATTGTGTTAAACGTGTTTAAAACACAAGTATGAGGTCGTGGTTATTGTATAATTCATGAGCAGTGTCTGCATGCAAATAAAAATTATTTTAGGGGTTGGACCTGAATCTGGAGGGAAAGGCCCTGACGGACTCTTCGAAGTGTAGGCCTTGAGGGTCACCCGGTTTGAGTGCTCCTTTAACTCTGTGCCAATCCCACATGGTTGGAGCATTCTCGCAAAACAGCGTGACCCTGACTGGTCTCCCTATGATTTTACTTAGTGAAAGTGACCTGACTTACCCATTGTGTGGAAATAAAAACATGTGGGTGTCACCTGAACGTTTACATGTGGGTGTCACCAAAAAGCATCTCAACAGTGTACATTTTTTCTTGTTTCTACTTAATTTAGATTGGAAATAAAAACATGTGGGTGTGACCTGAAAGTTTAAAAACATCCCTCCCTTTTTCACTCAACCAAACCACCTTTTTTCTCTGCTTTTCTTATCTTTTCCATTGTACCAAACAGAGTGTAGGAGTAACATGCAGGAATATTTTCATGAAAATGAAAGATAATGTTTTTTGTAACCTATTTGTGAAGTAATTGTTCGGCCAGATGCCACAGATCATCCAATGCTTTGTTGAGTCATGGACTACACAGAGCAAAATTTAGGAGAATTCTGCAAGTTTGCTGATGGAACCGGTACATTTTCAGTTTCTAATCAGATTAATAGAATAATAAAGAGATTGGGTAGAGACCGGGCAGCAAGGTCCAAATACTACAAGTACCCTACTTTATGCTACCTTTTCATGATGAATAATTGGAAGTACATAGTGCGAAGGGCAACAAAGTTGGGAATAAACCCTGATGTTTTGCAAAAGAGCGCAACAATAGTTCCACAAAACCACAAAAATTATCAAAGAAGCTCTTGGAAAATGGTGTAACATCCCAAATTTTCGTAAATAAATTTAAAAAGTATTTTCAGTAAAAATAAATAAATAAATAAATATAGAGCAAATAATAGGCTGAGTACCCTAACTATAAATAACTATGATAAGTCAGGTGCCTCCTATTGGCCTCATTTTTGTTTTTCCCCTACTCCTCTCAAAACCCTTTCTTTTTCCCGCAGTCCACCAAACCTATCTCAGAAAAATGACGATCGCGGATTCATTCACCGTTGGATCGTCCTAAAATTTGAGAACCACGTTCGCAACCCAATTCCGAGCAGTCTCACCGTTGGGAATTTCGATATCATGTCTGAGCTAAGAGAAATACCCCTCGCATTGTAGTCTTTTCTTTTCCCATAGAAACCCAGAGCTATCTCGGTAAAACTACTATCCCGGTTTCGATAACCGTTGGATTTGCGCACACTTTCACCGTTGGGATTTATGAGATAATATTCGTGGAGGGAGAAAAAGGAATCGCATAAAGACAGTACAAGTGGAGGTTTCAATCTCTTCTCCGTCTCTCTGACGTTTGAGAATTTTATCGAAACAGCCAGAGGAATAATTGGAAGAATCCCAGGGAACCGCTAGAGATGCTGCTATCACTGGCTGAAGACACATGAGTCGGCTCAGAGGTAAGGGATGAGTTATTCACAATTGGAAATTAATGAGAACATGTGTAGGGATCCATAGAGATATCAATTGGAATAGGTTTTGTGGTGTTTTTATAATTTTCATTTTATCCTTATAATTATTACAGTGAATTATATATGTTTGACAGACCAATTATTGTGAAATTGATATGCTATTGTGTTGAGCGTGAACCCTATAAATTGAGTATTTTTTCTAATTAATATGAATTGATGAAATAAAGTAAGGAGAAATTTAGAGAGAGATATTGATTTTGTATTTTCTCTTTTTCTTGCTTTTTAGGTTTTTATATATAATTTAAAAAATTAATATCATAATTGAAATTGACCAAAGTGTTCATATAATTATTTAGAATTTGTGCATTGAAAGCTTACCTTGTAATTTGTGATTCAATATGATGTATGCTAGTTTATATATATAGAGGTAGTTATTTATATTAATAATTTATGTAAATAATATTGTAGAGTGTTATAGTATGATTCCAAAAATTATTAAGTGTTGGAGTTTGAGAATATTATGGTTAAATTTGATGAACATGTGTATATTGTACCTTATGAATATCATTAGGAATGTTATGAGATGGTTGATGTGATGTTATGAGATGTTAAAGTGTGGACATGATATTTGATTGTGAATAAGTGGATGTGGTTAACACTTGATGTTACATTAATTATATTGTGAGCTATGAATTATACAATAACCCGACCAGTGTTTATGCGCAATGTTAAAGAGAAAGTGTAGGTTCCTAGTTATGAACCAGTGTTAAATTGTAGCGCAATTGAGTTAAACATGTTTGAAACATGAGTGTGAGGTCGTGGTATTGTATAATTCATGAGCAGTACTTATAAATGAAATATGTGATGAATTGTGGAATAATATGTTGCCTTGAGATTATAATATTGTTATTGAGATTGAGTAAAAGTGTAAAGTAGAACAGGTGTTGAATGGTGAGATACGTAAAAACATGTGATGGTGGATTGTGACATTATGAGATGTGAAATTGTGAATGAGTTTTGGTCGTGAATAAGTGTGTGATTATTTCTTGATGTGACATTATTGGTGTTGTAATCTGTGAATTGTAAAATAATCCGACCAGTGTTATCTTGAGAAAAGTGTAAATGTGCAGTGTTAAAGAGAAAATGTAGGTTTCCTATTTAGGAACTAGTGTTTAAAGAGAAAATGTAGGTTTCCTATTTAGGAACCAGTGTTAAATTGTAGCGCAATATGTTGTACGTGTTTAACACACGAGTGTGAGGTCGTGGGTATTGTATAATTCATGAGCAGTGTCTGTGTGCTAAAATGATTTTAGGGGTTGAACCTGAATCAGAAGGGAGAGACCCTGACGGACTCTTCGGAGTGTAGGCCTTGGGGGTCACCGGGTTTGAGTGCTCCTTTAAGCCTATGCAGATCCCATATGGTTGGAACATTCTCGCAAAACATCGTGACCCTGACTGGTCTCCCTATGATCTTACTTAGTGAGAGTGACCTGACAAACCCATTGTGTGGTGTGTCTTGTTATGTACTCCTAAGCGCCCCAGGATCGTTTTTCATTGATATGGTACCACATTGCATATAGGTTTGAGTCTTAGCATAACTGTTGCATACGCTTGCTAATTGTTTATTATGAAATTGATGTGTTATTATGTCTTGATCGGAGTGTGTGATTCTTGTGTAATGTGATCGATGATTGAAAAGTGTGATTGATGATTAAAAGGTGAATTTCGAATGACAAAGTGGTGGAATTATGTGAGTTATATTTAAGTAAGTTTTATTTTATTTATATGATATGTATATCTAGTTGTCTTGCTTATCTATTAGTTAGGAATGTCATAACTCACTCCCTATGTGTTGTTTGTGTTTGGATCATGTGATGATCTTGAACTTTGTGTTCGGGGGCGCAGATGACTAGGTGAATTGCTTTCAGGAACCTTGTCCTGAAGGACGTCGAGACACAACGCTCTGATAGGATGTGGCATTGGGGTATAGGATTTTGTATTAATTGTATGAAATCTTAGACGACCTTGTTTGAGCCGATGACTTTATTATTTATTTGGACAAGTTTGGATATGATATAGAAGAAAGTGGTTGTGAACCTTTTATCCCTTTGAAAGACTTGTATTTAAAAATGTTTTAAAAAATACTTTTAATTAATATTTAAATTTTTATTCCTTGTTTGTATATATGTGAGGGGTAGAGGGTGTCACAAATGATGCCGGTCTTTTTGAAGCTAGAGGACAATGAGTTAGTGGACACATTCTATCAAAGACAACCTTATCAACGAGCACAATAGTTCGACAAAACCTCAAACTTTATCAAGAAGCTGTTGGAATATGGTGCTAGACTTTTTGAAGGTAGAGAACCTCCCAATGCACAATCTATGAGAGAAAACCTCAATTTGTTCAACATGCAATTTGAGGAAATATGTAGCATTCAATCTACATGGTATGCCTCTAATAAGCAGCTATATAAGTGGACAAATAATATTATCACTACAAAACATGATGTATCCTCGACCCATTGCTCAACCAAATGAATTAAATTCATCGCTAAGTAGAGTGATAAATAATATACTAGTTTTGGAAGAGTTAAAAGAATTAAAAATAATAAAAATGTTTTAAAAATAGAATAAGCGTATGTCTCATTTAATATTAGAGGTAATTTAATATATATATATATATATATATATATATATATATATATATATAAATTTAATGTTATTAACTAAATTAATTAATTTTTTAGTTGTTGTAAATTTGTTAACTGAGCCTTATAAAAGAGATAAAAGGAAGTATTAATTAACTTGTGATAATTCCATTCATTAACATATTCTAATAAAATAATAGATAATAAAAGTTCAAACAAACAATCCCAAATGAAAAGTATTGATTAGTTCAATAATATATAAGGACTAATTTTTTATAGCAACTTAATTTTTTTAATAATATTAAATGCCATCAAAATAAGATATTTTATTTCAATGCTTTAAAGATTTTTTTTATTTTAATTTTTTAAATTTTACACAATTTATGGAAAATCCACTTGAGTGCCTAGAAGACGTGGCAAATGAATGAGTTACCAACATAATTATTGCATCATTTACTCAACACAAGTATTAAAACTAAAAGTTTTAAATCTTTAAAGAACTAAAAAAAACAGTTTACTTTATAAAGATGAAAAGGTTATTTAAGTCTTAAAAGAATATTTACAATGACAAAAATGAAAAAAAAAAGACTAAGTAATAATATGAGAGTCCTCAGAAAAATTTTCACTAACAACACTTGATAGATTGTCTTCTCGATCCAAAACAAAATCAATGGCTCAATCATTTTGAATAGGTTTAAATACTTTTTTTGTCCATGTAATTTAGTTTTTTTTTTTGTACTTGATTTTTTTTTCTTTTTAATCCTTACAAAATATATTTATTTTATTTTCGTTCTTAAAGGACTTTAGACGATGCTTTGAACTGTAAAAAGGTATTTTAAATAGTAAAAAAAAGTTATCGAAAACGGTTTAAGGATGAAAAAAAAAACACATTTTAGAAGATTAAAACATTTTTTTATAAAGACGAAAATGAAAAATAATATATTAAATTATAAGAATAAAAAAAATTAAAACTTTTGAATATCCTAGGATGGCTTTGTGAAAAATTGGTAACTCGAAATTTGAATATCCTGGGATGGCTTTATTTAATTAAAAGTGTTTTAAACTTTTTTTCTTTTATGGAACTTGACTTGTTGTGAAAGACTTTTGGTCCATTTCTTCAAAATTTCATACGCGTGATTTCCTTGAAATTTCATCATAAATTCATTGATCTTTCAGTGTGGAAAAACAATAAAACAAACTGATAGGTCAATTGCTTTAGACTTTTTGTTCCTTTGCTCGAAATTTCTTCTCAATAAATGGGTGGGTTTCTAATTAATCCTAAGCCAGAAAATAAAAATGCTTGTTCTCTAGTCTGTATATCTATCTAGCATTCTTTCAATCTTTAACCACACACCTTTAGTTTCTTTATGTTTTCCAGCAGGCAAAGGCTCTAGAGGATCCAACTTTAACCACATATCGGGGTTAGACGTTGACTGTTTCAAAAAATACACAGCAAAAACTCAACAAAACCTCAAACTTTATCAAAGAAGCTCTTGGAATGTGGTGCTAGACTTGTTGAAGCTAGAGAACGATGATCAGTTTGTGGAGCCTAATGCTAACGCAGAGTCTATGAAAGACAAGCTCAAATTGTTCAACAACCAATTTAAGGATCTATGTAGCATTCAATCTAGATGGGTTGCCTTTGATATTCAGCCGAGGGAACAAATAATAATGTTGCTAGAAAACATTTTGTTGCCAGCATATGGAAACTTCATTTGGAAGTTCCAAAATATTCTTGGTAAACATGCTTATGAGTATATTAAATACGGAATGTTTGATATTCAAGACCAAATCAACCATTTGTTTATCGGAAGCATGCAAATGAATCAGTACCTAAAAGTGACAGAGAGAGTCTTAAAAGTTAATTTGTATCTCAAACCACTCAAACCGCGTCATTACTCAACCGCGTGGAAGAGACTTTGTAGGTAATATGATATATGAATTTATTATATGTTTTTATTTTTTTATAAATATTTAATTTTTGAATTATTTTTAACAAATTTTTATTTTATGTTGAGTTTTTAATAAAATAATAATTTTTTCCTTGTTAATTTTTAGTGTTTAATAAATTAATAAATTTTATATTTATTATTGGTCTGAATTAAAATAAAATTTATTAATTTATCAGGAAGTAAGATAAAATATTAATAACAAAAAATAAACTGTTATCTTATTAACAACTTATGCTAAAACAAAAATTTATTAAAAAATAAACATCAAAATTAAATATTTATTAAAAATAAAAAAAATATATTTAAGTTCATTTTATATATCTTTCTTCTTATCATATATCATGAGTTAAAAGGTGTCTAATTAATAGCATGGATGTGGACGGATCTTTATCCTATAATTTATTATAGCATATAAGGTTTTTGTCCCTTTCCTTGAAATTTCATCTGAAGATACAGGTGGGTTTCTCATCCTAAGCCAGAAATGATTGCTCTGTAGTCTGTATATATTATCTGTTAAAGCAACTCTTACTCACTACATAAAAAACATGACGCTTTTGGCCATCAAAATGACTAGATGGCTGACTCAGGTAGCGGTATGGAGATTTGTTGGTTTTGTTTCAACTATTGTTGGACTTGTTTGTTACGGTCTCAGCTCCTCCTTCAACTACCTATTTGGAGAGTGGAGCTTGTTGAAGATCTTTCTTTACAGTGGTTTTAGTCTCTTCATCTGCCTTGGGAATCTGTTTGCAAAGGTATGTCGACCCTCAACCTCAACGAGTCTCCGATTCAAAGCTCATTCATCATTCTTGGTTTTGACCATCACATCTGTGTATTCCTATTTTGCTGACAAAGCTATGAATGGAAAACCAGATGTATATAGCTTGATTTCATGTGTTTCCTTTGCTATCATGTCGTTCAGCCTCTCAAGGCAAACTCAGTGTGGATTTGAAGTGGATCTTTTTTATTTTTTCCTTGGATGTTTAATTGTATTACTCTTGAAGATTAAATTTGCATTAGCTGTTGTTGGAGTAGGATTCAGCTATTCCCTTATTATTCTTCGTTCCTCTTTAGACACCGCATTGCACCATAATCTTGGGGCCCAAGTTGATCAACTGGCTAGTACTACTGATACTTCTGCAGTAGTGCTTTTCGTTGATCAACTGGGCCGTACTGATATTGATGTAGCAGCAGTGCAAGATATCGTTGTCGAAGGGCAACGGGATAATGCACAACGTGATAATGCTAGTATGATGCAACAACTCATGGCTTGCATTGAAGTTCTTAGGCAGGGCAATTCGAATCTCACCAACATGCTTTTGGAGCATACAAAAGAATACTTTGATGATAAATCAGAACTAGCTGGTGTGGACCATAACTTTGTGATTGATGCGCTACCATCTGGAAAAATCAACGACCTTGAGGAAACCATAAAGCTCATGGTGGACGATGGACTTGAGAAAGAGTGCTGCGATGTGTACTGTAATTGGCGGAGGGAAAGCTTAGAGCAGTGCATAATAAATTTATTACGGTTACAAGGGATCAACATCGAGGAAAAACTTGAACAGAGGGAATTTCAATATTACATTTTAAGATGGATTAAAGCTGTCAATGTTGCTCATAGGATACTATTTCCCAGTGAGCGACGACTCTGTGATTGCATCTTCTCGAGGTTCTCTTCTGTTGCTGCTCTTTGTTTCAATGAGGTTTGTAGGGGAGCCCTGATTCAATTGCTCAATTTTGCTGAAGCTGTTGCAAGTGGAAGCCCTTCAGAGTGGCGTTTGTCCAAAATCCTTGACATGTTTGAGACATTGCGTGACCTGATTCCTGAGTTTCAATCGTTGTTTCCTGAGTCAATGGTAAAGGAAGTAATGAAAGTCCATGACAAATTAGGTGAGGCAAGCAGGGTCATTTTCATGAACATGGAAAATGTGATTTTCCATATCCCAGAGACCAAGGTAATTGCCCCGGCAGATGGCAGGGTTCACCTAATGACCAAACACGTCATTCGCTACCTCGTTTTTACTAGTCGGGCACAAAAGATCTTGGAGCAAATTTTAGAACAATACCCCAAGTTTGCTAATGAAGTGGCAAAATCTAATTCAGTTTCTGATCAGATTGATCAAGTAATTAAGCGATTGGAGACAGAACTTGTCACAGTGTCCAAAAACTACGACAAGCCTGCTTTGCGTTACTTTTTCTTGATGAATAATTGGAGGTGTGTAGAGCTAGAGGCAATTAAGTTGAGATTAAACCTTGGTTGTTTCCATAAAGACACAACAAAAGTGCAACAAAACCTCGAACTTTATCAAAGTAGTTCTTGGAATATGGTGCTAAACTTTTTGAAGCTAGAGAACAACGAGCTAGTGGAGCCTAATGCGAACGCAGAGTCACTGAAAGGCAGCCTCAATTTGTTCAACATGCACTTCAAGGATATATGTAGCACTCAATCTAGATGGCTTGCCTTTGATAAGCAGCTAAGTGAAAAAATAATAATGTCACTCCAACACATCTTGTTGCCAGCATATGGGAACTTCATTGAGAGGTTGCAAGATGTTCTTGGTATACATGCTTCTGAGTATATTAAATATGGATTGTTTGATA